>NC_052068.1:35050723-35412598 GCF_015852505.1 Tachyglossus aculeatus | reverse complement strand
GCCCCACGTGCGACAACCTTAGAACAGTGGTTTTCACATAGTAAGGACTTAACAAATGCCATCATTATTATTATTATTTTAACGCAGAAAACTACCACCAGCATGCCCCACCCCACCACCCCCATCCCTCCCACATATGGTCAGAGAACTGTGACGGAGTGAGGTTTTCTAGCCTCTATGCAATCTGTCATTTCTGAGCCTGTCATCTTTTAGCAAAAATATTTTTTCTTTTTTTTAATTGTTTCTAAAAACATTTTTCAAAAACAAATAAACCCACTGCTTGTTCAAAGTCCTGCTCCCACCTGCAATTCACAAGGAAAAATCAAAAAGTTCTTTGTTTTACTTCTTATATATTTTGGTGTCTATAATGGGACTCTCTGTTAGATGTGATTTGGATTCACAAATACAAGTCTTTCAAGACAGCACAGGTCAAGGGACTGAGCTTTCCAGGCTGAGGGATGGGATGAGATACGGCTATACAGGCAAGACAAGAGCAGACACAAGAAACTATGTGGCTTAGTGGATAAAGCATGGGCCTGAGAGTTGGAAAGACCCAGGTTCTAATCCTGGCTCTGCCAAGTGCCTGCTGTGTGACTTTGGGCAAATCACTTCACTTCTCTGTGCCTCAGTGACCTCATCTGTAAAATGGGGATTAAGACTGTGAGCCCCTGTGGGACAACCTGATCACCTTGTAACCTCCCCAGTGCTTAGAACAGTGCTTTGCACATAGTTAGTGCTTAATAAATGCCGTCATTATTATTATTGTTATCTTGGGCAAGGCACATAACTTCTCTGGGCCTCAGTTACTTCATGTATAAAATGGGGACTAAGAGTGTGAATCCCATGTGGGACAGGAATTGTGTCTGACCCGATTAATTTGAACTTGCCCCAGAGCTTGGAAGAGGGCTTGGCATATACCACGCACATAAAAAATACCATAATTATTATTATTATTATTAGGACAATTGTGGAAGTCCCAGCCCAAAAGGGAAAATGATTGTCACTTGGAGAGAGTAAGCAGAAGGCAGGCCCCTGTGATTCGATTTGGTGAGGTAGTGGGTTGTCCCAAAGACCAGGTATGAATGGTGGGCCTGACAGACTCTGCTGAGAAGTCTCTGCCTTCCCTTTAATCCTTTAATATGTTACAAACTTGTACTTCCCAAGTGCTCAGTACAGTGCTCTGCACACAGTAAGCACTCAATAAATACGACTGAATGGATGAATAATCAGAAAGATCTTCTGTCCATGAATCAATGGAATTCAGGATCACTGGAAGTCAAGAGACCTGGATTTATTTAATTTATTTGTACATATCTATTCTATTTTATTTTGTTAGTATGTTTGGTTTTGTTCTCTTTCTCCCCCTTTTAGACTGTGAGCCCACTGTTGGGTAGGGACTGTCTCTATGTGTTGCCGATTTGTACTTCCCAAGCGCTTAGTACAGTGCTCTGCACATAGTAAGCACTCAATAAATACGATTGATGATGATGATTATTCTAATCCCAACTTCACCACTTGTTTGCTGTGTGACCTTGGACAAGTCACATAACTTCTCTGTACCTTGGTTCCCTTAACCATAAAATGGGGAATCAGTCCTGCTCTGTCTCCCTTTAAGCTCATGATCCATAAGAGGGACAAGGGAGGGTGTCTGGTCAATCAATCAATGGAATTTATTGAGTGCCTACTGTGTACAGACTAGACTGTGAGCCCGTTGTTGGGTAGGGACCGTCTCTATATGTTGCCAACTTGTACTTCCCAAGTGCTCAGTACAGTGCTCTGCACACAGTAAGTGCTCTATAAATACTATTGAATGAATGACTGAATAGAGAGTATCATTCTAAGCACTTGGGAGAGTACAATACCACAGAGTTGGTAGATACAGTCCCTGCCCACAAGGAGCTTACAGTCTAGATGGGGAGACAGACATAAAAATAAATTAAGGATATGTACATAAGGGCTGTGGGGTTGACAGCTGGGTGAAAATCAAATGCTTAAAGAGTTCAGATCCAAGTGCACAGATGACACAGAAGGGAGAGTGAATAGGGGAAATGAGGATTTAGTTGGGAAAGGCTTCTTCACGGAGATGTGATTTTAGTAAGACCTTGAGATGAAGAGAGTAGTGGTCTGTTATATATGTCTGTGGTCTGTGTATATATGTATGTGGTCTGTTATATATGTTACATATGTTATATATATATATATATATATAAATGCCATCATTATTATTATGAAGGAGGAGGGAGTTTCAGGCCAGAGGGAGGATGTGGGCAAGGGTTCGGCAGCAAGAGAGATGAGACTGAGACGTAATGTGTAACTTTGCATTAAAGGAGGTAAGGTAAGAGGAGGAGAGACGATTGAGTGCTTAAAAGCTCATGGTAAGGAATTTCTATTTGATAAGAAGATGGATAGGTAACCACTGGATATTCTAGCCCACAAAGGGACTAAATTTTTTTAGAAAAATGATCCGGGCAGCAGAGCGAAGTAAGGACTGGAATGGGGAGAGAAAGGAAGGCAGGAAGGTCATCAAGGAGACTGATACAGTAATCAAGGCAAGATATGATAAATACTTGGATCAGCATGCTGGCAGTTTGGATGGAGAGGAAACGGCAGATTTTAGAGATGCTGGGAAGGTCTGATCAGATTGTACTGTATTGAACTGGATTGTAATGTAGCCCAGCATTCAGCAGAGTGCCTAATAGTGCCATGGATTGATTGATTCCAATCTGGGGGAAGGATGCTTATTAGAAGCAGCGTGGCTCAGTGGAAAGAGCCCGGGCTTCGGAGTCAGAGGTCATAGGTTCAAATCCCGGCTCCACTAATTGTCAGCTGTGTGACTTTGGGCAACTTCTCTTTGCCTCAGTTCCTCATCTGGAAAATGGGGATGAAGACTGTGAGCCCCATGAGGGACAATCTGATCACCTTTGTAACCTCTCCAGTGCTTAGAACAGTGCTTTGCACATAATAAGTGCTTAATAAATGCCATTATTATGATTATTCATTCATTCATTCAATCATATTTATTGAGCGCTTACTGTGTGCAGAGCACTGTACTAAGCGCTTGGGAAGTACAAGTTGGCCACGTATAGATTATCATTATTATTATGTGAACGTGAATAAGGATGTTGAAAAGCAGCATGTTCTAGTGGATAGACCATGAGTCTGGGAGTCAGACCCAGGTTCTAATCTGGGCTCCACCACTTGTCTTTCTGTGACCTTGGACGAGTCACTTTGCTTCTCTGTACCTCAGTTTCCTCATCTGTAAAATGGGGATTAAGAGTGAGTGTAATGGAATGTGTTAAGTGCTTACTTTTATTATCATTATAATTATAATTATTATTACTATTTGCCATATTGTACTTTCCAAGCACTAAGTATAGTGCTCTGCACACAGTAAGCATTGAATAAATACAATTGAATGAATGACTATTATCATTATTATTATTAGGCCTTCGCTTTCATTGGGACACTGCTTTCAACAGAGAAGCATCGTGGCTTAGTGGATAGAGCAAGACCCTAGGAGTCAGAAGGCCCTGGGTTCTAATCCCGGCTCTGCTAAATGTCTGCTAAGTAACCTTGGGCAAGTCACTTCACTTCTCTGTGCCTCATTTACCTCATCTGTAAAATGGGGAATGAGAGTGGGAGTCCGGTGTGGGACAGAAATTGTGTCCAACTCGATTAACTTGTATTTATTCCAGCACTTAGAACAGTGCTTGGCACATAGTAAGCACTTAACAAGTACTATTATTATCATTATTATTATTCCAGGGCAGGATGATGCAAAAAGGTGACAAAGAGGAAGGTTTGTTTAGGGGCTGGGCTTCTCAAAGGGGGAGTTGTGGGGGAGGTCTAATCCTTCCTACAAAGTCTGGCAATGTGTTCCAGGCCAGGTCACTCCCTTGCTATCCACTTCCATCAAGGTCAGCACTTCTCTTCCTCCACCGCTTTGTTCTGGGGACAGAGCTTCTGGCCCGGGACCAACCAAAGGCAGGAGAAATTGGCTACTCCCTAGGCCTCTTTCCTCTCTCACATGTTGTTCACATGCTTTTTTGTGTGTGTATTTGTTAAGTGTTTACTTTGCCGCCGGGACCCAGGAGGATGCTCCAGTTCGGCTGCGGGAACCGGACGGGAGTCCCAGCTCCCGAATTTCCCCCTCCCCACAGCATCTGTCTAGACCGTGAGCCTGTTGTTGGGTAGGGACCATCTCTATATGTTGCCAGCTTGTACTTCCCAAGCCCTTAGTACAGCACTCTGCACACAGAAGGTGCTCAATAAATACGATTGAATGAAGGAAGGAATGAATATTTATTCTATTTATTTTATTTTGTTAATATGTTTTGTTTTGTCGTCTGTCTCTCACTTCTAGACTCTGAGCCCACTGTTGGTTAGGGACCGTCTCTATATGTTGCCAACTTGTACTTCCCAAGTGCTTAGTACAGTGCTCTGCACACAGTAAGCACTCAATAAATACAATTGAATGAATGAATGTATATATATGTATATATATGTTTGTACATATTAATTACTCTATTTATTTTACTTGCACATATTTATTCTATTTATTTTATTTTGTTAATGTGTTTTGTTTTGTTGTCTGTCTCCCCCTTCTAGACTGTGAGCCCACTGTTGGGTAGGGACCGTCTCTATATGTTGCCAACTTGTACTTCCCAAATGCTTAGTACAGTGCTCTGCACACAGTAAGCACTCAATAAATACAACTGAATGAATGAATGTATATATGCATATATATATGTATATATGTTTGTACATATTTATTCCTCTATTTATTTATTTTACTTGTACATATTTATTCAATTTATTTTACTTGTACATATTTATTCAATTTATTTTATTTTGTTAATATGTTTTGTTTTGTCGTCTGTCTCCCCCTTCTAGACTGTGAGCCCACTGTTGGGTAGGAACCATCTCTATATGTTACCGACTTGTACTTCCCAAGTGCTTAGTACAGTGCTCTGCACACAGTGAGCACTCAATAAATACGATTAAATGAATGAATGAATGACAGGCACTGTATTCAACACTGAGGGAAGCTGCAAGGTAATCAGGTTGGACATGGTCACTGTCCCACATGGGGCTCACACTCTTAATCCCCATTTTACAGATGAGGAAACTGAGGTACAGAGTAGTAAAGTGACTTGCCCAAGGTCACAGAGAGACATGTGGCGGAGCCAAAATTAGAACCTAGGTCTGAGTCCCAGACCCATGCTCTAGCCATTAGAACATGCTGCTTTTCAACATCCTTGTTCACGTCCTTCCCCCAGCTTGGAATCAATCAAACCATGGTATTTATTGAGCACTTACCCTGTGCAGGGCACTGTACAAAAAATTGGAAAAGTACAAGACAACAGAGTGAGTAGATGTGATACCTGCCCACAAGAAGATAACTCTACACGGAGAACTCCCCGCTTCCTCATACCCAACAGACTGCTGCTCACCTCATCTTCAAAGCCCTTCTGAAATCCCATCCCCTCCAGAAGGCTTTCCCCTAATTAATCCTCTCTCCTTCCCAGGTTATATACCCAGAACTATTATCTCGGTGCCAACTATATTAATTTTATTAATGATGTGTATATAGCTATTACTCTATTTATTCTGATGATATGACATGTCTACTTAATTTGTTCTGTTTTGTTGTCTGTCTTCCCCTTCTAGACTGTGAGCCCGTTGTTGGGTAGGGACCGTCTCTATATGTTGCTGATTTGTACTTCCCAAGCACTTAGTACTGTGCCCTGCACACAGTAAGTGCTCAATAAATACGACTGAATGAATGAATGAATGAACTATGTGCTTGTTTACTCACAACCACTTCCAGACATCTTCAAGACGCTTTCATGGATTAAGCTATGGTTTCACCTACTCCCCAGTCCCTCACCCTTCCCAATCACCATGAACTTGGAGCTGTACCTTTTAAGTTCTTAAAATTCACCCGATCCCCAGTCCCACACCACTTATGTACTTATATGTAATGTATTAATTTATTTTAAAGTCCGTCTCCCTTGTCCCCCTCGGGGTTCTCTATTTTTCCTCATTCAACAGATGAAGACACTGAGGCATGGAGAGGTTGTGACTCATCCAGCAGTCACACAGTGGGTCAGTAGTAGAGGTGAAACTAGAACCCAGGACCTTTTGCGCTCTCTCCAGTAGGCTGTGTTCCCTTCCCAAGTGCTAACTGCACATTTTAGGGGCTCAATAAACACTACTGATTGAGATTGTTCTCTTTCACCCCTCTTAACACTCTGGGATACAGTAGAAGCAATGTGGTCTAGTGGAAAGATTTTGGGCCTGGAAGTTAAAAAATCTGAGTTCTATTCCCAGCTCTGCCACATGTTTGCCTTGTGACCTTGAGGAAGTCACTTGACTTTCCTGAGCCTGTTTCCCACTCTGTAAAATGGGGATTCAATACCTGTTCTCCTGTTCTTCCTCCCACTTAGACCGTGAGCCAGGTGTGGGACAAGGACCGTGTCCGACATGATTATCTTGTTTCTTCACCAGAGTTTAGTACCTCAAGTTCTTAACAAATACCACAAATATTATTAACACATTATTCTGGGGAAGCCTTCGGGAGGGACGGCAGTGAAACAGTTTCAGAGTACTTTGGAGGGAGAAGATTACAGAGTCTGAAAATCAGATTAATCTTCGCCTCTAGCAAGTCAACATCTAACTGCATAGACATCATCTGGCAGAGGGAGAAAAAAAATACCAAATCTAAGTAGTTTCACAGAAACTCCCTCTCCCTGGCCTTTCCAGAACAGCTGGGACTTGAGCTAAAAGCGTTTCACTTGAAACCATGTTGAGGGGCTCACCCACACTCAGGGAACGTAAACAAAAGTTTTCAAACCTCTACTACATTATGGACTGAGGGAAACCTCCCATTCCCCAGAGAATTAGTCTTTCTTCCTTACAACGTGGTCTTTCAATCCCACCTGCCACTAATAATAATAATAATAATAATAATAATAATAATAGTATTTGTTAAGTGCTTACTATGTGCCAAACACTGTTCTAAGCGTTGGCACTAATATCATCAACATCTGTGGTATTTATTGAGCACTGAAAAATCATATTTATTGAGCAATTACTATGTGCAAAGCACTATACTAAACACTTGGGAGGGTACAATATAACAGATTTGGCAGATATGTTCCCTGTCCACCTATACAACTCAGGTCTGCCACAGGGCTTGACACATACATGGTGCAGAAGTTACCCTCCTTTTTTTTTAATGGTATTATGAGATTTCTATGTGTCATAAACTGTTCTAAGCACTGTGGAAGGTACACGTTAATTAGGTTGGTTACAGTGACTGTCCCGCATGGGGCTAACAGTCTAAGTAGAAGGGAGAACAGGTATTCCCATTTTAGAGTTGAGGAAAGTGAGGCACAGAGAAGTAAAGTGACTTGCCTAAAGTCACACAACAAGCAATAAGAAGAGCTGGGGTCAAGAACTCAGGTCCATGCTCTCTCCATTAGGCCACACTACTCATCCTAGGCATCAATCCTCAATGGTTTTGCAGCATCCATCAAACCCCCAGCTCTGGCGCTGACCATCAAATGCAAGAAGCAGCATAGCCTAGTGGATAGGGCACAGGCCTGGGAATCAGAAGGACCTGGGTTCTAATCTCTGTTCCACCACTTGTCCGCTGTGTAAGCTTGGGCAAATCATTTCTTTGTGCCTAAGTTACATTATCTGTAAAATGGGGACTAAAACTGTGAGCCCCATATGGGATATGGATTGTGTCCAACCTGAGTAGCTTGCATCTAGCCGAGCACTTAGTACAACGTCTGGCACATAGTAAACGCTTAACAAACACTGTAAAAAAAAAAATGCACCAGCCAAAGCGGATCATTACCCTTAAAGACTCCAGCCCGGAATATGTAACTCCTATCATTGCTCTCACATTCTCTACACGCTCCACAGCAGTTCAACAGAGCCACTACAAGCATTCCTGAATATCTTCATTTTCAGCTAATAACACCAGTTCAGAATGAGCTAACACAAGGAAATGTTCAGCGTAAAGAAGTCATCTCTAAAGGCCAAACATATCCTAACAAGATTTCCCTATCAGATGCCTTGTAAAATCTTGTGCTTAATAAATGTCTTCCTCCAGACAGGGCATTTTAGCCGATAAAACCCCTTTTGCGCAATGTAAGGGGAAATGAACGAGTTGATTAAAGCTGCTCTGAGGGAAAGAAGCAATGTTAGTCTGAAAGGCCAACTTATGCAGTTTTTCCCTCAAGTATTAGCATCCATTAGTTGATGCTTATGGGATGCTTTCCCCCTCTTCCCCCTCTCCATCCCCCCATCCTACCTCCTTCCCTTCCCCACAGCACCTGTTTATATGTATATATGTTTGTACATATTTATTACTCTATTTATTTATTTTACTTGTACATATCTATCCTATTTTATTTTGTTGGTATGTTTGGTTTTGTTCTCTGTCTCCCCCTTTTAGACTGTGAGCCCACTGTTGGGTAGGGACTGTCTCTATGTGTTGCCAATTTGTACTTCCCAAGCGCTTAGTACAGTGCTCTGCACATAGTAAGCGCTCAATAAATACAATTGATGATGATGATGATGCTTTTAGTTTCTCAGTCTCTGATCAAGCAAACTCTTCTTTAGAACAAGGAGATGGGGGCATCTTTCCCCCATCCCCCCACGAAGCAGCGTGGCTCAGTGGAAACAGCCCGGGCTTTGGAGTCGGAAGTCATGGGTTCTAATCCCGGCTCCGCCACATGCCTGCTGTGTGACCTTGGGCAAGTCACTTAACTTCTCTGAGCCTCAGTGACCTCATCTGGAAAATGGGGATTAAGACTGTGAGCCCCATGTAGGACAACTTAATCACCTTGTATCCCCCCCACCAGCGCTTAGAACAGTGCTTTGCACATAGTAAGCGCTTAACAAATGCCATTATTATTATCTTTATTTCTGCTTCTCTATGTCAGTGAAGGCCTGAAAGCTTCTCCAATACTGGTGGAGGGGCGTACAGTAACACAGACCTGAGAGTCTGAAGAATCTGCGTTCTAATTCCATGTTCGCCACTTGTCTGCTTTTTGACCTTTGGCAAGTCACTTTGCTTCTCTGTGCCTCAGTTACCTCAGCTGTAAAATGTGGATTAAGACTGTGAGCCCCAGCAGCATGGTGTGGTGGATAGACCACGGGATTGGGATTCAGAAGGTCATGGGTTCTAATCCGGGCTCCACCATTTGTCTGCTGTTATGACCTTGGTCAAGTCGCTTCACTTTGCTGGGCCTCAGCTACCTCATCTGTAAAATGGGGATTGAGGCTGTGAGCCCCACATGGGACAGGGACTATGTCCAACCTGATTTGCTTGTATCCATCCTTGTGCTTAGTACAGTGCCTGGCAGATAGTAAGCACTTAACAAATACCATAATTACTAATGACTATTATTACCATGTGGGACAGGGACTGTGCCTGACCTGATTATCTTGTATAATAATAAAATAATAATAATAATAATAATAATAATAATAATAATAATATTGTGGTATTTGTTAAGCAGTTACTATGTGCCAAGGAACTGTTCTAAACACTGGGGTAGATACAAGGAAATCAGGTTGGACACAGTCCCTGTCGCACATGGGGCTCACACTCTATATCTCCATTTTATAGATGAGGTAACTGAGGTCCAGGGAAGTGAAGTGATTTGCCCAAGGCCACACAACAGACAAGTGGCAGAGCTGGGATTAGAACCCATGACCTTCTGACTTCTAGGTTCGTGCCCTATCCATCATACCATACTGCTTCTCTTGTGTCTACCCCAACGCTTAGAACAATGCCTGGCACATGGGAAGCACTTAACAAATACCATTAAAAAAAAATCTCTAGTCTGGGCTATGGAACCACAAGCGTACCATACAGCAAGGACCAGCCAAACTCTAATTCTCCCCAAGGAGCATCCAGACTAGCCTACTCTCAATGACGGCTCCATCTGACCACCATTTCAGGCCTGCCCCTGACTGAAGCTTCGCTGCGACTGATTTCTGCCAACAGCCCGGAGAGGTGACTGTGAGAAGTGTGGAGCGAGTAGTACTTGAGGGTTTCAGGAGAGCCGAGAGAACGATTCCTGATCCTCTCAGGACAGAAAGGCATAAGCAGAACATGGCTCTTCTTCAGCCTCACAGGCAGAAAACAACAATGACGTAATCTATATGATGGTGTATTATTTCCCTATTCTTTCCAAAGCTGATAAAATCAATACAACTATGGGCCCTCTTCCTTCTTTTCTATTAGCTCAGTAGCTGCTCACTAGAGATGCTATTTACAGCACTCAAACATACTAGAAGCAGAGATATAAGTGACATCACATGCATTACTCTGAGCACATAGCATCCACACCATTTTGAGAGATTGAGCTGAATTTGTCTTTTTTAGAGGGCATTTTTAGGGTGATGACACTCCTGACCCCTCCTACTGATTCCAGAGCCTTTTCATTACCCTCCCATCTCCCTGTGAACACAGCTGCCCTAGAGAAGCACTGTGGCCTAGTGGAAAGAGTACGGGTTCTAATCCCTGCTCTGCCATTTACCTTTTGTATGACATTGGGCAAATCACTTCACTTCTCTGTGTTTTGGTTTCCTTTTTCATAAAACGGGGATTCGATATCAGTTCTTCCATCCTCATAGACTCTGAGCTCCCATATCAGGCAGGGAGTGTTCCTGACCTGATTAAAACTAGGATCTACCCAAGCACTTAGTCTAGTGCTTGGTAAATAGTTTGTACTCATCAAATACTATCATCATCAGCCTTGTTATGGGTGGGGACTTGTCTGCTAATTTTGTTGTATTGTACCATCCCAAATGCTTAGTAGTGTGCTCTGCACATAGTAAATGCTCAATAAATACCACTGAAAGATTGACTGATTGATTTATCATCATTATCATCATTCTGGACTGCAGAAGCACAGAGAAAGGAGGCTGGGAACTGAAAATAAAAATCTTGCATATAGAGGCAACTGGCGACATATATTGACCACTCCCTACTGATGAGGGAGTAGATGGCTTCTTCTCATATTTTGGAGTATGAGGACTGCAACTTTTCACACAGGTGATCCCCATTCATATTAAGGAAGGACTTGATGGTTTGGACCAGTTGATCTGTTGAAGTTCCCTTCCAGCATTAGGACTTTCCTTCCCATCCTCCACCTCATCTTCCTCATGACACTATGATTAAAGCCCACTAAAACTCTCTGTTCCCACCCTCAGAGCTCTCTGAATGGCTCCTTCTGCAGTCATGTTGAGTGGAAAAGTTGGAAAGAGAATTGGATTCTCCGGGGGAATGTGCACAGGGTGGACAATGCAAACTGATTTTCTCAGCCTACATAAGGGGGAGATGGACTGCTCTGTTTATCTTATAAAATACAAATACTGCTTCTCTGATTTGAGAACAGAAACCTCAAAAGGCAAAATAAGGAGAACAGCTTGAGACCACTGGATTTTCTGCCGAGCTTGAGAAACTCCCCCCATGAGAATATTTGTTCTTTCCATAGGATTGTAAGCTCCTTGTGGGTAGGGATCTATGTCTTTTGTTTCTGCTACACATTCCCAGTGCTTAATACAGTGCCTAACACTCAGTAGGCATGCAATAAATACCATTACTCCTACTACTATTATTATTATTCCTCAGCCATTCTGAAACATCTGTGATAAATCCTCCAGCCAGATTGTGGTAAAAGAGGAAGTGGGTAAGTGACATTTCTGCAAAACCACCCCACTCCCCCCCTGGAAAATTACCTTCAAATAGATCATTTATTTAAAGGGCCAGGTGCTTCATGCTGAAGGAAAAGTTTATCTCCGATGAATGTTTTCTAAGGGGTATAATGCCAGATTTAGCTATTCAGGATGATTTGGGGGTTTAATTTTTTTTCCTCTCATGCTCTAGTTTTCTGGCCCTGTTTTTTCCATGTTCCTTGACAATCTGGCAGCTTCATTCATCATTCTGGATTTGGTCAGCCTCGGAATTGAGATCTGTCTTCTTTTTGCTGTCAGCAAAGGAAAGAAGCAGCTCCTTCAGATCTCCCCTTTCCTTCTGAACCTGGGGTTCATAAATCTTAAATGCCTCTTGGATGTTTGATCGATTTGGAGGCTTCTTGGCCTTAGTGCTTCTCTGGAGGGATACCACCTTCTCTAACATTCTTGATGAAGGAGAAAGGTGAAACACTTCTGAACACCAACCCTGAGGGATTCTACTAGTTTGTTCTTCAACCCACTGTCAATCAATCTGTTGGCCAACCAATGGTATGGATCGAACATTTACTGTGTTTATTAAGTGCGTGGGAGAGTATAAAGGAGGCAGCAGACACATTCCCTGTCCTCAAGGAGTTTACAATCTAGTTGGGGAGGCAGACATTAAAATGAATTTCAGATAGCAGACAAGCAGCAAGACCTAATCGACAGAGCACAGGTCTGGGAGTGAGGAGGACCTGGGTTCTAATCCCAGCTCTGCCGCTTGTCCACTGTGTGACCTTGGGCAGGTTACTTCACTTCTCTGTGCATCACTTACCTCACCTAATAGTAATACTAATAATGGTATTTGTTAAGTCCTTACTATGAGCCAGGCACTATACTAAACGCTGGGGTGGATACAAGTAAATTGGATTTAACACAGTCCCTGTCCCGTGTGGGGCTCACAGTTTCGAATCCCATTTTGAAGATGAGGTAGCTGAGGCACAGAGACGTGAAGTGACTTTCCCAAGGTCACACAGCAGACAAGTGGCAGAGCCGGCCCGACCCCTGGATCACGTCCTTCCCCTAACCTGGAATGCCCTCCCTCCACACATCCACCAAGCTAGCTCTCTTCCTCCCTTACTAAGATCTCACCTCCTTCAGGAGGTCTTCACAGACTGAGCCCCCTTTTTCCCCTCCTCCTCCCATTCCCCCCCACCCTACCTCCTTCCCCTCCCCACAGCACTTGTATACATATTTGTACAGATTTATTACTCTATTTTACTTGTACATATTTACTCTTCTGTTTATTTTGTTAATGATGTGCATATAGCTTTAATTCTATTTGTTCTGACGATTTTCACACCCATCTACATGTTCTGTTTTGTTGTCTGTCTTCCCCTTCTAGACTGTGAGCCCGTTGTTGGATAGGGCCTGTCTCTAAATGTTGCTGATTTGTACTTCCCAAGTGCATAGTACAGTGATCTGCACATAGTAAGCGCTCAATAAATACGATTGAATAAATGAATGATTATCCAACTGCTCCATAGGTACGTGGACGAAGCAGAGGGGAGGGAGAGTAGGAGATGAGTGTTGGTCAGGGAAGGCTTTCTGGAGGAGAAAAGACTCTAGCAGGGTTTTGAAGATGGGGCCAGTAGTGGTCTGTTGGTTATGAAGGGAGTTCCAAGCTGGAGAAAAAATGTGAGCAAGGGGTTGACAGTGAGAGAGATGAGATCAATGCACTGTGAGTAGGTTGGTATTGGAAGAGTGACATGTGTGGGCCTGGCAGAACAGAGGTGAGGATAAGTAAGAGGGAGAAAGCCATCTGACTGCTTTAAAATCAATGGTAAGTTTCTGGTTAATATAGAGATGGATAATAATAATAATAATAATAATAATAATAATAATGACATTTATTAAGTGCTTACTATGTGCAATGCTCTAAGCACTGGGGAGGTGATAAGGTGATCAGGGTGTCCCATGGGGGTGCTCACAGGTCTTCATCCCCATTTACTGATGAGGTAACTGAGGCACACAGAAGTGAAATGATTTCACACAGCTGACAAATGGTGAAGCCGGGATTTGAACCCATGTCCTCTGACTCCAAAGCCCGTGCTCTTTCCACTGAGCCACACTGCTTCTCTGGATGGGCAACCACTGGAGGTTCTTGAGGAGCGGAGGGAGGGGTGCAGAATGGTTTTTCAGAAAAATGATACAGGCAGCAAATTGAATTATGGACTGGAGAGGGGAGAAGCTGGAGGCAGGGAGGTCAGTGAGGAGCTGAGATTCATTCAATCATATTTATTGAGTGCTTAATATGTGCAGAGCACTGTACTAAGCGCTTGAGATAGGGTGGGGTCCGGACTCACAATGGCTCTGCTGGTGAGATATGGGCATATATACTGATAGGGAATGGTAACCCTTGGGTCATTACTTCTCCGGTAGGAAGTGTAGGGCCCGATTCCCAAGGGGATCGATCAATCATATTTATTGAGCATTTACTGTGTGCAGAGCACTGTACTAAGTGTTTGGTTGACTTCAATATAACAGACACATTCCCTGCCCACAGTGAGCTCACAGTCTAGAGGGGAGACAGATATTGATAGAAATAAATAAATTACAGACATGTACGTAAGTGTTGTGGGACTGAGGGATGGGTCGATAAAGGGAGCAAATCGAGAAGATACAGAAGGGAGTGGGGGAAAATGAAATGAGGGCTCCGTCAGGGGAGGCCTCTTGGAGGAGATAGGCCTTGAATAAGGCTTAGAAGGTGGGGAGAATTATCATCTGTACGGTGTGAAGAGGGAGGGTGTTCCAGGTGAGAGGCAGGGCATGGGTGAGAGGTCGGCCTCCAAGTAGACAAGATGGAGGTACTGAGAGAAGGTTAACGTTAGAGAAGCACAGTGTGCAGGCTGGGTTGTAGTAGGAGAGCAGAATTGTGAGGGAGGAAGAGGCAAGGTGATTGAGGGCTTTAAAGTCAATGGTAAGGAGTTTCTATTTGATGCCAAGGTAGATGAGCAACCTAGGGGATCAATCAATCAATCAATCAATCATATTTATTGAGCAGTTACTGTGTGCAGAGCACTGTACTAAGCGCTTGGGAAGCACAAGTTGGCAACATATAGAGACAGTCCCTACCCAACAGTGGGCTCACAGTCTAGAAGGGGGAGACAGAGAACAAAACCAAACATATTAACAAAATAAAATAAATAGAATAGATATGTACAAGTAAAATAAATAGAGTAATAAATATGTACAAACATATATACATATATACAGGTGCTGTGGGGAAAGGGAAGGAGGTAAGATGGGGGGATGGAGAGGGGGACGAGGGGGAGAGGAAGGAGGGGGCTCAGTCTGGGAAGGCCTCCTGGAGGAGGTGAGCTCTCAGTAGGGCCTTGAAGGGAGGAAGAGAGCTAGCTTGGCGGATGGGCGGAGGGAGGGCATTCCAGGCCCGGGGGAGGACGTGGGCCGGGGGTCGACGGTGGGACAGGCGAGAACGAGGGACGGTGAGGAGATTAGTGGCAGAGGAGCGGAGGGTGCGGACTGGGCTGGAGAAGGAGAGAAGGGAGGTGAGGTAGGAGGGGGCGAGGTGATGGACAGTCTTGAAGCCGAGGGTGAGGAGTTTCTGCTTGATGCGCAGATTGATTGGTAGCCCACTGGTGATTTTCCTGAAACGTGGTTCAAGCCTCTTCCCACCCTAAAATTGAGCTCCACTTCTGGCTAGCACAGAAAGAAGAGGGGCCCAAATTCCTCCTCTTCTGTGCTGACACCTACCACTGTCACCACTATCACCACTCTAGCTGAACTGGCCCATCCTGAAGCCATTTATGGGTCATCTCAGCATGACGGATTTTAGCCAACCTGGAAACTTCCATGAACAGTTCCAGGGTGGGTCAGTTTTTTTAATGGTATTTGTTAAGCTCTTACTATGTGCAAGGCACTGTACTAAGCACTGGGTTAGATACAAGCTAATCAGGTTGGATAGAGTTCATATCCCATGGGGCTTGCAGTCTTAATAATAATAATGATTGAGGTACTTGTTAGGCACATACTATGTTTCAGACACTGTATTAAGCACTGAGGTTGATACAGTAATAACAATGATAGGATTTATTAAGCACTTACTATGTGCAAAGCACTGTTCTAAGAACTGGGGAGGTGACAAGGTGAGCAGGTTGTCCCACGGGGGGCTCAGAGTCTTAATCCCCATTTTACAGATGAGGTAACTGAGGCGCAGAGAAGTTAAGTGACTTGCCTAAAGTCACAAAGCTGACAATTGTTGGAGTGGGATTTGAACCCATGACCTTTGACTCCAAAGCCCATGCTCTTTCCACTGAGCCACGCTGCTTCTCCTGTCTCACATGGGGCTCACTGTCTTAATCCCCATTTTACAGATGAGGAAACTGAGGCCCAGAGAAGTAAAGTGACATGCCCAAGATCACACAGCAGGCAAGTAGAGGAGCTGGGATTAGAACCCAGGTCTTCTGACTCACAGGTTCATGCTCTTTCCACTAAGCCATGCTGCTTCTCAATCTTAATCTTCCTTTTACACATGAGGTAACTTAGGCACAGAGAAGTTAAGTGTCTTTCCCCACGTCACACAGAAGACAAGTGGCAGAGTCAGGATTAAAACTCAGGTTCCGCCGAACCCCAGGCCCATGCTTTTCCCCCGCCATTCACCACTACCTGTTGGCAACAAAGAGCAATCGGGTGGATTTTACAAGTTGCCCCCTCTCTGTCCCATTCTCATAGATGCCCATGTTCCTGGTCACTAAACACTGCGGCAGATACAAAATAATCATCTTGGACACAGTCCCTGTCCCACGTGGGGCTCACATTCTTGATCCCCATTTTACAGATGAGGAAACTGAGGCACAGAGAAGTGAAGTGACTTGTCCAAGATCACCTGGCAGACAAGTGGTGGAGCCGGGATTAGAACCCACGTCCTCTGACTCCCAGGCCTGTGAACTGTGAGCCCGCTGTTGGGTAGGGACCGTCTCTATATGTTGCAAACTTGTACTTCCCAAGCGCTTAGTACAGTGCTCTGCACACAGTAAGCGCTCAATAAATACGATTGAATGAATGAGTGAAAGGGGCCCACCCTCTTGTTACCATGAGCATCACTGAGGGTCACCCTCAGTTTACTATATTCATTCATTCATTCAATTGTATTAATTGAGCGCTTACTGTGTGCAGAGCACTGTACCAAGCGCTTGGGAAGTACAAGTTGGCAACATATACTCCATATACTACATATTCCAGAGAGGATCAATCAATCAATCAATCAATCAATCGTATTTATTGAGTGCTTACTACGTGCAGAGCACTGTACTAAGCGCTTGGGAAGTACAAATTGGCAACATATAGAGACAGTCCCTACCCAACAGTGCGCTCACAGTCTAAAAGGGGGAGACAGAGAACAAAACCAAACATACTAACAAAATAAAATAAATAGGATAGATATGTACAAGTAAAATAAATAAATAAATAAATAGAGTAATAAATATGTACAAATATATATACATATATACAGGTGCTGTGGGGATGGGAAGGAGGTAAGATGGGGGGGATGGAGAGGGAGACGAGGGGAAGAGGAAGGAAGGGGCTCAGTCTGGGAAGGCCTCCTGGAGGAGGCGAGCTCTCAGCAGGGCCTTGAAGGGAGGAAGAGAGCTAGCTTGGCGGACGGGCAGAGGGAGGGCATTCCAGGCCCGGGGGATCACACCATTCCTAGGCACTGTTATGGGAGGCCAGGATCCCACTCTGGTTGCTGGCCCATGACTGGCTGTAGGCTGCGGTCCCGGACCACTATCAACACTCTGCTGTGGCTGCATCTCTACCCCAAGTGGCATTGCATAAGGGGAGTGGTCACAGCGAAAATTAATTCTCCAGTAGATTGGCGCTGGTTTGGGGTTTGATTTGCCGTGACCCTCCAATCCATGGCACCGGTCCTGGTTTCGTAGCACTTCTTCCTCAGGTAACTCCTTGCTGGATAGGGTGGTCACTGTGGTCTCTTCCTCCCTTCAAGGCCCTGCTGAGAGCTCACCTCCTCCAGGAGGCCTTCCCAGACTGAGCCCCTTCCTTCCTCTCCCCCTCGTCCCCCTCTCCATCCCCCCCATCTTACCTCCTTCCCTTCCCCACAGCACCTGTATATATGTATATATGTTTGTACATATTTTTTACTCTATTTATTTATTTTATTTGTACACATCTATTCTATTTTATTTTGTTGGTATGTTTGGTTTTGTTCTCTGTCTCCCCCTTTTAGACTGTGAGCCCACTGTTGGGTAGGGACTGTCTCTATATGTTGCCAATTTGTACTTCCCAAGCGCTTAGTACAGTGCTCTGCACATAGTAAGCGCTCAATAAATACGATTGATGATGATGATGATGTGGGCAGGCTATGTGTCCGTTTGTTGTTGTATTGTACTCTCCCAGGAGCGTGGTACAGTGCTTTGCACACAGTAAGCACTCAATAAATAAGATTGATTGAATAAATGAATGAATGAATATCAGGCAGGGTGGTTTGCAGCTGGTCTATCTCCCTGTCCGGTTCTAATGCCACAGTGTTTGCCTGCCTTTACGGCTGGGTTTTTCCCCTTCTGCCTTTGGCTCTTACCACCAAAGCCCTTATCTACGAGGCAGCTCCATGTTCACAGAAGTCTGAAAGAGAAACACAATGACTCTGGAGCTACGGAAGGGGTGACACACATAATGATGCTTCCTGGCATCTTTTGTGAGTTTCACAACATCGTATGAAACAATGGAGTTGCTTGTGACCATGTCCCCTCTCCATCAGCTTTTCTGTTTATGCTTATCAGCCTGTAGGACTCCTGGTTAATGGTTAATTTTTAACATCCTTCTTACATTGACTTCCCCCTAGAATAATATTGCCATATTGCTCTCCCCTTCATACTATCAAATCTTAGAAAAAGACCACTGTATTTAAGATCAGGTAGGCCTCGGACAGCTTACATTCCGAGCTCTGATAATAAATACTAAATATGGTACCTCTTAAGCATTTACTATGTGTCAAGCACTGTTCTAAACGCTGGGGTACATACAGGCTAATCAAGTGGGACACAGTCCATATCCCACATGGGGCTCACACTCTTAATCCCCATTTTACAGATGAGGTAACTGAGGCCCAGAGAAGTGAAGTGACTTGCCCAAGGTCACTCAGGAGCAGACAAGCGGAGGAGACGGGATTAGAACCCAGGTCCTTCTGTCACCCAGGCCCCTGCTCCATTCACTAAGTCATGCTGCCGTCAAAGAAAGATATGATAGGCATGGGGAGGAGCAGAGAAAACAACTCTCACTCTCCCCCAACCAGACCTTTCAGCTCAGGAACCCAATTTTCACCCACCAAAACCACAGATGGGATAGAGATGTGATTGAGAGACTGTTAGCCCTATAATAATAATGATGGCATTTATTAAGCACTTACTATGTGCCAAGCACTGTTCTAAGTAAGCACTGGGGAGGTTACAAGGTGATCAGGTTGTCCCACGGGGGGCTCACAGTCTTAATCCCCATTTTACAGATGAGGTAATTGTGCCCAAAGTCACACAGCTGACAATTGGCAGAGCCGGGATTTGAACCCATGACCTCTAACTCCAAAGCCCGTGCTCTTTCCACTGAGCCACACTGCTTCAACTGTGTGTGGTTTGTTGGACAGGGCTGTGTGCAATCTGATTATCTGGAATCTACACCCCCTCTCTTGGTACAGTGCTTGGCTCTTACCAGCAAATCCCTTATCTACGAGGCAGCTCCATGTTCACAGAAGTCCAAATGAGAAACACGACGACTCTGGAGCTATGGAGGGGGTGATGCATGTAATGATGCTTCCTGGCATCTTGTGTGAGCTTCACAACATAGGACGAGACCGTGGAATTGTTTGTCAATGTCCCCTCTTCATGAGCTTATTCCCCAGTCTCTCAATCACATCTCTATCCCCTTTGTAGTTTTGGTGGGTGAAAATTGGGTTCTTGAGCTGAAAGTTCTGGTTGGGGAAGAGTGAGAGTTGTTTTAATAATAATAATAATAATAGCATTTGTTAACCACTTACTATGTGCCAAGCACTGTTCTAAGAGCTGGAAGGGGGGACACAAGGTAAACCAGGTTGTCCCACGTGAGGCTCACAGTCTTAATCCCTATTTTACAGATGAGGGAACTGAGGCACAGAGAAGTTAAGTGACTTGCCCAAAGTCACACAGCTGATGAGTGGCGGAGCGGGATTAGAACCCATGACCTCTGACTCCCAAGCCCGGGCTCTTTCCATTTAGCCACTCTGCTTCTCAGTGTTTGGCACATAGTAAGCACTCGACAAAAACCACAATTGTTATTATTACCTTCAGGCAGCATTGTGTTTCTCCAACTGGTTCGTATATCGTAGCCCAACCTATATTGTGCAGCCCCACCTGCACACTCCTCTCCTCTGCCGCTCACCTCCATGTTCTCGCCTGTCCCACCGTCGACCCCCAGCCCACATCCTACCTCTGGCCTGGAATGTCCTCCCTCCTCACATCCAGCAAATTAGCTCTCTTCCCCCTTCAAAGCCCTACCTCAGTAGGGCTTTCCTATTTGTCTAATCCCGACTCCACCACTTATCAGCTGTGTGACTTTGGGCAAGTCAACTTAACTTCTCCGTGCCTCAGTAGCTCACCTCCTCCAGGAGGCCTTCCCAGACTGAGCCCCCCTTTTCCTCTGCTCCTCCTCCCCTCCCCATCGCCCCTACTCCCTCCCTTCTCCGCCCCACAGCACTTGTGTATATTTGTACATATTCATTATTCTATTTTATCAATGATGTGTATATATCTATAATTCTATTTATCTATTTTGATGTTATCGTTTTGTTGTCTGCCTTCCCCTTCTAGACTGTGAGCCCGTTGTTGTGTAGGGATTGTCTCTATCTGTTGCCAAGTTGTACTTTCCAAGCACTTAGTACAGTGCTCTGCACACAGTAAGCGCTCAGTAAATACGATTGAATGAACGAATGAATATTGTAGTACTTCACCCTCTCCCCCTGCATTTCTGAACCAAGATCAAGTAGGGGGAACAAAATATTGTAAGTATAATTCGGACAATACCTCCCCCACACACAAGTGAAGTAGGGATAAGACAGGGCAAACCAGGTTCATATATATTTTTGAGACTAATTGTGAGAATGAATCTGGCAAATGTGTTTACTTAGCCAGCAAATTCTAAAGATAATGGCCTAGGTTTCTGACAATTCTGATGTTAATAACTATTCCGGTTACCAAATCAAGAATAATTTACAGTCAAGGCAGGTTTCACGCAATTAACAGGAGTGCAATTTTTCCCCTGACAACATTTGGAAAGGAAATTGCATATGTACATATTCTTAGTTGACATCTCAATTTTCCCAGATGCTAAGGTCCATCTACATATGAGTTGTATTCTCTACTGCAAAATGTGATACAGAAAAATCAATGTACTTTTTACATATGTATATTTCCTTATGGAGTTACTGCTAAAAAAACACCCTTTTAGCCTCATGTGGACTCTTGATTTCTTGGGGTTTGTTACTGAAACGTGGTCTTTAGGAATAGCTTCTTTACTGCCTAGAGAACAAAGATATATTTCTTTTTTTCTCAAGATTTCCCATCATCTAACTGATGTTGTCACATCACAGCTAAACGCATCCTGATTACAGTCTCCCCAAAAAATAAAGAATGTGTCACCTTTGCTACTAATCAGAGCAAAGGGAACCAGATTCAAAGGAACCTCAGTTTAGAACAGGATGTCCGTTAAAGAGTGAATTCAACCTCAGTACTTCCCTGGGGATATTATCATAATCACTGAAATCTTGAAATACCTACAGAGGTAAAATACACACATGCAATGTAGTGTGCCTTGGACTGAGTATTCCACTCGAATTTCTTCTTCAGAGAATCTTGGCCCCATGAGTAAAACCAGTGAGGAGCAAATTATCACTACAGGCAAAGCCCCAGTACATGATCATGCAACAGGATGTGCAATTTGGGGTTACTGTCTGTACAATTTGACAATTATCACAGCAATGTTATGTCCGACCGCTGTGGGAAAATCAAATCCCTCCCCACCACCTCCTTCCTATGCCCCGTCCCTGTCCCATCCTCCACTGTCCCTGGATATTTTGGGGGAAGTAGGAAGTGGGGAGGCAAGAGGCAGTTTATGGGTAGAGCACAGGCCTGGGAATCAGAAGGTCATGAGTCCTACTCCTAGCTCTGCCACTTTTCTGCTGTGTGACTTTGGACAAGTCACTTCACTTCTCTAGGCCTCAGTTCCCTCATCTGTAAAATGGGGATCATCATCATCATCATCAATCGTATTTATTGAGCGCTTACTGTGTGCAGAGCACTGTACTAAGCGCTTGGGAAGTACAAGTTGACAACATATAGAGACAGTACCTACCCAACAGTGGGCTCACAGTCTAAAAGGGGGAGACAGAGAACAAAACCAAACATACAAAATAAAATAGAATAGATATGTACAAGTAAAATAAATAAATGGAGTAATAAATATGTACAAACATATATACATATATACAGGTGCTGTGGGGAAGGGAAAGAGGTAAGATGAGGGGGATGGAGAGGGGGGCAAGGGGGAGAGGAAGGAAGGGGTTCAGTCTGTGAAGGCCACCCTGGAGGAGGTGAGCTCTCAGTAGGGCCTTGATACCAAATGCCCTAAAGCACTGCAAATGCAATTACAGTACATCCCAGAGCACCCAAATCCCCTTGGATAAAGCAGAGATCCAGGGCTTTTATTTTTCCAAAGCATTTTCACATCAATTATCTCATTTCATCCTCATAGATGAGACTATTTCAAACTTTAGAACAACTCTGGCCAATAGCAATGCTGAGCTGATGGGATGGAGATTGTGAGCTCCAAGTGGGATAGGGGCTGTGCCCAACCCAATTTGCTCATACCTCCCCCTTCTAGACTGTAAGCCCGTTGTTGGGTAGGGACCATCTCTATATGTTGCCAACTTGTACTTCCCAAGCGCTTAGTACAGTGCTCTGCACACAGTAAGCACTCAATAAATGAATGAATGAATCCACCCCAGTGCTTAGTACAATGTCTGGCAAATAGTAAGTGCTTAATAAATATTATTATTATTATTATTATTACATCTTCTGGAAGTCCACCCCGGACAGCACACGTTCTAAGGAGTTCAGTGGTGCAGGTGTTCAGAAGTAGATATCCTGTCATAAGCATCTATTTGAAGAGAAGAAGAATGCTTTTCTGTTCAACCTAAGTTGGACAAATTATTCACTAAATATCCGTTCTTCCCCCCAACGTAGAGAGATGTTAGATGATGTTCGGCCTGATTAAGTGGTCTATCCAAGCACTCATTAATCATTCATTTATTCCTTATATAATTATATTTATTGAGTGCTTACTGTGTGCAGAGCACTGCATTAAGTGCTTAGGAGAGTACAATATAACAATAAACACATTCCCTACCCACAGTGAGCTTACCATATAGAGGAGGAGACAGACATTAATATAAATAAATAGCATTTCATTACAGTGCTTAGCACATAGTAAGTGCTAAACAAATATTATCATTATTATTATTATTATCATAATCAAGTTCAAAAGCCATTAGTTGAGTTAGTCAATCAAGCTCTAACTTCTGCAGCCACCTAAACTGTAAGCTCATTCTGTGAATTTGTTCAATACAGAGCACTATACTAGATGCTCAGCAGCATGGAGTTGTAGATGCAGCATGGGCCTGGGGGTCAAAAGGTCCTGGGTTCTAATCCTGGCTCCGCTACGTGTCTGCTGTGTGACCTTGGGAAAGTCACTTTACTTCTCTGGGCCTCAGTCCCCTCATTTGTAAAAGGGTTTTGAGACTGTGAGCTCCACAAGGGAAAGGGGCTGTATCCAACCTGATTTGATTGTATCCACCCCAGCACTCAGTACAGTGCCTGGCACATAGTAAGCACCTAAAATATGCCATAATTATTATTATTATTAAAATAAAAGGTGTGGTCCCTGGGCTCAAGGAGCCTATTGGGAGGGACTGGTAGCCATAAACTATTTGCATAAGGCAGCTGCAGGGATAAAAACATAACATCTCAATTAGTAACAACAAACAAATGGAGAAAATGAATCAACAAAAGCATGAATGACGAAGTAAATGGCATTAATAAATTTGTATATACCAAAGTGGTAGGGTGGCTATTGGAATGGCATGTCCAGGAGGTGATAAGGAAATGTCTAGAAGTGGTGAATTTGGGGGAAAGCTGGGATCTGGTAGATTTGAAGGGGAAGGGTACTCCATCAAGGGGTAGTAAGCACAAGAACTGAAAAGGGAAAGACAGAGCACAGTGAAATGGTGAGCTTCAGAGGAATGAAAATTGAGACTGAACTGTTGCAGGTGAAGAAAGCCAATCGTGCTTTAGTGGAAAGAGCACGGGTTTGGGAGTCAAAGGTCATGGGTCCTCATCCCAGCTCTGCTGCTCTTCAGCTGTGTGACTTTGAACAAGTCACTTAACTTCTCTTGGCCTCAGTTACCTCATCTGTATAATGGGGATTAAGACTGTAAGCCCCAAGCAGGACAACCTGAATACCCTGTATCTATCCCAGGGTACAGAATAGTGCTTGGTTCAGAGTAAGTGCTTAACAAATACCATTTTAAATATATAAAATGGAAAGAGAGGCAGAAAGAGGGGAGAGAGAAACAGTTGGGGGGGGGGGGGGGGGAGATAGAGAGAGCTGACCTAGAGCCTGGAAGGCAATCAGTTAATCAATCAATCAATCAAACATACAGCATTCATCGATCACCTACTGTGGACAAAGTGCTTGGAAGAGTACATGTGTTTGCCATTTCTATATTGCATTCTCCCAAGTGCTTACTACAGTGATCTGCAAACAGTATGCACTCAAAAAATACAGTTGATTGATTGATTGAATTAGTAGACATGATCCTTGCCCTCAAGGAGCTTACAGTCTAATGGGGAAGACAGACTGAAATAAATTACTTCCAAGGGAGTAATAAAACATAAAGATTTGTGCATATAAGTGCTTTCAGAGTGAGGGAGGAAGGTTTGACTACCGAGGTCCTCAGGTGACATGGAAGTGCAAAATCAATCAATCAATCAATTGTATTTATTGAGTGCTTACTGTGTGCAGAGCACTGTACTAAGCGCTTGGGAAGTACAAGTTGGCAACATATAGATACAGTCCCTACCCAACAGTGGGCTCACAGTCTAAACAGTCTAAAAGGGGCTCACAGTCTAAAAGAGTAAGTAGGAGTGTAAGTAGGAGTAGAAATATTCATTCAACCGTATTTATTGAGCGCTTACTGTGTGCAGAGCACTGTACTAAATATCAGTGGTGAGATGAGATATTAATCAGGGAAACATATTGGAGCAGATGTGATTTCTGATGGACTTTTGAAAATGGGGAGAGCTGTGGTCTTCCAGATAATAATGGTGGGAGCTCCAGGAAGAAGGGACATAGGACCAAGATGTCTGCACCAGACACGGTGAGTAGGTTGGAGCCAATAGTCAGGAGCACACTGGATGCATAGAGAAGCTGTCAACATAAAGGGGTGATTCTCAGAGATAAGCAGAAATAAGCAGGAACACACACTAGTAATAGGATGAGACAGTGAAGAGATCTCCCATATAGCTGGGCAGAGCAAAAATTTCGCTTTAAAGTCAACCTGCAGGGCAAATTAGTGCTCAAAGAGCACACACGCACGCATGCACACACACACCCATTACTTTTCATTATTTCTGTTTCCTGCAAACACCCACAATCTCCAATAGGATCATTTTAAAATCATTGGGCCCCATGGCCTCATAAATGTGTCTGTGCATTAAAAGGTAGTGGCAATGCCTGGAACAGGGAAGAGAAAAGCGGTGTTGCTGTGTAAGAATGGGCCATATGTTTGTGCTTTTAAACTAAAAACATAAATTAAAATATCCACAGGAGCTCTTCCAGTGATTAAAAAACTGTCAAACAATTGAGCTAAATAACTCAATTAACACAAGACTATCTCCCAGTGTTAAATTGGTTTTAGTGTTCTCCTTTTGTCTTAAAGGATTAAAGGAATGAATGTTGCTTCGTGTAGGAACACGGATAGGTTGGTGTCCAGCTGACCCGTTGAGAAAGAGTTTGGAAAACTTGTATTCATTTTACATAATTTAGTGCCATGTTTTCATAAACCTCTTTGCCAAATCTGCTAATTCTTTCTAGCCACAGACACACTCAGAAACACACACACACACACACACACACACACACACACGCAAACACACACTTAGCTAGGCAGGGCTATGAATATAAATGCTCATTAAAAGAACAGAAGAGAGAAAAACTTATTTCACTGAGACAATAGAGAGCGAGATTGCTTGACATGTCCAACATCAGATGCCAATCTCATAAAAAGTGATGCCAAAACATGTTTGTGTTCTATTTTAGTATCCAAGGTTTATTGTCGAAACTGGCTTCAATCAACTTATTTCGGTCAGTGGAATTCAAATCAGGCATTGGTGACAAGCTGTGGGGCAGCAAAAATTTTGCAGAATTATTTGGTTTTTGCCTATTCCTTGACATTCTTTAATTGAGGAATGAACCACCCATTAGGATAGACTATCACATGATCATAGTATAGAATTGATTTTACAATGCCGTATTTCCATATATCCCCGACTTTGGCCATTACAGGAAAGAAACCCTTGTTAGCTAAAATCCTCCCCAGTTCCTGGGTTTAACTTCTCTGGGCTTCAGTTACCTCATCTGTAAAATGGGAATTAAGACTGTGAGCCCCACATGGGACAACCTGATGACCTTGTATTGCCCCCAGCTCTTAGAACAGTACTTGGCACATAGTAAGTGCTTAACATGTTTGTACATATTTATTAGTCTACTTATTTATTTATTTTACTTGTACATATCTATTCTATTTATTTTATTTTGTTAATATGTTTGGTTTTGTTCTCTGTCTCCCCCTTCTAGACTGTGAGCACACTGTTGGGTAGGGACTGTCTCTGTATGTTGCCAACTTGTACTTCCCAAGCACTTAGTACAGTGCTCTGCACACAGTAAGTGCTCAATAAATACGATTGATTGATTGATCATTATTTTAGGAAGCTGATCTGTCATGATAGTTTGAATAATAACCCTTTTATATCATTATAGATCATTATCAAATCACCCACTCAGAATCCTTTTCTTAAGGCTACATTTTAACAGTTCCTGTATCTTTTCCTTGGAATCCTTATTCTTGAAGTCTTGAATTTGAGCTCCCTCTCCAAGCTCTCCTCCGTACTAGAACTAGTTACAATGCTCCAGTCAATACTGGACCAGTTCTGAAGATGACCAATTTCTGTTTTTCCACTGTGCAAGTTCCTGAAAGCAAGAAGAAACAGTGTCTCCCAAGGGCTACAATCAATCAATAAATCAATGGCATTTATTGAGCACTTACTGTGTGCAGAGCACTGTACTAAGACTACAGTGTACTAAGTACAGTGTACTGAACTAAGGCTACCCACTGTTGGGTATGGACTGTCTCTATATGTTGTCAACTTGTACTTCCCAAGCACTTAGTACAGTGCTCTGCACACAGTAAGCGCTCAATAAATACAACTGAAGGAATGAAGTGGTGGAGTCAGGATGATACTTACTATTCTATTTATTTTGTTAATGGTGTGTATCTAGCTTTATTTTATTTATTCCGGTGACTTGACACCTGTCCACATGCTTTGTTTTGTTGTCTGTGTCCCCCTTCTAGACTGTGAGGCCGTTGTTGGGTAAGGACCATCTCTATATGTTGCCAACTTGTACTTCCCAAGTGCTTAGTACAGTGCTTCGCACACAGTAAGCGCTCAATAAATATGATTGAATGAATGAAGTGGTGGAGTCGGGATGATATTTACTATTCTATTTATTTTGTTAATGATGTGTATCTAGCTTTATTTTTATTTATTCTGGTGACTTGACACCTGTCCATGTGCTTTGTTTTGTTGTCTGTCTCCTCCTTCTAGACTGTGAGGCTGTTGTTGGGTAAGGACCGTCTCTATACGTTGCCAGCTTGTACTTCCCAAGCTCTTAGTACAGTGCTCTGCACACAGTAAGCGCTCAATAAATACTATTGAATGAATGAATGTATGTGTACAAAACATCTGCAAGCTCCCTACTTAACTTCACACCTGCACCTGTTGTGTGACCTTGGGCAAATCATTTAACTTCTCTGTGCCTCAGTTATCTCATCTGTAAAAACTGGGGATTCACTGATTCATTCATTCAATCATATTTATTGAGTGCTAACTGTGTGCAGAGCACTGTACTAAGCACTTGGGAAGTACAATTCAGCAACAAATAGAGAAAATCCCTGTCCACAAGGGGGGAGACAGACATCAAAACAAGTAAACAGGCATCAGTAGCATCATTATAAATAAAAAGAATTAAAGATATATACACATCATTAATAAAAAGAAATATAATTATAATTATAAATATGTACATATATACATAAATGCTGTGGGGCAGGCAGGAGAGTAGAGCAGAGGGAGGGAGTTGGGGCGATGGGGAGGGGAGGAGGAGGGGAGGAAAAGGAGGGCTCAGTCTAGGAAGGCCTCCTGGAGGAGGTGAGCTTTCAATAGGGCTTTGAAGGGGGGAAGCATGTTACTTTGGTGGATTTGAGGAGGGAGGACATTCCAGGCCAGAGTAGGATGTTGTCCAGGGGTCGACGGCGGGACTAGCAAGAACGAGGCACAGTGAGAAGGTTAGTGCCAGAGGAGTAGACTGCGCTGGTTGGGCCGTAGTAGGAGAGAAGGGAGGTGGGGTAAGTAGGGGCAAGGTGATGGAGAGCTTTGAAGCCAATAGTGAGGAGGTTTTGCTTGATACGGAGGTTGTTAGGCCACCACTGAAGATTTTTGAGGAGGGGTGTGACATGCCCAGAACTTTTCTGTAGAAAGATAATCGGGTCAGCAGAGTGAAATATAGACTGAAGCAGGGAGAGACAGGAGGTGGAAGATCAGAAAGGATGCTGATGCAGTAATCCAGTTGGGATATGATGAGTGATTGTACTAACATGGTAACACGATTCAATACCTGTTCTCCCGCCTACTCTGACTCTGAGCTCCAAATGGGACAGGGACTGTGTCTGACCTGAGTAATTCGTATCTACCCCAGCAATTAGAACTGTGCTTGACACATAATAGCTGCTTAATATCATTTTTTAAAATGCTCAATATACCTCCAGTGCTTTCCCATTTTCCTCCACATCAAACAAAGATTATTTACAATTGGCTTCGAGGTTCTCAGCTAACAATCTCCACCTTACAGAACTGCTCTCTCACCCACTATCCCTTAGCTCACACTCTTTGTCTTTCCAAATGCACCTAACTGTACCTTACTCTTGACTTTCCCTCTTCCATGCTCCCACTCATGCTGTTCCCCTGACCTTAAATTCCCTCTCTAAATCCGCCCAATATTCAAGTCCACCCCAAAATCTCACCTTCTCCAACAAGCTACTCACCAATGAATTCCCAACATTTCAAGTCATATTAATCCCTAGGTCACCTCAGACATTCAATACGCATTTATTCCTATCTCAGCACTTATGTGTAGATATACATTTTTATAGCCATCTCTCCAATAGAACGTAAACTTTTTGTGGGCAGGGAATATGAATTTTGCACCCATGGTACTTTCTTAAGACCTTGGAACTGTATATTGTATCCAGTAGGAGCTCAATAAATACAATTCATATTAATCATTAAATCAATCAGTGTATTTACTGAGCACTATGTGCAGAACACTGTACTAAGCACTTCAAAAATATGATACAACCGAGTTGGTAGACACGTTCCCTGCCCACAAGGAGCTTACTGCCTAGAGGCCTACAGTGTGGCTCAGTGGAAAGAGCATGAGTTTGGGAGCCAGAGATTGTGGGTTCAAATCCCGGCTCTGCCGCTTGTCAGCTGTGTGACTTTGGGCAAGTCACTTAACTTCTCTGTGCCTCAGTTACCTCATCTGTAAAATGGGGATGAGGACTGTGAGCCCCACGTGGGACAACCTGCTCATCCTGTATCCTCCCCAGTGCTTAGAACAGTGCTTTGCACATAGTAAGCGCTTAACAAATGCCATTATTATTATTATTATTATTATTACTACTATTCCCAGCATATTTAGGAGACTCATTTCCAGAGGAAGAAACTAAGGTCCCAGGAAGCAAAATGACTATTTGAGGTTGACTGAAGAACGGGGATTAGAATTCAGTCCAACCTCCAGGGTCTCAACCTTCCATGGTACAAGGGACAATTTGTATAATTACTATGTCACATGTAAAACCCTTAGCTTTCCCTTCTCCCTTTTTTCAGGGTGAACTGACTAAATCTATTATGCATTTTAATGGTTGAGAATTAATTGGGTTGTCAGCTGGAGAAAGGAGGAGACCATCAGGGACTTCTCTCAGACTCTCAAGCTGAAAATTCGAAGGAGCTCCAAAGCTCAGGAAAGAATGACTTTATAAATGGTTTTAAGTTCAATTTTTTTTTCTTTCAAAATTCCCCCAAAGTTCTGAGGCTTTCTTTTCCAAATGCATGTAAAAGGTTATCCCATTTTGGACTTACGACATCATTTAGCACTTAAATTCCCACATTAAACCATCATTTCTATCTCTTAATTTCATTTCCTTGACTCTTTTAATGAAGCTTTAAGTCAGAAGTTCATAATTGAAACACCAGTGAATAACTATACCTGAAATTCAGCAGTGATTCAAGAGATTCCCAGCTCTGCCAATTGTCAGCTATGTGACCTTGGGCAACTCACAACTTCTCAGTTTCCTCATCTGTAAAATGAAGCTCAATAGCTATTCTCCCTCCTCCTTAGACTGAGAGTCCCCTGTGGGACAGGGTCTGTGTCCAACCTGATTATCTTGTATCTATCTCAGCACTTAGAACGTGCTTGGCGCATAGTAAGCCCTTAAATGACCACAATCATTACTGTTGAGACGGCTAAAGATCAGTTCTAAAAGCCTACTGCATTACAAAAAGTCCAATGGAGAAGAGAGCTTTTAGGTAGTGCCCTGAAGATGAATCAATCAAATGATTTTTATGAGGAATAGCCTGCCTCAGTGGAATAAGAAGGGGCCTGGGTGTCAGAGAAAGGGTTTAATCCCTGCCTGGCCACATATCTGCTGTGTGACCCTGCACAAATTCATTCATTCATTCAAACAATCGTATGTATTAAGTGCTTACTGTGTGCAGAGCACTGTACTAAGGGCTTGGGAAAGTACACTACAACAATAAACAGTGACATTCCCTGCCCTCAACAAGCTTACAGCCCAGAAGCGGGAGACAGACATCAAGCAGCGTGGCTCATTGGAAAGAACACGGGCTTGGGAGTCAGAGGTTGTGGGTTCTAATCCACCACTTGTCAGCTGTGTGACTTTGGGCAAGTCACTTCACTTCTCTGGGCCTCAGTTCCCTCATCTGTAAAATGGGGATGAAGACTGTGAGCCCCCCGTGATCACCTGATCACCTTGTAACTTCCCCAGCACTTAGAACATTTGCACACAGTAAATGCTTAATAAATGCTATTATCATTATTATACTAATAAATATAAATATAATATAATAATGATGATGGTTTGTATTAAGCGCTTACTATGTGCCAAGCACTGTTCTAAGCACTGAGGAATGGTCAGAGAAGCTAGGCTAACTCTCCGATCAGTATTGGTATAATTGAAACCCCCCACTTGTGGTTTAATGTCTTGGCTTTAAATTGAGATTTTAGTATCCACCTTGCAGAAACATTCTACTGTGTGCATTTTCCTCAGTTCTAATCAACTAGAAAATTTCTTCAGTTCTGCAGAAAGAATGATTACTTTTGATTTAATGGAAATTTTTTCCCTTCAAAAATCAATTATCCAGCACATGTAGTATTTGTCTTGCAAGCAAAATCCGTGCTTAAAAAAATAAACATTTCTTTCCTTGCATTCTTCCTGGGATAAGATTGTAATGATGGTATTTGTTAAGTACTCACTTTGTGCTAAGCACTTGGGGGAGCTTGCAGGATAATCAGATTAGAAACAAGTGCGCCTCTCAAACTGGGTTCTGGTTGTAATTAAAAGCATGGCAAAGCTGCTATTACCATTGGTATTTTGTCTGAGCAACAACTGTAGAACAGGTTCTTTAAAGTAATGAGCATCATCAATTCAGAGCATTTTTTAATTAGGGAAACTACCTTTGGGAAATCCCAAAATTTATCTTCCTACGCTTACAGAATCCTCCTTTACTGTTGCGAGGAAGGAGAGACTAAGTGGCTCTTAATATCCATTGGTGAATCACAAAACAGTGAAAATATGGCAGAGGCAGGATTCCAAGTTTGCTTGCTTTAAAAAAACAAAATCACCGCATGTTCCCTTTCTTCCGTTTTCTGACTCCCACTGTCCGTTAATCAATTTCGGTCTTACCTTCCCCAGTGGCTATCAACGTGAGCTTAAGCGGCAGGAGATTTCTCTGCCAGATGAACTTTATGATTGCAAATCAGCGGCTGCTCTTTGCGGTTTTGCTCCTAAAGCTGGAGGGCTCTTGCAATATTAGATAAAGCAGTGCGAGGCAAGGAGCTGAGGCGGGTGGCAATATAGGGCTTTGCTTCTCACTCCCTCACTCCGCCAGCAAAATAGCTTCCACTTGAAAATCAAAGGCTGTTCCACCCAATGTACTACATCACTTTCTGTCAGCACCCAGCAGAAAGACCATGGATATTATTTTGACATCATTTGCTCCTTGAGTAATCCTACATCTGGCACGGAGGCCACATAAACTGAACCCTGTCGGAATTATTGCAACTTCACTAGGTATAATAAGGAAACCGAGAATCATTTTAATTTGCAAAAACATTAGAAGGGGACACACGTTCCACCCACACCCTGCAGATGGTCAAAGCCTATTCGTCCTGGGTCCCGGTTGACTTGCTATCGCAGTAAAAGCTCCCAGAGCACATGTTACTCTTGTTCTCAATCAGACACCATCTAGTTTCTCATTTGCAGATTAAGGCAACTCCTTAAAAACCTCCACTAAGGTGTCTCTGAGGAGTTAAGATATCCTATCTTATAACTGGTGGCTTGGGGAGAAAGAGGCCAGAAACGACTCAGTGAGCAAAGGATCTAGCATCTTTCCAATTTCCAGCTTCCATCTTGCCTCACATTCCCCACTCCCCACTCTTTTCTGGAAGCCGAGATTGGAATCAAATGGCAAACCTGACCACTGCCTCTAAGAAGCAGCATGGCCTAGTGGATAGACAAAGGGCCTGGGACTCAAGAAGACCAGGGTTCTAATCCTGGCTCTGCCACGAAGTTGCTTCCCACCCCACGCAGCAACACTGGGCAGATCGCTTCACTTCTCTGTACCTCCATTACCTCATCTGTAAAATAGAGATTAAAACTATGAGCTCCACGTGGGACAGGGACTGTGTCCAATCCAATTGGCTTGCATCCACCCCAGAGGCTAGTACAGTGTCTGGCACATAGGAAGTGCTTAACAAATACCATCATTATTATTATTATTCTGGGACTTGAGCAGAACTAGAGGGGCCTGAGTCTCTGGGAGAAGCAGCATCAGCTAGTGGGTAGAGCAAAGGCTGGGAGTCAGAAGGACCTGAATTCTAATCCTGGCTCTCCCACTTGTCTGCTGTGTAACTTAGAGCAAGCCAATTCACATCTCTGTGCCTCAGTTATCTCGTCTGGAAAATGGGGATTAAGACTGTGAGCCCCATGAGGGGCAGGGACTGTGTCCAACCCAATTTGCCTGTATCCACCCCAGAGCTTAGTACATTGTCTGGCACATAGTAAGCACTTAATACCACAACTATTATTATTATTACCCAGCTTTAAACCTACAATAATGGGAATGAATGTTGGTGACTCACTCTTAAAAAACTTCTTTGGAGGGAGCTGCTGTTTGAGCCACCGGTAATGAAGTACAAGGAAACACCTGGACAGGTCCTGCTGGACAGTGGGGACAGAACTCACTGAGAAGCAGCGTGGCTCAGTGGAAAGAGCCCGGGCTTGGGAGTCAGAGGCCATGGGTTCTAATCCAGACTCCGCCACTTGTCAGCTGTGTGACCTTGGGCAAGTCACTTAACTTCTCAGATAAGGGCCTCAGTCACCTTATCTGTAAAATGGGGATTAAGACTGTGAGCCACATGTGGGACAACCTGATTACCTTGTATCCTGGGACAACCTGATTGCCTTGTTTCCCCCCAGCGTTTCGAACAGTACTAGGCACATAGTAAGCCCTTAACAAATGCCATTATCATTATTATTATTATTATTAGAACACAAGTTCCTGAGTCCAGCACACACCTGTTCTCTCCATTGCAGCAGTGGGAGGACAGAAAGCAGCCCGAAGAGCCTTCCCACCCCTTGAAAAAGACACACCCCACCACACAGAAGACAACCTGTAGCTGCCATCCCTCCCAACATCAGGCCCCATTGTGCTCTCTCTCTCTCTCTCTCTCTCTCTCTCTCTCTCTCTCTCTCTCTCTCTCTCTCTCTCTCTCTCTCTCTCTCTCTCTCCATGGCAGGGTGAGGATGACACAGCAACCCCCCCTTCTACTAGACTGTGAGCCCACTGTTGGGTGGGGACCTTCTCTATGTGTTGCCAACTTGTACTTCCCAAGTGCTTAGTACAGTGTTCTGCACACAGTAAACGCTCAATAAATACGATTGAATGAATGAATGAATGAATGAATGAATGAATGACACAGCAGCCTGAGGCCTTCTGTAACTTTTAGAACATAGGTGTTGGGAATTTTTCTCTGTGGCTCCCGTGACGGTTAGACTCTGTACATGCCCAGCCCAGGAGTTGAGAAATGGTAACCCCTATGGTGTTCATTCTCGACTCTGCTCTCCGTTTGTTGTATTCAGTTTTTTGTTTTACCTTCCTTGTGTGCCTTTTGCTACCTCTTCTTCCTCTTATCCTTAGGTTGTGGGCCCTCTGCGGGTCAGGGACTTTGTCTACTTGGAATCTGGGTCCTTTTTTCCCAGAACTTAATACAGTGTTTTGCCCACAGTAAGTGCTTAATAAATACAAGTAACACTACTATTATTACTACTACTACTATGATTTGTTGTTGTTGTCTTATGCTGTCAAGTCGTGGCCAACCCATAGTGATGCCATGGACATATCTCTCCCAGAACACCCCGCCTCCATCTACAATCGTTCTGGTAAAGTATCCATGTAGTTTTCTTGGTAACAATACAGAAGTGGCTTACCATTGCCTCCTTCCGTGCAGTAAACCTGTCTCTGCCTTCGACTCTCTCCCATCCTGCTGCTGCCCAGCACAGGTGAGTTTTGCCTTGTAGCAGATCGCCTTTCACACGTTAGCTGCTACCCAAGCTGGGAATGGAATGGATATGCCTCCGCTTTGACTCTCCCTCCCATAGTCAAGACTGATACAGTACTGGAAACTCTCCAGGTTAACTACTGTGATTAGTAACTGATTAACAAATACTAGTACCACTACTACGATGACAAGTAGTAACTGATTAAGAAATACTTGTACCACTACTACTAGGACAAGCAACTGTTTAATAAATATTAGTTCCACTACTAGTAGCAGAAGCAGTGTTGGAGAAGCAGTGTGGCTCAGTGGAAAGAGTACGGGCTTGGGAGTCAGAGGTCGTGGGTTCTAATCCCAGCTCCCCCACGTGGCTGCTGTGTGACCGTGGGCAAGTCATTTAACTTCTCTGAGCCTCAGTTTCCTCATCTGTAAAATGGGGATTAAGACTGTGAGCCCCATTTGGGACAATGTGATCACCTTGAAGCCCCCCAGTGCTTAGAACAGTGCTTTGCACATAGTAAGCACTTAACAAATGCCATCATTATTATTAGTAGTAGTAGTATTATGACTAGAAACTACTTAAGAATATGATTATCACTACTGCTGCTAATAATAATAATAGTATTTGTTAAGCACTTACTATGTGCCAGGCACTGTACTTAAGCACTGGGATGGATACAAGTAAATTGGGTTGGACACAGTCCCGGTCCCTAATGAGGCTCAAAGTCTCAATCCCCATTTTACAGATGAGGTAACTGAGGCACAGAGAAGTGAAGTGATTTGCCCAAGTTCACATAGCAGACAAGTGGCAGAGCAGGGATTAGAACCCATGACCTCCTGACTCCAAGGCCTGTGCTCTATCCGCAATGTCATGCTAACTGCTTGATAAATACTAACACTGCTACTACTGATTACTACTAGTAGTACTACTACTACTACATAAAACATGAAAATTTCCAAGTCAGTCTGGTCTTGCTGGCCAGATTCTGGGAACTGGGTTGGCTAAGACAGAGATAAGAAGGTCCTCATCTCTTAATAATAATAATAATAATAACAATGGCATTTATTAAGTGCTTACTATGTACAAAGCACTGTTCTAAGTGCTGGAGAGGTTACAAGGTGATCAGGTTGTCCCACGGGGGGCTCATAGTCTTCATCCCCATTTGACAGATGAGGGAACCGAGGCCCAGAGAAGTTAAGTGACTTGCCTAAAGTCACACAGCTGACAATTGGCGGAGTCAGGATTTGAACCCTTGACCTCTGACTCCAAAGCCCAGGCTCTTTACACTGAGCCACACTGCTTCTCTTGAGCAGGACCAGCATCTATTGGCTAATAAGGAAGCCAAAACTGTAGAAGGGGTAGGCATAGCCACTCAAGACCCCATGGGCTTGAAATTAGTCTGGAAACCTGACAAGATGTAGCTATTGCTGAATATTTTCAGGATATCTTTAGTTTCAGCTGAATCAGCTGGGACAGTTCATATCTCCAAGGAACCATTAATAAGTGAAGGAAGGGAATTGCACACAGACCCAGAAAATAACAGGGGAATGAGTTCTTGGCAGAAGGTATAGAATGAAAGAGTCTCAGGGAAATGTGAAAAAATGGTTCAGAAAATGGGAACAGGGTCCAGACAATAGGAAATTGCAGAAGGTGATGACCAGAACATCACTTTTCCAAATAGGCAGCTGGAGAAACAGGAAGAGCTGTGAGGGAGGGCAGGGAGTGAGGTCCAGGATGCATGCTGACAACCTCAAAAAATAAAAATAATAATAATACTATCTGTTAAGAGCTTATTTTGGGCCAAGCACTGCACTAAGCGCTAGAGTAGATACAGAAAAACAGACTGGACAAGGGCCCTGTCTCACAGGCAGGATGAGGGGTTGGAAAACAGGGCTGAGGGGTTCAGGGGGACAGGTCCCTTTTTATAATATTTATTAAGCACTTACTAGGTGTCAAACACTGTCCTAAGCAGTGAGGTAGATTTGTATCAGTCAGGCTGGACACATTCCCTGTTCCACATGGGGCTCCCAGTTGAAGTAGTAGGGAGAACAGATATTGAATCCACATTTTGCAGTGGAGGAAATTGAGGCTCAGAGAAGTTCAGAGACTTGCCCGAGTTCATACAGCAGACAAGTGGCAGAGCAGGGATTACAGTGCAGGTCCTCTCACTCCCAGGCCTGGGCTCTTTCTGCTAGGCCATGCTACTTTACTCTACAGAATTTATCTACAGCATTTAAGCTCATTGTGAGCAGCGAATGTGTCTGTTTATTGTTATACTACACTGTCCCAATCAATCAATCAATCGTATTTATTGAGCGCTTACTGTTTGCAGAGTACTGTACTAAGCGCTTGGGAAGTACAAGTTGGCAACATATAGAGACAGGCCCTACCCACCAGTGGGCTCAGTACAGAGCTCTGCACAAAGTTAGCACTCAATAAATGCCTCTGAATGACTGACTGAATCTAAGAAGGGCTCCCATCTTTCTTGCTCCAACCCAGCAGCATGACACCCAAAAAGGGAAGAGGCAGGTTAAGATGGAGCCATTTTACTCTAACTGCATGAGTTTCTCACTTCTCTTATCCCATCAAACATCCTGAAAATCTCAACTGCCAGGTTTATTAGAGTATCTGAATCCTTCATTTTGCCACTTCAATCCAAAGGGCATCGGTTTGTATCTACATGGGTAAACTCTTCAAGTAATTCAGGTCCAGGAAGAGATTTGAGCCTCGGTTTTCTGATTTCTGCCAATGAACAGGTTTACCTGTGTATGTGGATCCAAGCTGTGTTTTGATTACCCACCCCACGAGAGGCACAGGACCTGTCTTCCGCTCTGATTCCACACAGCATAAGCCCTCAGAGAGTGTATATTCCTCTCCATCAAACCACTAAGTATCATCTCCCAGTGACAGGAGAGCAGACTACATATTTATTCTACTATTTATTTTATTTTCTTAATATGCTTTGCTTTGTTATCTGTCTCTCCCTTCTAGACTATGAGCTCACTGTTAGGTAGGGACCGCCTCTATATGTTGCCAACTTGTACTTCCCAAGCGCTTACTACAGTGCTCTGCACACAGTAAGTGCTCAATAAATACAATTGAATGAATGAACGAATGAAGGGCCAGGGGTCTGTCAGGCCTGAGTGATGATTTCCCCGTGTATAAGTAACAGTGAGCAGTTTTTCTCTGGTTGTCCCTACAATGGTTTAATAGCACAGCAGTTTGAAAATAATTAAAAAGTTCATCTGAGCGGATATGACCTGCTGCTTAATGGTTATTTTAGTTCCACTTTCAACCTCTGAAAGAGAATTTGGTAATTAGTATTTTAGGGCAAAATTCATCCCAGTCTGCCCTGGTAACAATAAAGCAGGCTTAGTAGAACAGACAGAAGAATATTGGTATTGTTTTGTAATTCAGATCTCCTGAATGGCCAAAAAAGCTTTGTGATCAACAACTTATCTCCAGGGGTGAAGCACCAGAAGCACTGAAGAGCCAGGGGGGCACATGCAGGGGAGGGGTAATGGAAGCTGTCCTCCGTTGAATTTTGGGGCTGGATTCATAGCTACATTCACCCGTTTCTCCACCAAGAACTAAGCATTTCTGAGCAGGGCTGTAAAGAGTCTGCAAACAGTGTTAAAGAGACAACAGATTCCATCTTTCTGACATGGTAGGTCTTCAAAGTTTGTGGGTCACTCATGAGCCCTGTAATTCCTGTTCCCTGAACCCCATCAGCCCTCGAACTAACAAAGAAAAGTTGGCCACTGAGATACTGATGTGTCTCCATAAGCTAGTGCATCTGTACAACTCCAAGACCATAAGTGTGAAGTTTGGTGATGGATAGTTATTTGGTCTACTGCAAAATCATGACTAAAATGGAAAATTTTTATTGGAAAATCCAGTTGGGAATAAGTCCACTTCTTGATATAGTAGGAAGGTCAGCTCCACTAAAAATTGAGGCAGTGGGATTGAGTTTAAGCTAAAGTTGTAATTTCAAAAGAGAAATATCCTGGCTGCTGCTATTGGGAGACCGTGGAGTACATTTCCAATAATACCGATTATGTATTTCCAAGGAAAGTCATTTAGTCTCTTCTGGGAAGATTTCTTAAGAAAAGGGAAGACAGTTCTCTATGTGGGTTGCGTGAGGAAGAACGATGGCTTGTCAGGCCTCTCATTGTCTCTTCCAGCTTTAGAGGTCTTTGAAATTCTTTCTCTTCCTTTAGGTTCAATGGATGAGAAAGTAAGACACTCCATGCTAGGAACTGTTTTTTCCCCCAGAGTTCTCAATTTTAATTAGAAGCTCTAGTAGATTTTTGCCCTTTTCCTTTTGCATCCATTTTACCTCTCCGAGATGCAGGCAATGAAAGGTCATAGAAAGGTGAGAAAAATGCAAACTCACCCCTGTTTCGATTAGCCTAGCAAAAGAATCTGGTCCACAATAGCTCATAAACTTGGAGAAACTTAAATTAACTTCAGTGCTGCACAGGCCATCCAGGGCGGCTAATCCTTCTGGAAAACCCAAATGAACCTTGAGTCTGATGGAAATATCAAAGCCCACATTACTGACGGCAGCTCCCAGGAGCCAAAATGCTGGTCAGCCTCATCAACCTAGATTCTAGCAGTCACAATTTATTTTCCACATTATTTAACTTGTGAGTAAACAGGGGACATTTATCTCGACTCTCAGGGCCCTCTCAGCTATGATAGAACAATGAGTACGATAGGGATTATGCTATAAAAGAATTAGGCCTCTCAGGAGCCTGAGAGAGAGAGAGTGAGCAGTAGCAATTTTTCTTGCTCTACAGCCTGTACATTCATTTTTCTTTAATGAAGGGAGGAGGGTCTCACCCAGAACAGGGGCCTTCGCTGCAACCACCCAGTCCCTTTGTTATAAGAGACTGTCCTGAACTTTCCTAGGCATCATATAGCCTGCCCTACAAATCACCATTGCTGCTTTCTGCCGAGCTCCTTTGACCCCATATTGCAGTCAAACACCCCAAGGGTGTCCAATGGTGAGGGCAGGAGGTCAGAGAGTGAGCAGGAAGCCTGAAATGCAAAAAAGCCAAACTCGAGCTTTTTGCGTGACCCAAGAGAGCACTGAGATTGATGCCCGCATCCTACTCAAACCCAAGATTGACCTTCTCTCACCCGGGACCAACTTGGAAGTGCACACAAATTGCCAGAGGAGACCATTCAGGGGCATTCCAGGCAGAGCTGAGGATAAGAGGGCTGAAGCAGTACCTGAATCTCTAGTATATATCGTAGTTTTGTCTTGGAGTTTCAGAGTGCCATAATTGTCTGAAATTATAAAAATGAAGTGCCCTGCTTTCAACCGATTTAAGTGGTAAAATTTCGGAGTCTCAAAATGAGCTATGGACTTAGAGGGGTCAGGGCCAGAGTGAGAAATGGAGAGAGAGAAGAGAGCAGAAAAGAGAAAGGAGACCAAGGAGGAGGGGGAAAATGAGAGAGTACAAAAAGAGAATGGGAAAAAAGAAAGGAAATATAGGATAAAATAGGATGAGGGTGGGGAGATTTCTTTCCTCCTCTCCTACCGCTTGCTTCCAACTTTCCCTCCTCCATTCCCATCATGCCCGGCCAGTTATCCTTAGAACTTTTGCCAAGGGCTGGCTTCTTTCAGCCCCTCATCACTCTCATCACCACTTTCTGGACCCAGGCCTGGGCTAGAATAGGACACTCGCAGCCAGGAAGTGGGGAAGGGGTATCAGTGGGGGAGAAAGAAGTTGAAGAATGGTGTTAGAAAAGAGGCCAGGGTGGTAACAGGTGTGGACCATGTCAAAACTGGCCACCCGAGCTATGAGTAGGAGTTTCAGCCACACCTGGAAACATGGATGCCATTTGCACTTTGAACGTGGGAGTGAAAAAGAATCAGGGATTTTAGGGAAAATGAAAACTGAGATAGGACAGGTTTCAAAAAGCTGAGTCAAAAATTCACTGTATCGAATCTGTTCACCCAGGAAACTCTCAGATTCATTCATTCATTCAATCAATCATATTTATTGAGTGCTTACTGTTTGCAGAAACACTCTAAAAAACATTTGGGAGAGTGCAATGCAACAATAAACAGATGCATTCCCTGTCCATGGTGAGCTTACATCTTAGAGGATAATAACAACTGTGGTATTTGTTAAGTGCTTACTGCATGCCAGGCCCTGTACTAAGCACTGGGGTTGATGCAAACAAATTGGGTTGGACACAGCTCCTGTGGAGTTCACAGTCTTAATCCCCACTTTACAGATAAGGTAACTGAGGCATGGAGAAGTAAGGTGACTTGTCCAAGGCCATGCAAAAGACAAGTGTGGCGGAGCTGGGGTTAGAACCCATGACCTTCTGAGTCCCCATGCTCTATCCACTACATTCTGCTGCAGATCTCCTCCAGGAGGCCTTCCCAGACTGAGCCCCCTCCTTCCTCTCTCCGTCCTCCCCGCCACCGCCTTACCTCCATCCCCTCCCCACAGCACCTGTATATATGTATATATGTTTGTACATATTTATTACTCTATTTATTTATTTTACTTGTACATATTTATTCTAATTATTTTATTTTGTTTAATATGTTTTGTTTTGTTGTCTGTCTCCCCCTTCTAGACTGTGAGCCCGCTGTTGGGTAGGGACCGTCTCTATATGTTGCCAACTTGTACTTCCCAAGCACTTAGTACAGTGCTCTGCAAACAGTAAGCGCTCAAGAAATACGATTGAATGAATGAATGAATGAATGAATCTGTGAGAAGTCGGGGGTGAGCAGTTCTGGTGGTCTGGCTCCAAACTCCGTGGAGACAATTGTCCCCATCTCCCCTAAAGTGGGCACCTATGCCATATCTGGAAGGCATCACCTGTACACTCTGCTGACCGAGGCATTGCGATAGTCTACCATACTTGTACATATTTACTATTCTATTTATTTTCTTAATGATGTGCATTTAGCTTTATTTCTATTTATTCTGATGACTTGACACCTGTCCATATGTTTTGTTTTGTTGTCTGTCTCCCCCTTCTAGACTGTGAGCCCATTGTTGGGTAGGGACCATCTCTGTATGTTGTCAACTTGTACTTCCCAAGCGCTTAGTACAGTGCTCTGCACACAGTAAGCGCTCAATAAATGCAATTGAATGAATGAATGAACTCCTGCAACAGTCCTTTTTGACTTGTCTCTTCCCCAGAGCTTAGAACACTGCTTGACACTTAAGATGCACTTAACAAATATAAATATATAATCACCATCATCATCATCGCTGGTATACAACCACTCCCCTCTCCAGTCAGTTTTTCTCTCTGCTTTCTGTCCAGATCAGCTTTCCAAAATTCCTTTCTCCAGACATCTTTCAATCAATGGTTTTTGAGAACTTACCGTAGGCAGCGTACTGAATTAAGGAGGTTGAAAAAGTACAATACCATAGGGGTGATTGAGGAGATCCCTGCCCACGAGGAGCTTGCAGTCTTCAGGGGGAGAAAAACATTAAAATCAATTCCAGTTAGGGGAAATAGGGGAGTATTAGGGTATTTGAAAAAGTGCTGTGGGGCTGGAGTGAGCTTCAAAGTGCTTTAGGCACATTCTGAAATTTATTCATTTTATATTAATGCTGTCTCCCCCCTCTAGACTGTAAGTTCATTGTAGGCAGGGAATATGTATGTTTATTGTTATATTGTACTCTCCCAAGCGCTTAGTAGAGTGCTGTGCACACAGTAAGCACTCAATAAATATGACTGAATATTCCTCAAAATTCTCCAATGGTTGCCTTTTCTACTCATCAAGTAGAATTTCCCGATTGTTGACTGAAGCAATCTATCCTCTTTTTCCCTGCTACCCACCTACTCTCTTCTGCCACTACACCCTACCTCACACTTAATATTCCTCTCAATATAATCTACTCACTCTGATACATTCCCATCTTTCAAGCCGGTGATCTCTTGCTCTCATCCTGCACCCTGCCTGAAATTCCCTCCCTCTTCAAGTCTGACACACCACAACTTGCCCTGTCTTCAGAACCTTCTGAGATCAAATCTCTTCTAGGAGGACTTACCTGATTAATTTCTAATTTCTCCTTTCTATTTTTCTGTTTTAATGGGACTTGTTAAGTGCTTACTATGAGCCAGACACTATACTAATCTCTGGGATAGATACAAGTTAATCAGGATGGATATAGTCCATGTCCCACATGGGGCTCACAGGCTTAATCCCCATTTTACAGATGAGGTAACTGAGGCACAAAGAAGTAAAGTGACTTGCCCAGGTGACACAGCAGACACGTGGCAGAGCTGCAATTATCGCCCAGGCTCCGTGCCCTATCCACTAGGCCATGTGCTACCTTTCTATTGTACTCTATTCTTTTCGCCAACTGCCATTTCAGCCCTTTGATGCTAGCTAAGCACATCCTATTAGAACTTACATTCATATTGCATAATAATAATAATAATGGCATTTATTAAGCGCTTATTATGGGCAAAGCACTGTTCTAAGCACTGGGGAAGTTACAAGGTGAACAGGTTATCTCACGTGGGGCTCACAGTCTTAATCCCCATTTTACCGATAAGGTAACTGAGGCCACAGAGAAGTTAAGTGATTTGCCCAAAGTCACACAACTGACAAGTGGCGGAGTCAGGATTTGAACCCATGACATCTGACTCTAAAGCCCGTGCTCTTTCCACTGAGCCATGCTGCTTCTCTCAAGCTTGCATACAGTCTTTTAGTCCTCAAATCTATAATTTAAATGGCTGATCTACTAAGCTCCTGAGGGTAGGAATTGTGTCTCTTGTACTTTCCCAAGTGTTTAGTACACCGGTATGCATACAGTGGTGCTTAAGAAATACTTCTGATTGATTGATAGAAGAGAAGTAGCCATCAGAATGAGCATTTCAGGGAAGGAAGTAGAGTGGTTGCAAGGTAAGAAAGGATGGAATCAGAGGGGCAGGTAGATTTGGTAGATTTTGAAAGCAGGTGGAAGACCTCCAAATAGATTGTTGCCACAATGCAGTGTGGCCTAGCAGGAAGATCAAGAGGACCTGGGGTCAAATTCCATTTCTGCCACTGGCCTGCCTTGTGACCATGGGCAAGTCACTTAACTTCTCTGGGCCTCAGTTTCCTCAACTGTAAAATGGGGATTGAATACCTGTTCTCCCTACCACTTAGGCTGTGAGCCCCAATGGGAAAAGGGACTTTGTCCAGCTTGATGCTCTTGAACCAACCCCATTGCTAAGTAACAGTGTTTGGCACATAATAAGCACTTCACAAATACCACAGTTATTATTAGGGTGGTCATAGCTATAATAATCGCCCTCTCCCAAATCATGTTTTCCAGGCTGCAATTCAAAAAGCGCTACATATTTTTCCCAAAAAGCCACTGGGGAGTTGCTCTCTACTGGTTAATTCAGTGGAAAGGAAATGATGTTCAGGAATCCTCTGGGGGAATTGTTCAATAATAATGAATGTCTTCGGAATCCACATCCCCAATGCTCTTTCTAATTAGTACGGAGGGTCAGTGTGCATATGAATCTCCACTTTAATTAAGAGCTAATAATGGATCCTGGGAGAGCACGGCACATGGGTTTTAAAAATCAGGGGCTCTGAGGACTTCCTCTCGCTCTCCAAATTTTGCATAGTCAAGGACCTAGCTACATAGTATTCACGGGAGTTGTAAGGAAATTTATGGGATCCCTGGTAAATAGTGGTCTAATTATTATTCTCTATCAGGCTTTCTTTACTAGAACCGAACCCTTTCCTTATGTTCGTGGCCTGGGCTGCTGACAGCACAAACCTTGATGTGAAGAGCAGCATTGTAATAGAAGGAGGAGTAATAACATTTATTGAGTATCTATTGGGTATGACGCACCCTATTAATAGTTTGGAAAAGTACAATGGAAGTATGAGTTTTGTTCTGACCAGAGAGAGTTTACACTATAATGGGAGAGGAATAAAAAATGAGTGTCTATAGAAGTGGGCAGGGAATGTGCCTGCTGACTTTGTTGTATTCTCCCAAGCATTTAGTACAGTGCTCTGCACACAGTAAGTGCTCAATAAATGTCATTAATCACATAGGAAAGCAGCATTGCCTAGTGGAAACAGCACGGGCCTGGGACTCAGAGAACCTGGATTCTAATTCAGCTGTGCCACTTACTTGCTCTGTGATCTTGGGCAAGGCACTAAACTTCTCTGTGCCTCGGTACCCTCATCTGCACAATGCAGATTCAGTACCTGTTTTCCCTCCTACTTAGATTGTGAGCCCATGTGGAACCTGATTATCTTGTAACTACTCCAGTGGTTAATACAGTGCTTGGCATAAAATAAGTGCTTAACAAATATTATTATTATTACTAGGGAGAAGCAGCATGGCCTAGAGGAAAGAGCAAGAGACTGAGAGTCGAAAGAACCTCAGTTTTAATGCCGGCTCTGCCACTTGTCTGCCGTGTGATCATGGGCAAGTCACTTCACTTCTCTGGGGCTCGGTCACCATGTAAAATGGGGATTAAGAATGTGAACCTCATGTGGGGCAGCAACTCTGTCCAACCCAATTAGCTTGCCTCTACCCGAGTGCTTAGTACAGTGCCTGGCATATAGTAAGCACTTAACAGATACCACAATTATTATTATCATTATTCATCTCTTCAATCAATCAATCATATTTCCTGAGCACTTACTCTGTGCAGAGCATTATACTAAGCATTTTGGAGAGTACAACATAGAATACAGTGCTCTGAACGTAGTAAGCACTCAATAAATACCACTGAATGAGTCGGTAGAAGTCTCCTGCAGGAAAATATAAGCAAAAGCTAGCAACACCCTCGAATCAAACTCTGTATAAAGTATTCCAGTCTCCATGGCAGCTCGCTACTCCAGGGTGTTGGCTTATTTTTACTGTTGGGGTGCTGACATATCTCTTTCTAGCTACTCCTCCTTTTGGGCGGTGGTGAGCAGGGAAAATGCTCCCAAGTGCTTAGTATAGTGCTTTGCACACAGTAAGCGCTCAGTAAATACGATTAATAATAATAAGTGAATGTTGAAAACCCGAAAGGTCTAATTGGAAGAGATTAAGAGCATCCCAGAGCTTCAGAAAGGTAAGCTCGTTGTGGGCAGGGAATGTGTCTGTTTATTGTTATATTGTACTCTCCCAAGTGCTCCGTACAGTGCTCTGCAAACAGGAAGCACTCAAAAAACATTCATTCACTTGTATTTACTGAGAGCTTACTGTGTGCAAAGCACTGTACGGAGCACTTGGGAGAGTACAATATAACAACAGACACATTCAGGCCCACATCGAGCTCACGGTCTAGAGGTGGAGACAGACATCAATATAAACAAATAAATAAATAAATAACAGATATATGCAGATATATTCAATACGATTGAATGAATGACAGAATGGCCCAGATGACAACTCTATAGTTCTCCGTTATTTCCAAGGGAGAAACTGGTCCTCTGCCTGGGTTATGCCATGCTGGAAAAGCAGCATGGCATACTGGATAGAGCACAGGCCAGAAGTCAGAAGGTTATAATAATAATAATAATGATAGCATTTATTAAGAGCTTACTATGTGCAAAGCACTGTTCTAAGCACTGAGGAGGTTACAAGGTGATGAGGTTGTCCCACGGGGGACTCACAGTCTTCATCCCCATTTTCCAGATGAGGGAACTGAGGCCCAGAGAAGTGAAGTGACTTGCCCAAAGTCACCCAGCTGACAAGTGGCAGAGCCGGGATTCGAACCCATGACCTCTGACTCCAAAGCCCGGGCTCTTTCCACTGAGCCACGCTGCTTCTCTAATCCTAATTCTAATTCTCGAATTCTAATTCTCGAATTCTTTAATGAGTTCTAATCCTAGCTCTGCCACTTGTCTGCTGTGTGACCTTGGCCGAGTCGCTTCACTTCTCTGTGCCTCAGTTACCGAATCTGTAAAATGGGGGTTTAAGACCGTGAGCCTCACGTGGGACAGGGACTTTGTCCAACCTGATTTGCTTGTATCCACCCCAGCATTTAGTACAGTGCTTGGCACATAGTAAGCGCTTAACATATACCATAATTATTATTATTGTTACAGTAGATAACCCCTTCTAGAAACATCATCCTTTGGGGTCTAGGAGCTGGGCACAGAGAAGTGAAGTGACTTGCCCAAAGTGACACAGCAGACAGGTGGTAGGTCCTCTAACTCCCAGGCCCATCTTCTTTCCACTAGCCCACGCTACTTCTCTTTGTGGTTCTGGGAAAGAAGCCGATTTTCATCTGTCTTCAGCATTAACTACAAGTTGTACCAAGTGCATACCTAAATCTCCGACCTCAGGTAACCTATCAAACGGAATGATAGGTCCCCTCAGAGGAGTCTCACCGTTAGACTATCTCTTCTAATTATTCTGCTTCACTAGTGGAGTTTGCCTTCCCCCAGGCAGTCAGCAATAATAGCAGGGACTGCAGGAGCGAAACTACCTTTGCCGTGCATTTTGGGTTTCCAAATTCCCCCATAGGTTGTTTCAACATCCCTACTTGGTCACGGGCGATGAAAGGATTGCTCCGCTGATCAAAAAAACCATTACTTTCTCTTGTCAAACCAGCACATCTGTGTCTGCACCGAAACGGATTTTCAAATATTGCTCTGTGGTGGTTATAAAGCCATTCCTAAATTGCGGATTCAATCACTTTAGGATTTTTTAAAAAATCCTCCCCAGCCAGGGAACATAGAAAAGAACCTCAAAATTTTCCATCCCCTTTTCCTCCCTAACACACCCAGCTCTGGTCTTTTGGTCTCTTCCCTACATTCACAACCCTTCTTTTTTTTTTATTTTGGTGCACTGACTGCTTCTGAAATAATAATAATAACGATGGCATTTGTTAAGCGCTTACTATGTGCAAAGCACTGTTCTAAGCGCTAGGGGAGATACAAGGTGATCAGGTTGTCCCACGTGGGGCTCACGGTCTTAATCCCCATTTGACAGATGAGGTAACTGAGGCTCAGAGAAGTTAAGTCACTTGCCCAAGGTCACACAGCTGACAAGTGGTGGAGTCGGGATTAGAACCCATGACCTCTGATTTTAAAGATGTGGCTCTTTCCACTGAGCCACGCTGCTTCTCTGCTTCTGAAAGACATGGGTCTGAACCCACTGCACTTTCCAGACCCCAAAGTGGACATGGCTGAGAGTTTCCCAGTCTTCTCTAGCACTGGTTCCAGTCTCAAGCTGGTGCAGAGGGAAGGGAGGGATTGGGTGAGGGCAGAGGAAAAGAAGAGAGGCTATGAGCCCTTTGTGGGCAGGGATTGTCTTTCTTTAATGCTGTATTGTACATTCCAAGAGCTTAGTACAGTGCTCTGCACACAATAAGCACTCAATAAATATGATTGAATGAATGAATGCAAATATCAGAACCTAAACATGCTAACAAAAAGCAATTCCTATTGCTTTAGTTCTTTCAAGCCCCTGACACGGTGAAAAACCTCCTCTTTCCGGACATAGACTGTGGTATCCCCGTAGCCTGAATGGGAGAAGGCACTTCTTTTATTATTAATAGTAATAATAACAATAATGATGGTATTTGTTAAGTTCTTACTATGTACCAGGCATTGTACTAAGCGCTGGGGCGGATACAAGCAAATCGGGTTGGACACAGTCCCTGTCCCCTGGGGCTCACAGCATCAATCCCTGTTTTACAGATGAGGGAACTGAGGTCCAGAGAAGAGAAGTGACTTGCCCAAGGTCACACAGCAGACAAGTGGCAGAGTCAGGATTAGAACCCATGGCCTTCTGACTCCCAAGCCTGTGCTCTATCCACTAAGTCTAGGACGAAAGCTACTTCAGAAGCATGGAGTCTCACTCCATGCACCTAAGTGCCTTTGCTGACTGGGAATGCTTGAGTTTTCTGGTGCCAGGAGGAGGAAAGGGATTTGAGTTTTCTAGTTCCATGTTCACTACCTCCCTGTAAGCTTGCTGTGGGAAGGGAATGATCTTAGTACATTGTACTTGCCCAACCAGCCAGAGCCCCACTTTAATCAGTCAATCAACAAATGAGTGGCATTTATTGAACTCTTATTGTGTGCCGAGTCCTGAACTAAATCTCTGGTGACCCCCATGTGCATCAGAGACTGTGTCCCACCCGTTAGAGAAGCAGTGTTGCCTAGTGGATGGGGCATGGGCCTCAGAGTCAGAAGGACCTGGGTCCTGGGCAGGTATTGTGTCCAACCTGATTATCTTGTGACCACCCCAGCATTCATTCATTCAATCGTATTTATTGAGCACTTACTGCATCCAGAGAACTGTACTAAGTGCTTGGGAAGTACAATGTAGCTAGACTGTGAGTCCACTGTTGGGTAGGGACCATCTCTATATGTTGCCAACTTGTACTTCCCAAGCACTTAGTACAGTGCTCTGCACAAAGTAAGCGCTCAATAGATACGATTGAATGAATGAATGAACAAATAGAGACAATCCCTGTCCACAGTGGCCTCACAATCTACCAAGAATGCCTGTCACACAGTTAGCTCTTAACATATCCCCTGAAGAAAAAATGACTTGTATCCATTCCAGCATTTGCAATAATGCTTGACACTTAGTATTTAACAATAATAATAATAATAATAATAATAATAATAATAATAGAGTAGCCAACATGGCGGCTAGTTCTTTCTCCCTGCTGACCCTCACTCCCCTCCAAAAGGGCCAGAAGTGGCAAATGCTTGGGAAGAGCACAGTCAATCAATCAGTGGTATTTATTGAGCGCTTACTGTGTGCAGAGCACCTGGAAGAGTACAATATAAGAAAGCAGCGTGGCTCAGTGGAAAGAGCACGGGCTTTGGAGTCGGAGGTCATGGGTTCAAATCCCAGCTCTGCCAATTGTCAGTTGTGTGACTTTGGGCAAGTTACTTAACTTCTCTGTGCCTTAGTTACCTTATCTATAAAATGGGGCTGTGAGCCCTCCGTGGGACAACCTGATCACCTTGTAACCGCCCCAGTGCTTAGAACAGTGCTTTGCACATAGTAAGCGCTTAATAAATGCCATCATTATTATTATTATTATTATTACTATTCTATAACCAAGTAGGTTTCCTGCCCACGACAAGCATACAACTGGCTCCATCAGGGCCTGGTGAAGTTTGTGCTCCCTAAGACTGATCTGGGACCGAAGCAAGGGAACAGCTTGTGTCTGGCGGGTCTGGGGAAAGGCTATATTTCTTCTCCGTAAATCCACCCGGCTTGCTCCGGCCTGTCCAAGGATGCCGGTCTTGCCTTTCGGCCCTTAAGGGGACCTTCAAAGCTGTGTGCCTCTTGTCCCCAGGAGGCCACCCCCATACCCCACCCAGATGCTTTCACATCTGCTGTGCAGACATTCCGTAGCAAGACCGAAATTGTTTGCTCAGTGATGTCATTAGACTGGTGGGGCTCAAGACACTTACTACTTCAGAGGCTAAAACAGGGTCTGAGCACACTACTTCAGAGGCCTATTTCCTGGAAGGCAGGGGAAGAATTTCGGGGAAGAGGATGCTTACAGGGTGAGTGTGAGCCAAATCTCTGGCTGATCAGTCAGTGCCACACAGCAATGTTTAGCAGTCCTCTCTCCACCCTCCATCTCGAGGGCTGGCCGTCTGAGCAGCTGCCCTTCTCACTTCCCAGACCCTAAAGCCTTCGTTCATTTCCCCAGCATTCGTTTCCTTGCATTTGTTATAAGCCAATCGGACATCGCTGGGTTTAGTGGATGCGGAGAGATAAGGCTACACTGATTTAGGACCAGGAGGGGGTTAATTGATCAGTCATTATTCATTCATTCAATCACATTTATTGAGCACTTACGGTGTGCAAAGCACTGTACTAAGCGCTTGGGAAGTACAAGTTGGCAACATATAGAGACAGTCCCTACCCAACAGTGGGCTCACAGTCTAGAAGGGGGTATATAGTATGATACCCACAATGTAAATATGATTGAATGAATGAATGAATATTATTAGAACCATGCTAAAGAGCCTCAGTGTATAAAATAGAAAATATAGGTTAAAATTAAAATAACCCCGGCCACCCAACAGGAACATCTTGGGAAAGTGGAGGGAGCAATCAAATCTACTTGCAAAACTCCACCCCTCAAAGGAGACAGTGACTGTGTCTAATTCCAACCGTTGTATAATAATGATGGTATTTGTTAGGCGGTTACTATGTGCTGAGCACTGTATTCTCTCCCAGCACTTGGAATAGTGATCTACACACAGTAAGCACTAAATTAATACTACTACTATTAGCACTACTACTACAAGATGCAAAAAAGAAATAAGGCTGATCATCCTGCCTGGTTTATTTTAGCAGAAATGATGGCAATCTGCGGCTTATTTCCTGCCTGGATTACTCTCCCTCAATTGGCCAGAAGCGGATCCAATGTTTTCACATTGTAGAAATAGCCCTGTGCTGCTCTCCCAGATGGGAAGCAGGGGTCTGACTGCTCCAGTAAAAATTGGAGGGGAAAGCGGGGCACCTCACCCTATGGAATTCACTCCAAAGGCTGTCTCATTCCCAGCCCAAGGCCATCCGCTCATCTCGGGTCTCGTGTGGGGCTTTGGCAACTGGAAGTGTCGGCTGCAAGAGACTGGGAAGGCTGACACAGCTACTAAAAAAGCGAAAGCCAATTCAAAATGAAACCCAGAGGGTAAGCTTGTGCGGAGTCAGCAGTTGTGGGGCTGTCGGTAGAAAACCACCCCTACAGCCAGAGTAAAAACACACGGGCAGCCCAGTGGATCGGACAGTGACAAGAGGAAAGCACTGGTCCTCCCTATCGCAATCCCCTAACTCCTCTTTTCAAGGAGTTCACTGACTATCTTCATGTGGATGCTGTTATAGACCCCCGCTTGAAGATTTCCATCCAGAAGGTATGCTGAATGTTACTGCCAATTCTGTCACATTGTACTCTTCCAAAGTGCTTAGTACGGAGCTCTACAGAGCACATAGTAAGCGCTCTATGAATACCATTGATGATGATGATAATGCTGTTGTCTCTCCAAGTAAAGAGCCGTGGTCAGAGGTTCCAAACTTTCATTTGGATTTGATTTGCTTTACGTAGTTAAATGCCAATAAATGAGTTAAAAACAGGTGTGCCAAGCCCAAACAGACAGGATGGAAAACACTGAAGATAATGAGGTGAGGGAGACAAGAAGTATAATAATAATAGTAATGATAATAATGATGATGGTATGCATAAAGTGCTTTCACTACATGCCTAGCACTTCACTAAACACTAGGGTAGACAGCAGATGAGCATAACAGACACAGACCTTGTCCCAGATGAAGCTCGCAGTCTAAGGGGGAGGAAGAACAGGTATCTTACCCCATTTTCACCAATGAGGAAACTGAGGCCCAGAGAAGTTAAATGACTTGTCCAAGGTCACACAGCAGACAAGCATTGAGAGATGGAATTAAAACTCACGTCTCCTAACTCCCAGGCCTGTCCTCTTCCCACAAGACTATGCTAATACCCTTTGAATTGTGCCTCAATGATTACAGCACTGACAATGAGGATGATTTAGAGGACAAGGTGGAAGAGAATGGGGGTGAGCTCTTTCGAAGGATGGCACATCCCTGAAAAGCTTCATAGGTTGTAGCTTTGTAGGGTGTAGGTTGAGAAGCAGCATGGCCTAGGAGGAAAAACACAGACCTGAGAGTCAGAGGGCCTGGGTTCTAGTTCTGGCTCTGCCACTTTGCTGCTCTGTGATCTTGGGCAAGTCACTTAACTGCTCTCTACCTCAGTTGTCTCATCTGTGAAATAGGGATAAAGACTGGGAGTCCCATGTGGGACAGGGACTGTATCCAACCTTGTATCTATCCCAGTGGTTAGTGTAGTGCTTGGTACATAGTAAGCACTTAACAAATATCATAAAACAAAAGGAAAATAAAACTAGCATTCTGATCCCAGAAATGATCCAGTGTGCTAGATCTACAGATGAGAACCAGTGGGTTAAGATGAAAATGTGGGACAGAGACTCTGTCTGAATTTAATTACCTTGTAGCTAACCCAGCATTTAGTCCAGTGCCCAACAAATACTGTCGTCATTATTATTATTATCATTATTATCTTCAGGGTGGGAGAGGAGTTTGGAAAGTTAATCCACGTTTGAGTGTGACGTCTCAGTTGCCGTCCCTGGTAAGAAAGATCTCAGTCTGTGGGGCCATCACAATCTGAACGTCTCCCCAAACCTTGAAAATTATCCAGGGTCTGCAACAATTTCGAACCTGAATAGTGAGTTTCAACCCAGAAATTACTACAGTGTCTGACACTTAGTAAGTGCTGAACAAATACCATTTTAAAAAAGTCAAATGGAACTGCATATCTTAAAGTCATGTACCTGATTTTTGGCAATAATAATACTGATAATAATAATTGTGGTATTTGTTAAGTGCTTACTATGTGCCAGACTCTATACAAGCAAATCAGGTTGGACATCATCCCTGTCCCAGTGGGGCTCACAGTCTTAATCCACATTTTACAGATGAGGTAACTGAGACACAGAGAAGTGAAGTGACTTGACCAAGGCCTCGCAGCAGACAAGTGGCAGAGTCAGGATTAGAACCCAGGTCCTCCTGACTCCCAGTCCCACGTTCTGGGTAAGTCACTTAACTGCTCTCTACCTCAGTTGTCTCATCTGTAAAATAGGGATAAAGACTGGGAGTCCCGTGTGGGACAGGGATTGTATCCAACCTTGTATCTACCCCAGTGGTTAGTATAGTGCTAACATCATAGCATCATACCATGCTGCTTCTCTATATAGCTGAGATGAATTATTTGAGTTAGAATTTTGACAGCATAGGTGGATGATTGACAGCTTAGAAGCCTCCTACCCAGTCATATAATATGGAAATAAAAGAAGACTATCAGAACAATGAACACACTTTTACTCTCTCGGTCGACTGGGTACAGGTGGATGAGAGAGAATCTCAGTGGAGACCAGACTGGAGATGTCTCTCTGATCGCAGTAAAGAGGTTTCCGAGGAGTTGGAGTAAGCAGCGTGGCTCAGTGGAAAGAGCATGTGCTGGGGAGCCAGAGATCATGGGTTCTAATCCCAGCTCTGCCACTTGTCAGCTGTATGACCTTGGGAAAGTCACTTAACTTCTTTGGGCCTCAGTTCCCTCATCTGTAAAATGAGGATGAAGACTGCGAGCCCCACGTGGGATGACCTGATGACCTTGTATCTACCCCAGCGCTTAGAACAGTGCTCGGCACGTTGTAAGCGCTTAACAAATACCAACATTATTATTATCATTATTATTATTACTACAAGTCGTCTATGGCAACTCATCAAACTGAGGAACAGAGAGCTCCTTGATTCTTAGTTGTGTTAAGGCATGTTGCTGGTAGAAGGTTACCGGTGAAAGGGGGAAAACAACCCTAACAGCCCTAGCTCCCGCTGTTCTCAACTGGTTGTTGAGTCTGGATTGGCAGATCAGTCCCGATAAAGCTATATGCCTCTGTGATTTAGTGATTCCAGGTGTGACTGAACCTCGTGATGGTTCACATAAGGAGAAGGCATTAAGCAGACTATTGGGGATGAAGGAGAGGGGGTTAGTGGAGGGAGGCACCACCTGAATCAGCTCCTGCAAACACTGGCACCAATATTAACTCAGTGTGTTTTCTGGATCTGCTCTCTCAAGCATTCCCAGTCTCCCCTCAGAGGGAAAAAGGGGAACCAAAGAATCAGCAGGCAAAATTGCTGTAGCTCGATCTCATCTATCTCACCACCAACCCATCTCCCACATCCTGCCTCTACCCTGGAACACCCTCCCTCCTCGTATCTGAAAGACAATTATTCTCCTACTTCAAAGCCTTATTGAAGACACATCTCCTCCAAGAGGCCTTCCCTGACTAAGCCCTCCTTTCCTCTTCTCCCACTCCCTTCTGCATCACCCTGACTTTCTCCCTTTATTCATCCCCCCTCCCAGCCCACAGACCTTTGGTACAAATCTGTAATTTACTTACATATATTAATGTCTATCTCCCCCCTTGACATTAGCTCATTTTGGGCAGGAAATGTGTCTGTTTATTGTTATACTGTACTCTCCCAAGCACACAGTGCTTTTCACACAGTAAGTGCTCAATAAATACTTCTGAATGAATGAATGAAAGACCTCAGGTGTTGTGGAATATTGTCTATATTCCTCCCTATCTCCCACCCTGCAAACACACACCTTTCTCCCCAGTAACATATATACTTGTCCTTCATATATGGAGAAAACTGTACTAATGAGGAAATTCACCTATGATATTTGTGAGGCTGGCTAGATCAATGCAGGATCCATAGTGGCAGCCACACTAGGCTCTCACTGTGTGTGGCAAGCCATTTCAGGCTGAACCAGGGAAAAAACTACTTGGTAATTTTAAGCTTGTGTGGGACCTGTCGTTTTGTCTCCTCTAAACTGGTTACCAGTATGCGAATCCTACGTGGGACAGGGACTGTGCCCAACCTAAATAATTTTGATCAATCAATCCATCAGTGGTATTTATTGAGCACTCACTCTGTGAAGAACACTATACCAAGCACCTGGGAAAGCATAAGCAGGCATTTCCTGTTATTGCAGAGGAATGCAGTAAACTATCTATATTTGTAACTTATTTATTTATACTAATGTCTGTCTCCCCCTCAAGACTAAGCTCACTGAGGGCAAGGAATTTGTCTATTATATATTGTTGCACTGTACTACAATAACAGTAATAATGACATTTATTAAGCACTTACTATGTGCAAAGCACTGTTCTAAGCGCTGGGAAGGTTGCAAGGTGATCAGGTTGTCCCATGGGGGGCTCACAGTCTTAATCCCCATTTTACAGATGAGGTAACTGAGGCACAGAGAAGTTAAGTGATTTACCTAGAGTCACACAGCTGACAATTGGCGGAGCCGGGATTTGAACCCATGACATCTGACTCCAAAGCCCGGGCTCTTTCCACTGAGCCACGCTGTTTCTCCAAGTGCTTAGTACAGTGATCTGCACACAGTAAGCACTCAGTAAATATTGAATGAAATGGGAAAGTACAATACAGCAGAATTAGCAGACACATCCCCTTCCCATAACAAGCTTAGAGTCTAGCGGGGAAGCAGACATTAATAGGAATAACTTGTATGTCACACCAGTGCTTAGAACAGTGTTTAGCCTAGGGTAAGCACTTGATGCCATTAAAAAAAATTGTGCTCTGCAACAGTTTCAAGCCCTACATCAGGGGGCATGGCCCACAGGGAATATAATGAGCCCTTACCTCAATCTGCTCAGGACACTGAGACAAAAGCTCATTTCTAGCCCTGGATAGATCTGGTCTTCCTCAGGTCCAGACAATCCCAGGGCCTCCCTGGTGTTCCGAGCTAGGTCCGGGAATCCCATCAGGGGAAGGGGCTTAATAGTTCAGTTCCTCAGGACTCTGGAACTGGGGCCAACTTCAGCCTTCTTCCTCAGTGACCAGCACTCTGTATGATGGACAAGTAGAGTACTCTACTTGGCATTTCCAATGCTCTTCATATATACCACCAGGAAGCCTTTGCCACTTAGCTTGACGTAAGAAATTTAGTAATAATAATAATGGTACTTCTTAAGTGCTATGTGGGAAGCACTGTTCCAAGAGCTGGGATACATACAAGCTAATCAGGTTGCACAGAATCCCTGACCCACATTCATTCATTCACTCATTCAATTGTATTTATGGAGTGCTTATTGTGTGCAGAGCACTGTACTAAGCGCTTGGAAAATACAATACAGCAATGAAGAGAGACAATCCTGCCTACAACGGGCTCATAGTCTAGAGCGGGGGAGACAGACCTCAATACAAATAATCAGGTATCAATATAAATAGAATTATAGATATATATACATATATACATGAGTGCTGTGGGGTGGGGAGAAGGGGAAAGAGCAAAGTGAGTGAGTCAGGGTGACATGGAAGAGAGTGGGAATTAAGGAAATGTGGGGCTTAGTCTGGGAAGGCCTCTTGGAGGAGGTGCGCCTTCAGTGGGGCTTTGAAGGGGGGAGAGTGACTGTCCGGAGGATTTGAAGAGGGAAAGTGTTGCAGCCTAGAGGTAGGACGTGGGCAGGGGTCAGTGACAAGACAGGCAAAACTGAGGCACGGTGAGAAAAGGTTAGCACCGGAGGAGTGGAGTGTGCAGGCTGGGCTGTAGAAGGAGAGAAGGGAGGTGAGGTAGGAGGGGGCGAGGGGATGGAGAGCTTTAAAGTCAATAGTGAGGAGTTTTAGTTTGATACAGAAGTGGATGGGCTCACACTCTTAATCCCCATTTTACAGATGAAGTAAATGAGGCCCAGAGAAGTGAAATGACTTGCTCAAGGTCACACAGAAGAACTGAGGTGGAGCCAGGATTAGAACCCAGATCCTTCTGACTCCTAGGCCCGTGCTTTATCCACTAAGTCACACTGCTTGTCCTGTGAGATGTTTTTTTTGTGCTTCTGCCCTTTCTCTAACATGCTTGAAGCAGCTGCCTTAATGTTAGCCTCCTTTAAAGCAGCATGGCTCAGTGGAAAGAGCACGGGCTTTGGAGTCAGAGGTCATGGGTTCAAACCCCGCCAATGTCAGCTGTGTGACTTTGGGCAAGTCACTTCACTTCTCTGGGCCTCAGTTACCTCATCTGTAAAATAGGGATGAAGACTGTGAGTCCCCCATGGGACAACCTGATCACCTAGTAACCTCCCCAGCACTTAGAACAGTGCTTTGCACATAGTAAGTGCTTAATAAATGTCATTATTATTATTATTATTGTTATTATTATTATTCAGTTCATTCAATTGTATTTATTGAGCACTTACTGTGTGCAGAGCACTGTACTAAGCACTTGGGAAGTACAGGTTGGCAACATACAGAGACGATCCCTACCCAACAGTGGGCTCACAGTCACAGTCTATTATTATTATTGTTATAAAGGGCCACTAAGAGAAAAATGAGCACATTTGTTGAAGTAGGCAGAAAGCCTCTCTAAAAAACCCCAGTAAAACACATTTTCATAAAAAATTCCTATTTTTAATGGCTTCCATAAATTCTCTATTTAGGAGCCAATGAAGTTTTTATCCATATGCAGTGTACATTTGAGAAATAATAAAGCAGTATGGGACAACTTGCCCCCTTAATTTTCGTAGCTACATAAGATTAATTTTGCATTACCTCGTTGACAGTATGCAATGCAGGTGCTAGACAGAGCACCGTGGTCTGACTGAACAACTGGTTCGCTTTGGACGGGGGCCAGAACACAGGTCTGGCTTTTTAGGACTGAGAGAGGGATTCAGGTTCTAATCCTTAGTGGGCTTCAAATTCTAAAATCCCGCAATTTCAGGGTTGCTCTGGGCATGTGTCTACTGGTCTGAGGTCAGGCAGGGCTGGCAAATGAAGTGTGGGGGAGTTGCAAATCTTTGCAGATTCATTATCCTTAAAGTGCATCATAACTGTGAGCATGCACGCATTTTGAAAACACTTAGCTAACCTCACAGCAAAAGCATGTTCCTAGATACCAAGTAGCCACTGAAATCCTGTCGGAGTTCCTAGGGGAAGGGTTCCATCTAGGGAAATATATTTTTTAATGGTATTTTTAAAGCGCTTACTACATGTCAAACATTGTTTTAAGCAGTGGGGTAAGTACAAGTTAATTAGGTCGAACATAGTCCCTGTCCTGCATGGGGCTCACAGTCTAAGTAGGAGGGAGAACTGGTATCCCCGTTTTATAGCTGAGGAAACTGAGTCATAGAGATGTTAGGTGACTTGCCCAAGGTCACACAGCAAGCAACTGGCAGAGCTGGGATTACAACAAATGTCTTTCTGACTCCTGGGCCCATAGTCTCTCCACTAGGCCATGCTGCTACAATAGATTTTCCCATTTTTAATGATGGTAGTGCAAATAGTCTTTCCATCTCAGCGATGGAAGCAATTCTTCTACAGTAGTAGTAATAATAGTATTTATTAAGCAGTTACAAATGTGCAGAGCACTCTACTAGGTGCTGGGAAAGAGTATAAGGTGGGAATTAGACACAGACCCTATCCCTCAAGGGGTTCTCAATCTACAAATTTAGATGGGGGAGAAACCTGGAGAAAGACTCAACAGGAGAAATGGAACAATAAAAAACTAAAACAGACCAAGGGCAAGGACAAATGCACAATATACAAAATAAGAACAAAAGTCAGTAAGTAGCTCTTGCTAGAGGAGCAAAATTTCACTTTTCTTGTGATTCAGAGTCCATGACTTACTCATAGCTGCATGACAAGCTATCAATCATTAAAACCACATTGATTCTGGAAGTCTCTTTTTGAATTGTTAGGCTGCTTCCCACATTCAGTATTTTCTTGCCATGGCATCCATTTTATTTGAAAACACAGCCTTGAGAACAATATGATCTAATATGATATGAGAATCAGCGTGGTCTAGTGGAAAGACCACAGGCCCCGGAGTCAGAGGATCTGGGTTCTACATGCTGCTTCCCATTATGTGCACAAAGTGTACAAATTTGCAAGGGATTCTCACTCAAAGATATTCAATTTCACCATCTCTCAAAGAATGCAATCTCACCATCGCCAGCATCAACTTCAAACCCAAGGGCAACTCTATGAAATGTACATCCCAATCTTCTACCTCCTCCCACTCTTCCAAAGTGCTCACACCAAAACTATCACCAACAGCTGAGACTCTTGCTTGAAATAATAATAATAATAATAATGGTATTTATTAAGCGCTTACTATGTGCAAAGCATTGTTCTAAGCACTAGGGAGGTTACAAGGTGATCAGGTTGTTCCAGTTGGGGCTCACAGTCTTAATCCCCATTTGACAGATGAGGGAACTGAGGCCCAGAGAAGTGAAGTGACTTGCCCAAAGTCACACAGCTGATAATTAGCAGAGCCGGGATTTGAACCCATGATCTCTGACTCCAAAGCCTGTGCTGTTTTCCACTGAGCCACGCTGCTTCTTTTAAAGGTGTGTGGTGGAGGATTGCCCATTTCAATGAATACCAAAATCACACACAATTATTTCATAAAAATCACCTGCTCTCTCAGATCTGGAACACAATCCTTTACCATTCATTCATTCATTCAATCGTATTTATTGAGCGCTTACTATGTGCAGAGCACTGTACTAAGCGCTTGGGAAGTACAAGTTGGCAACATATAGAGACGGTCCCTACCCCTTTCTTGGTTTTTTTTTTTTTTTGGCTGTATGGTATTTGGTAAGCAATTACTGTATGTCAAACACACAGTGAGGGTGGAGGAGGGGGCATAGCTTACCCTTCCCTTCCCCTGGAGAGACAGGGGGGCCATCCTGCCCTGCCCCCCACCTCTCAAGACCAGCCCCGGAGGAATCCGGCCCCGCTCCAGAGTCCTGGCGGGGTGGGCCGGCCGGGACAACACTCTACACATAGTGAGAAGCAGTGTGACTTAGTTGTCTCTCCCCGCTTTAGTCTATACTTCACTCTGCTGCCCAGATTATCTTTGTACAGAAATAAATAATAACGGCATTTGTTAAGCGCTTACTATGTGCAGAGCACTGTTCTAAGCGCTGGGGGGGGATAGAAGGTGATCAAGTTGTCCCACGTGGGGCTCACAGTCTTAGTCCCCATTTTACAGATGAGATAACTGAGGCTCAGAGAAGTTAAGTGACTTGCCCAAGGTCACACAGCAGACGTGGTGGAGCAGAGATTCGAACCCGTGACCTCTGACTCCAAAGCCCAGGCTCTTTCCACTGAGCCACGCTGCTTCGGCTGAAGTTCGGGGAACCAACTGAACTCCTGCAATGGGCAGGGAGGGACACCTCCCAGGACGGAGGAAACAGGACTAAACTACAACTGAAGGAATTGTGAGCCATGGAGAAGCGAGAGGTGTGACACTTTACAGGGGCAGGGGGGAATCTGGCTCTCAATCAGCCAGGTGAACTTCATGAGCACCTCCAGGACTGGGCCCAGGCTCTACAATGGCGGGGTCTGAATGTTGAGGGCACGCCACTCCCCTCCTCAAAAAAATCTCCAGTGGTTGCCCGACAACCCAGCCCATGTCCTTCCCCTGGCCTCACCTCCTCCAGGAGGCCTTCCCAGACTGAGCCCCTCCTCCCCAACCCCCAGGCCCTACCTCCTCCCCTCCCCATAGCACTTGTATATCATCATCATCAATTGTATTTATTGAGCGCTTACTGTGTGCAGAGCACTGTACTAAGCGCTTGGGAAGTACAAGTTGGCAACATATAGAGACGGTCCCTACCCAACAGTGGGCACACAGTCTAAAAGGCGGAGACAGAGAACGAAACCAAACATACTAACAAAATAAAATTAATAGAATAGATATGGACAGGTAAAATAAATAAATAAATAGAGTAACAAATATGTACAAACATATATACATATATTCAGGTGCTGTGGGGAAGGGAAGGAGGTAAGATGGGGGGGATGGAGAGGGAGAGGAGGGGGAGAGGAAGGAAGGGGCTCAGTCTGGGAAGGCCTCCTGGAGGCCTGTATATATTTGTACAGATTTATTACGCTATTTATTTTACTTGCACATATTGACTATTCTATTTATTTTGTTAATGATATGCATAGATCTATAATTCTATTTGTTCTGATGATTTTGACACCTGTCTACATGTTCTGTTTTGTTGTCTGTCTCCCCCTTCTAGACTGTGAGCCCGTTGTTGGGTAAGGACCGTCTCTATATGTTGCCGAATTGTACTTCCCAAGCACTTAGTATAGTGCTCTGCACACAGTAAGAACTCAATAAATTTGATTGAATGAATGAATGGTTGAATGAATGGAAAGAGCCCGGGCTTGGGAGTCAGAAGTTATGGATTCTAATCCCGCTTCTGCCACTTGTCAGCTGTGTGACTTGGGCAAGTCACTTAACTTCTCTGGGCCTCAGTTCCCTCATCTGTAAAACAGGGATGAAGCCTCAGAGCCATACTGAAACATAGTGTTAGTTATGAAATGCTGTAAGTGCTGTTCACTTTAACTTGAAATGCCCTAAATCGAGGGCATTCTGTATATGGTTTATAGTCCTTAGCGTCACCACAGCTTTTGAGTTTACTTTTCCCCTGAGCACAGGGCTCCCCCAGTCCAAAATTAGGCACGTTGATAAGAAACAACCCCAGCACTTAGAACAGTGCTTTGCACATAGTAAGCGCTTAACAAATGTCGTCATCATTATTACTGTTATTATTATTAATAAGCATCATGAAGCACCATGGCACAGGGTATAGAGCATGGGCCTGGAAATCAGAAGTCATGGGTTCAAACTGTGGCTCCTCCGCTTGTCTGCTGCTTGACCTTGGGCAAGTCACTTCACTGTGCCTGTGACCTCATCTGTAAAATGGAGATTGAGACTTCAAGTCCTGTGTGGGGCAGGGACTGTGTCCAACTCGATTTGCTTGTATCCACCCCAGCACTTAGTACAGTGCCCGGCATATAGTAAGAGCTTAATAAATACCATAATAATAATAATAAGCATTGTCCTAGCACTGGGGTAGATACAACTTAATTAGGTTGGACACAATCCCTGTCCCACAAGGGGCTCACAGTCTAAGCAGGAGAAAGAACAGGAGTACTGAAGTGCAAAGAAGTTAAGTAACCTGCCTGAGGTCATGCAACAAGCATTGGCAGAGGCAGAATTAGAACCCAGGTCCTCTGACTCTCACACCTATGACGTTTACACGAGGCCATGCTGGGATTTTAAGGAGGCTGCCTCCAACTTATACTTGACTTAACTGACTTTCGGTTCCTTTTTCAACCCCTCACCACTTCTCTTTTTCACTTATCTTTCTTCCCTAATGCCCATGCCTGAATGGTCCTTTAGCATAATTTATTTGCCCCCCTGTCTCTCTCACACAGATATGCTCAATAATAACAATAATAATGATAATAATAATAATAGTATTATGTCCCAAGCACTATACTAGACGCTGGGTAGATACAATGTTAAGCAGATCAGACATAGTCCCTGTCCCACACCCTCACCTGCAAAAATGCATAAAATATGTTAACAAATGCGCAGAGAGAGAGAGGGAGGTGGGTATGAGATTGAGGTGGTTTCCACATACATGACAAGTTCCTGGATGTCTTTGTCTCCTGTGGGCCTGGTTTTTGTACCACAGCATCGGATGGGCATGTTGGGGTATGGGAAGAGAGAGTAAAATCCCCTTGAGTGCCCTGAGCTCAGGAGCAGTGAGGGTCCCAGAGTGAACGGGCCCCAGTGTCAGGTTCAATCCATCCTCTATGTCTCCCCCGCCCCAACCAAAAATGCTGAATGTCAAAGGGACACATTTTATTTTTAATTGTATTTGTTAAACACTTACTATGTGCCAGGCTCAGTACTAATCAGGTTGGACAAAGTACATGGGTGGGGCTCACAGTTTTAATCTTCATTTTACAGATGAAGTAAATGAGGCACTGAGAAGTGAAGTGATTTGCCCAAGGTCACACAGCAGACAGGTGGCAGAGACATGATTAGAACCCAGGTCTTCTGACTCCCAGGCGTATCCACTCAGACACTTATTAGTATATAAGGAATACTCAGATTTAGGACAATTGGCTCCTGAAAAACTGCCCCTCGAATCTAAATATTGTAAGGAAGAGCCAATTTTCATTTTCTCACAGGAACAATGTTATAAATGTGGGATTGGTACCTGAACCAAAATTGGAAAACTTATTTTGCTCCAAATGACCTGGAATTATATAGTCTATCAATTACAAATGAGTAAAATAACAATGTTAACATATTTCTCTTGAGTCAGAGGGGTTCTACAAAAGGAGAGCTAACATATTTCATCAGAAGTAAAGCGGTCATGACGACCTTCCCTGTTAACTCTGCCAAGCAATCAAGGAGACACCCCACCCACACGCCTCCTCCCCACCTGACTCTCCTACTTGGCCCCCCCATTAAGCATTCTCCACCATTCTCTCCCCTACATCATGGCTCCCAAAATTGCTTCCTGATTTCCACTGCTTTTGTTTCCCCCAACTTCCACTGGTGTCCCTGGAAAGTCTGCCATAATGCAAGCTAACGTTGTCAAGTTGGGACCACCATGTTGAAAAGCTGAAATATAGTATTATTTATGAAATAAATGAACAAATAAATCAGAGAAGCAGCGTGGCTCAGTGGAAAGAGCCCGGGCTTGGGAGTCAGAGGTCATGGGTTTGAATTCTGGCTCCACCACTTGTCAGCTGTGGGACCTTGGGCAAGTCACTTAACCTCTCTGTGCCTCATCTGCAAAATGGGGATTAAGACTGTGAGCCCCACGTGGGACAACCTGATCACCTTGTATCCCCCCCCAGCACTTAGAACAGTGCTTCGCACATAGTAAGCGCTTAACAAATACCATCATTATTAAATGCTGTAAGTGCCGTTCACTTTGACTTGAAATGCCCTAAATCGCAGACATCCTGTGTATGGTTTATGGTCCTCAATGTCACCACGGGTTTCCATTTTACTTTTCCCCTAAGCCCAGAGCTCCCCCAGTCCAAAATTAGGCATATTGATAAAAAACAAAAGGACATAACAAGCCTCTTATTACCACCTTTCAGCCTCTAATTAGTTTCAATGAAGAACTCAAACTCTCTCAACTCTGCTGGCCCATCCTTCTAGTTTTGACTGGAGTCCAACTTCCTGAATCTCCAGTAAACAGAAAGAAAGAAAGAGCTCACTCCTTTCCTCATTGTGGAAGACTCTGAGGAAAAACATTTGACTCAAGCAGCTTGCTGCTGTTGAATACCATAAATGATATAAGAACCTCAAGAGCTACTGAGGGCTCAAAATCATCAACAGGCATTATTAGGCCATGGATCCCGGCAACTGTAGTCATTCTCCATAGAAAATACCTGGAAGTGAAATGATAAACCTCCAACCTGGAACCTGTTTGACGAAGGAGTGAACAAATGTCCCAGATTGGGACATTGGGACATTGGTGGTTCTTCAAAGGAGCCCACGGAGTCAAGGTTGGACGTCTTCTCTCAAGTAAAACCTTTGTGGGGCTCCCTTGACTCTGCCGTACCTTACATACATGCGGGGGGCTCAGAAGATTATTCCGATCATTTTGGGGATGACTGTCCATTTAAAGTGACGGCAGTGACAAGGAATCAAAGTCCCTGATTGCGAGCCTACTTAGATTGTGAGCCCCATGTGGGTTGACGACTGCGTGTCCCATTTGATTATCTTGCACCTCCCCTATCATTTAGTACAGTGCTTGACTATAATTTAGCACTAAACAAATGCAATTATTATTATTGTTATTATCATTACCATGGCCATCATTATTATTATAGGAGGCTCAGCTGACTCCCAGATGAAAGCCCTGCTCGCTAAAACATGAATGCCATCCTTTTTTTAATTTTTAATGTTATTTGTTAAGCACCTCCAATGTGTCAGGCATTGTACTAAGCACTGGAGTAGGTACAAGTTAATCACGTTGGACACAGTCCATGCAAGTGGGGCTCAGGGTCTTAATCCACATTTTACAGATGAGATAACTGAGGCACAGAGAAGTGAAGTGATTTGCCCAAGAGCTTAAAGCAGACAAGAGGTGGAGCCTTGATTAGAACTTGATTTGCTGAATTGTACTTTCCAAGCAGTGTTCTGCACACAGTAAGCACTCAATAAATAAAATTGAATGAATGAACCAGGATCCTTCTGACTTCCAGACATATGCTCTATCCACTAGACCATGATGCTTCTCCCTGAGACTCTAACGCTGGGATTTGAGCGCCAAGGAAAATGGCTGCTTTGATTGAAACATGCACACAATCTCCAGAGACGCGCTGGTTTGGCCCCTGAATTCCATGGGGTCCCATCTGACTCGAAGAGAATCCAACAAAATGCAGATTTGAAAAGGGTGAGCTTAAAGAGTCCAATTTTGTCCTGCTGCTTCTCTTGATCTCTGAACTGCTGTCAGCCTCACAGTTGAGCTCACAAAGGCCCGCTCCCCCCGTACCAAGCCCTTAAGGAGTGCTTTCAGGCGGCAGGGATCCTCTTTAGGGTGTTATCTTCAGCTTCAGCTGCTGCGGGTCTTTCTGAGCTGAGATGGGGTTTGCACTGATGATCTGCAGTTATATGAGGTTTCAAGCTGGCTGAATGGTTTTGCTAAGACAACTTGCCCGCTCAAGAGATAAGCACCTCAGGGGGATGGACCCCAGTGTTCTCACCCATTACTGAAGGGTATTTGAGTGCTCAGTGATTTGCAAAGTGCGGTGCAAAGTGAAGAATAAACTGGTGCTGGAAATAATTTTTCACTCTTGTCTGCCTCTCTATTATTATTTTATTATTCATAGTGTAGTTAAGTGTTTACTGTGTGCCAGGCACTGTTCTAAGCGCTGCGGTAGATATAAGATCATCAGTTTGGACACAGTCCCTGTCCCACACAGGGCTCACGGTCTTAATCCCCATTTCACAAATAAGGAAATTGAGGCCCAGAGACATTAAATGACTTGCCCAAGGATATACAGCCCAGAAGCACCTTCCCAAGTGCTTAGTACAGCGCTCTGCACACAGTAAGTGCTCAATAAATATGATTGAATGAAGCGGCGGAGCTGAGATTAGAACTCAAGTCCTCTGACTCCGAGGTCCGTGCTTTATCCACTAGGCCATGCTGCTTCTACTCATGTTCTATCGCATCATCAAGAGCTCAGGCATGTTCAGCAGGGAGGGGTGTGTGTGAGTGGTCTGGGGGTGGAACAAGTCCAAGAAAAGGCCACGATCCCTACAGGGTTTGGGAGCCCAGAGGTTGGCATTTGAGATTCAGTCAAGGAGGAAATTTGAGAACAGGTCAGAGCCCAGTATAAAAAACTCAGAAGAGGTCTGGAGGATGGGGGGAGGGTGGGTCAAGATGTGGACACAGTGGCATGAGAGACAATCCAGAGAAAACTGGGACTGGATGTGGGACTCTGAAGGTGGTAGAGCAGTGGCTGATAGGAGATGGAACACGCAAAGGACTAGACTATAGCCCTCTAGACTGTAGGTTTGTTGTGGGCAGAGAATGTATCTGATATATTGTTGTATTTTACTCTCCTGGAAGCTTAGTACAATGCTCTGCACACAGTAAGCACTCAATAAATATGAGTGATTGACTGACTGACTGAATGGATGAATAATAATAATAATGGCATTTGTTAAGCACTTATTATGTGCAAAGAACTGTTCTAAGCACTGGGGGGCTACAAGGTGATCAAGTTGTCCCACGTAGGGCTCACAGTCTTAATCCCCATTTTACAGATGAGGTAACTGAAGCTCAGAGAAGATAAGTGACTTGCCCAAGGTCACACAGCAGACATGTGGCAGAGCCGGGATTTAAACCCAGGACCTCTGACTCCAAAGCCCGGGCTCTTTCCACTGAGCCATGCTGCTTCTCTATGAATGAATGAACAGGAAGCCCAAGGAAGGGTTGTAGCCCAATGGAACCAGCCAGAGAGAGAGAGGGAGGGACACCATTATTCTCATCAAAGCACTTAGTACAGTGCTCTGCACCCAGTAAATACTCAAGAAACAGCGTTGATTGACCGATTGACTGTGAGCCCAAGCTGGGAAACAGGAGCCCCCCTTCTGCATCGCCCTTGCACTTGAATTGCTCTTTATTCACCCCTCCCTCAGCCCCACAGTACTTATGGACAAATCTGTAATTCTGTTTTTATATTACTGTCTGCCTCCGGCTCTAGATTGTAAACTCACTGTGAGCAGGTAACGTGTCTACCAGCTCTATTATACTGTACTCTCCCAAGCACTTAGTATAGTGCTCTGCACAATAAAGTAAGTGCACAATAAGTAAGTGCTCAATAAATACCATTGATTGATTGGCTGGAAGGTAGTGGGAGGAGAACCGAGAACTCACCAGAGAGGAGAGGAAGATTGGTGATAAATCACAAGGAAATAAAGGGAAGCAGACAAGTAGAAAGAAAAAGACAAAACCAAGTTCTTCGGTTTCTCGCAAACCATTTTCAGGGGTCAAAATCAGTCATTTGAATTAGTTGCTTCTTCCTAGGAGGCAGATCGCTTTTGTAATCCCATCTGACAGAGGGATAAACTGAGGTTGCACCTGCCACTTGAAGTGGACGTAGACAAAGGCTTCCCATTCCAAGTTGGCAGATCTATTGTCTAACTCTGGGAGGCTTGCTGTTTTTCTTGACCATCCTCCTGGGGCAGTTCTGAGGGTGTTTTACAGAAATCTGCATTCTTGTGGTGGACAGGGAATGTTTCTACCAACTCTGTTATAGTGTACTCTCCCAAGCGCTTAGTACAGTGTTCTGCAAACAGTAAGCACTCAATAAATGCAATTGATTGATAGATTGATTCCCCTGATGTATGCCACCCAGACCCAGATTAAGGCTGGGGGTGGATCACAAGGATAAAGGAAAAGCCCTCAGACTAAAACTAGATTCTTCCAAACTGAAGCAGTATAGCCTGATGGGTAGAGCATTGGCCAGGAAGACAGAAGGACCCAAATTCTAATCCCAGCTCCGCTACGTGTTTGTTATGTGACCTTGGGCAAGCCGCTTCACTTCTCTGTGCCTTAGTTATCTTATCTCAGTTAATAAAGACTAATAACAATAATAATAATAGCATTTATTAAGCACTTACTATGTGCAAAGCACTGTTCTAAGCACTGGGGAGGTTATAAGGTGATCAGGTTGTCCCCTGGGGGGCTCACAATCTTAATCCTTATTTTACAGATGAGGTAACTGAGGCCCAGAGAAGTTAAGTGACTTGCCCAAGGTCACAGAGCTGATAATTGGCAGAGCCAGGATTCGAACCCATGACCTCTGGCTCCGCAGCCCGTGCTCTTTCCATTGAGCCACGCTGCTTCTCTAGCCATGCTGCTTCTCTAAGATTAAGACTGTGAGCCCCATACAGGTCATGGCCTGGGTCCAGTCTGATTAGCCTTATATTCATTCATTCACTCATTCATTCAATCACATTTATAGAGCACTTGCTGTGTGCAGAGCACTGTACTGAGTGCTTGGGAAGTACAAGTTGACAACATATAGAGACGGTCCCTATCCAACAGTGGGCTCACAGTCTAGAAGGGGGAGACAGAGAACAAAACAAAACATATTAAAAAAATAAAATAAATAGAATAAATATGTACAAATAAAATAGAGTAATAAATACATACAAACACATATACATATATACAGGTGCTGTGGGGAGGGGAAGGAGGTAAGGTGGAGGGGATGGAGAGGGGGAGGAGGGGGAGAGGAAGGAGGGGGCTCAGTCTGGGAAGGCCTCCTGGAGGAGGTGAGCTCTCAGCAGGGCCTTGAAGGGAGGCAAGAGAGCTAGCTTGGTGGATGGGCAGAGGGAGGGCATTCTAGGCGAGGGGGAGGACGTGGGCTGGGGGTCGACGGCGGGACAGGCGAGAATGAGGCACGGGGAGGAGATTAGCGGCAGAGGAGTGGAGGGTGCGGGCTGGGCTGGAGAAGGACAGAAGGGAGGTGAGGTAGGAGGGGGCAAGGGGATGGACAGCCTTGAAGCCCAGGGTGAGGAGTTTCTGCCTGCTGCGTAGGTTGATTGGTAGCCACTGGAGATTTTTGAGGAACTGGAGATTTATATATACCCCAGCGCTTAGTAGTTTCTGGCATATCATAATTGGAAGTATAAATTGCAGTGCTTGTTACAGTGCCTGGAAGTTAGTAAGTGCTGAACAAATATCACAGTTATTGTCAGTATTGATTGCCTTTGTAAGGCAGCGTGGCTCAGTGGAAAGAGCACGGGCTTTTGAGTCAGAGGTCATGGGTTCGAATCCCAGCTCCGCCAATTGTCAGCTATGTGACTTTGGGCAAGTCACTTAACTTCTCTTGGCCTCAGTTACCTCATCTGTAAAATGGGGATTAAGACTGTGAGCCCCCTGTGGGACAACCTGATCACCTTGCAACCTCCCCAGCGCTTAGAACAGTGCTTTGCACATAGTAAGCACTTAATAAATGCCATTATTATTATTATTAAATCTTAGACTTGGTACACCATTTTCATTCATTCAATCGTATTTATTGAGCACTTACTGTGTGCAGAGCACTGTACTAAGTGCTGAACACCAGGCTGTTATCCATCAGGCACCATTATCAGAGAAGCAGCATGGCTCAGTGAAAAGAGTATGCACTTTGGAGTCAGAGGTCATGGGTTCAAATACCGGCTCGGCCAATTGCAAGCTGTGTGACTTTGGGCAAGTCACTTAACTTCTCTTGGCCTCAGTTACCTCATCTGTAAAATGGGGATTAAGACTGTGAGCCCCCTGTGGGACAACCTGATCACCTTGTAACCTCCCCAGCACTTAGAACAGTGCTTTGCACATAGTAAGCACTTAATAAATGCCATTATTATTATTATTATTATTATTAAATCTTAGACTTGGTACACCATTTTCATTCATTCAATAGTATTTATTGAGCACTTACTGTGTGCAGAGCACTGTACTAAGTGCTGAACACCAGGCTGTTATCCATCAGGCACCATTATCAGAGAAGCAGCATGGCTCAGTGAAAAGAGTATGCACTTTGGAGTCAGAGGTCATGGGTTCAAATACCGGCTCGGCCAATTGCAAGCTGTGTGACTTTGGGCAAGTCACTTAACTTCTCTGGGCCTCAGTTCCCTCATCTGTAAAATGGGGATTAAGATTGTGAGCCCCCCATGGAACAACCTGATCACCTTGTAACCTCCCCAGTGCTTAGAACAGTGCTTTGCACATATTAAGCGCTTAATAAATGTTATTATTATTATTATTATTATTATTATTAAGACAAGAGCAGTATTAGGCATGGTTCAGTTATTTAGACCTGGTGTATAGGCAGTAATATTAAATAAAAACCACGCACAGGGCACTAAATGTGCAATGGTGGTTTAATTAGAGGTTGTTTGCTCTGCATTAGGAGAGGAGAGTACTGCATTAGGCAGAAACAAGTTAAGGAGAGTACTCTGTTTTCAGGAAACGTATACTACCTGTCAAAACTAATGATTCACCCAAATAAGCTTTCTTTCTTGTTGAGTTATCTCCTGGAGCCAAAACTGAAGATACACTATCCACACAAATGACAGAGCACGCTTACTTTCTTTAGAACCACTTTGAAGAGGAGAAGACTCTTTAAAATTCTCAGGCTAACTGTGCAGCAACTCTTGACCCCCAAACAGACCGTTGCTGTTATGGGGCTGGAAACAGTTAAATTATACTAATCTGTTTTCTTAAAATCACTACTTAGAAATAACCTGTTGGCCAGCCTGGTTGCCAACATCTCCAAAGAATATAGGTTACCTACCACCTCGGGAGAAACACCAGTTTCCAAAAACATTTCTGAAGAAGGAATTGGAAATGGTATGTACTCTGTAATTTTGATCATTAAGCTAACTCCACGATTAAGTGTCAAACCTCTCTAATACGTAGCATCTTGGTCCAGGAACTGGGGTTCGGTCAGTACATCTTGACCCTTTCTGAATTCTCCTGAATCCTAGCTTGGATTCATGACCTTGGGGAACCCATTTTATATATCCACTCCTCCAACTTCCCTTCCTTTACACAAAGGCATGTGGCTCGACTCCGCGAAGTGTGAACTGGATGTGTGAATGTGTGCAGAGAAAGGGAGCAATTTGGGCTTTGTGCTGATATTTTCACATACAGATGGATAAACATTGAAAATTAAGGAGATAGAGATGTAATAATTACAATAATAATAACGGTATTTGTTAAGCACTTACTATATGCAGGCACTATACTAAGCGCTGGGGTTGGATACAAGCAAATTAGGATGGACACAGTCGTTGTCCCACACGGGGCTTACAGTATCGATCCCTATTTTACAGATGAGGCAACTGAGGCACAGAGAAGTGAAGTGATTTGCCCAAGGTCACGCAGCAGATGAGTGGCAGAGCCGGGATTAGAACTCATAACCTTCTGACTCCTTTCTATCCAATACAATATATGCTTCTCACATATATATAGTGCTGAGATGAAAAGCACAGTGGAAATTGGATACGAAGAATGTTATGTCAGTTCTTCACTTTGTATGCTACTACAATATCTATCTCTTGTTTCTTTTAATTGAATCAGTATTTCCGGAGACATGGGAGTCAACAGGAACAAAAAGTCAAGGGCAGAGACCTTGACTTGATACAACCTCTCCAGTTCTTTTCTCTGTATTGTTGTTGCTTAGTAAATAAATAACAATAACAACCTCAACCTCAGTAAATAAACCAAAACGGTAAATGAAACCAACCCATGTTTTGCAAATCTGCCTGTCTGTATACAATGCCAGCACTCCCTTCCTTCCCAGTCTAATTCTGAAATAGAAAGAGTAGGTAATGAAGAATTTTTACTTTCCTTCTGGATAGTCCAACATTTAGACATCTCCCCCAAATTCTGCTACTAAATAAAAACCACATCTCATGGGTCACTCTTTGGGGGTGATGACAAATGTTGAATTCCCAACTGCCTGAGCTTAGTGGGGTTTTTGAGAAAGCCAGCTCTTAGGAAGTCCACTGGGGATGGGACTAGGAGCATCTCAGAACTACGGAGGAAATATGGCCAAATAACAGAAACCGGTCTTGTGGATTAGGATATCAGGATATAACAGGATATAGAGAAGCAGTGTGGCCCAGTGGAAAGAGCACAGGCTTTGGAGTCAGAGGTCATGGGTTCAAATCCCGGCTTCGCCAACTGTCAGCTGTGTGACTTTGGGTAAGTCACTTAACTTCTCTGTGCCTCAGTTACCTCATCTGTAAAATGGGGATTAAGACTGTGAGCCCCCTGTGGGACAACCTGATCACCTTGTAACCTTCCCAGTGCTTAGAACAGTGCTTTGTACATAGTAAGTGCTTAATAAATAAATGCCATTATTATTATTATTATTATTATTATTATTATCAGGGTCACGCTGCTTTCCAAGGACAATGAATGTTCATCCTAAAAAAGTACTGGGATAACAAACTAAGATTTTGCTCCCCTCCCTATTTCTTCCTCTCCCCCACCCCTTCAACCCCAGCCATATTAGGACTTCTGCGTCACCTAAACGCTTGGAGTTTACCCCATCACATTACTTCCTACCTTTACAGACATATCTTAAAGTTTTGTTGCTTCCCCTTACCTGTAATTTACTTGATTGTCTGTCTCCTCCATTGGACTGTATGCTTCTTGAGAATAGGATTAGTATCTGTATCTGTTTTTTACTCTCCCAAATGCTTAGTACAGTGCTCTGCATTCAATAACTCCCTTAACTATAAGCTTGTTGTGGGCAGGGAATGTTTATTGTTATATTGCACTCTTCCAAGTGCTTAGCAGAGAGCTCTGCACATGTAAACTCTCAATAAAGATGACTGACTGACTCTATAAACAGGATTGATTGATTGACTGTGAGGGAGTCTACCTGACCAGGAAGCTCATCTCCTCATCCTCAGAAACTTGGGGGAGAAGCAGCCCCCGTGAGGCACCCATCAGTCATTCATTCATTCAATCAATCGTATTTATTGAGCCCTTACTATGTGCAGAACACTGTATTAAGCGCTTTGGCGGGAGCCACACCCACCACACCCTAGGCCGGAACTGGGTTCTTCCTTTCATTCATTCAATCATTCACTCGTTCATTCATCATCAATCGTATTTATTGAGCGCTTACTATGTTTACTATGCTTACTATGCATAGTACTAAGCATATATGTATGCATATACATATGCATATGCATATGTTAGTATGCTTACTATTCATTCAATTCAATCTAATTTATTGAGCTCTTACTGTGTGCAGAGCACTGTACTAAGCGCTGCTAAAAGTACAATACAGCAGTGAACAGTGACGTTCCCTGCCCACAAAGAGCCCACAGTCTAGAGGGAGGGAGTCGGACATCAACACAAATAAATAAATTTAGAGAAGCAGTGTGGCTCAGGGGAAAGGGCACAGGCGTGATGGTCAGAGCTCATGGGTTCAAATCCCGGCTCTGCCAATTATCAGCTGTGTGACTTTGGGCAAGTCACTTAACTTCTCTATGCCTCAGTTACCTCATCTGGAAAATGGGGAATTAAGACTGTGAGCCCCACATGGGACAACCTGATCACCTTGTATCCTCCCCAGCACTTAGAACAGTGTTTTGCACATAGTAAGCGCTTAACAAATGCCATCATCATTATTATTCTAAATAAAATTACAGATATGTGTAAACGTTTTGTGGGGCTGGCTGGGAGGGGAGGGTAGGTGGAAGAGGAAAGGGAGCAAGTCAGGGCCCTTCAGACCACAGACTCCCGTGAACATAGCCTGTGTAGCTCTTCACTCTCTCCTCTGTCTGTGCTTCCCTCCCAATAAGCCACCAAGTCAGTCAAGACCCAAGGGAGTAACTGACACCCACTCTGCCCATGACCCGTGGGGGCATTTAAGGGACCAACCAGTCTATGTCCTCATGGAAGGCGAGACAGAAACTCAACAGCTGCAGACGTGTGTCATAACTATGTCTCTTCCGTTCATTCTTTCATTCATTCAATCATATTTATTAACTGCTTACTGTGTGCAGCGCATTCATTCATTCAATCGTATTTATTGAGCACGTACTGTGTGCAGAGCACTGTACCAAGAGCTTGAGAAGTACAAGTCAGTAACATAGCGACGGTTCCTACCCAACAACAGGCTCACACTGTACTAAGTGCTTGGACAGTACAATACAACAATAAACAGTGACATTCTCTGCCCACAACAAGCTCACAGTCAAGAGTGGGGGATACAGATAACAATACAAATAAGTGAAATTAAAGATATATACATAAGTGCTGTGGAACTGATGGGAGGGGTGGGGAGAGCAAAGGGAGCAAGTTAGGGCAATGCTGAAGGGAGTGGGAGAGGAGGAAAAGTGGGTCTTAGTCTGGGAAGGCCTCTCGGAGGAGATGTGCCTTCAATAAGGCTTTGAAGGTCTGGGAGACTGTTCCCCATTAGCATGTAAGTTCCTTGTGGGCAGGGAGTGGGACACCTCTTTGCTTTGTCTTTCCCAAGCACTTTTTAAAATAATATTTGCTAAGCGCTTATTATGTGTCAAGCACTTTTCTAAGTTCTGGGGCAAATGCAAGTTAATCAGGCGAGATTCAGTCCCTGTCCCACATGGGGCTCACGGTCTACATAGGAGGGAGAACAGGTATTGGATCCCTATTTTACAGGGGAGGAAATTGAGGGGCAGAGAAGTTGAGTGACTTGCCCAAGGTCACACCGCAGAAAAATGGCAGAGTTAGGATGAGAATCCAGGTTCTCTGATTCCCAGGCCCAGGGCCCTTCCTCTACAGCATGCTGCTTCCATTTAACATCTAGTGGATCCTCAATAAATGCTACCACTACTTAAGGATTGATAATAGGATCAAAGACTGCTTCCCAGTCAGTCAGTCAGTCAACTGTATTTATTGAGTGCTTACTGTGTGCAGAGCACTATAATAATAATAATAATAATAATAATAATAATAATAATAATGGCATTTATTAAGCGCTTACTATGTGCAAAGCACTGTTCTAAGCTCTGGGGAGGTTACAAGGTGATCAGGTTGTCCCAAGTGGGGCTCACAATCTTAATCCCCATTTTACAGATGAGGTAACTGAGGCACAGAGAAGTTAAGTGACTCACCCAAAGTCACACAGCTGACAGTTGGCGGAGCTGGGATTCGAACCCATGATCCCTGACTCCAAAGCCTGTGCTCTTTCCACTGAGCCACGCTGCTTCTCACTATACTATGCACTTGGGAGAGTACAATAGAACAATAAACAGATACATTCCCTGCCCACAACAAACTTACAGTCTAGAGGGGGAGACAGACATTAATATAAACAAAGACATTACAGCTATGTATAAAAGTGCTATGGGGCTGGGAGCAGGGGGTGACAATATAATAATAATAATGATAATGATAGCATTTATTAAGTGCTTACTATGTGCACAGCACTGTTCTAAGCACTGGGGACATTACCAGGTGATCAGGTTGTCCCACGTGGGGCTCACAGTCTTAATCCTCATTTTACAGATGAGGGAACTGAGGCACAGAGAAGTTAAGTGACTTGCCCAAAGTCACACAGCTGACAATTGCCGGAGTCGGGATTTGAACCCCTGACCTCTGACTCCAAAGCCCGTGCTCTTTCCACTGAGCCATGCTGCTAGCAAGTCAGGGTGTCGCAGAAGGGAGTGGGAGAAGAGGAATGGAGGGGCTTAGGGAAGACTCCTTGGAGGAGGTGTGCCTTCGTTTAGGTTTTGAAGGGGGCAAGAATAATTATCCGTCGGATAAGAGGAGGCGGGCGATCCAGGCAAGAGGCAGACGTGGGCGAGAGGCCAATGGTGAGATAGATGGGATGGAGGTACAAGTACAGTGCTCCCACCACTACTCGGGCGACAGACCCTATTTCTTAATTATAGATGAATTTCTGCTTAGGTTATTTATTTTGGTCTGGTTTATCTCATTTATTTTCTGCTGTTTAGCTGTTTCCTTTAATGATATCCTGTGGCAGTAAGTGGTTCTGAGGACCACATCCTTTCCTCCGTGTCACTTGACCCAGTCACCAGCAAACTGATCAGTTTCGCTTTTCAATGGCTGGCTCTAAATCAGGACAATAAACGCTTTTCAAAGAACATATGCAGAAAGAATATGATTTGACCTGTAAAACTGCATTGGCCCACCTATATTTTCTGATGTCTGTGGTTCCTCCATAATTTCTAAAACTCCTTAAACTGCTCCCCATCAACATCTGCTATCAACACACACCAAGTTCCCTTTATTAACAATAATTATTGTATATTTGTTAAATGCTTACTATGTCACACACTGTACGAAGCCCTGGTGTACACACAAAATAATCACATCAGATATTGTCCCTATCCCACATGGGGCTTGCTGTCTTAAATTTACACAGTCACAGTCTAGCTGCAGAGTCCTGTTAGAGCACACAAAAAAAGGAATTAAATGATGTAGCAAAGCTACTTATTGTAAATATCATTGCCAAATTTATTCATATTAAAGTCTGTTTCTTCCTCTAGACTGTAAGCTCATTATGCGCAGGGAATATGTTCTATCAAGCAGCTAGTGCAGTGATCTGCACATAGCAAGTTCTCAATAAATATGATTGATTGATTGATTGACTGAAATGTGTTTTAAAGCACACTAGCTGGTTTCACTTGACTGCTGCTCAATTTCATTTTGTCTCTCCCTCCCTGATTTCTCTCAGATCATAAGCATAATAATGATAATAATAATTGTAGTAATAAAGAGCTTACTATATGTCAAGTCCTGTACTAAACATGAGGATGGATAAAATAATAATAAAAATAACTGTGGTATTTGTTAAGAACTTACTAAGTACCAAGCACTGTACTAAGTTCTGGAGTAGACAGAAGATAATCAGATCCCACATGGGGCTCACCGTCTAAATAGGAGGGAGTCAAGTTTTGAATCCCCATTTTGCAGATGAAGAAACTAAAGCACAAAGAAGTGAAATATTCAAGATTACATAGCAGGCAAGTGGTCAGAACTGGAATTAGAACTCAGGTCCAAGGGCTCCCAGGTTCTTGATATTTTTATTAGGTCACACGGCTTCTCTACAAGACAAGCAAGTCAAAAACACTCCCTACCCAACATGGGGCTCATAGTCTAAGTAGGAGGGAGAACAGATAATTCACCTCGTGTTTACAGGTAAGGAAACTGAGGCACAGAGAAATGACTTGCACAAGGTCAGACCCATGCTCTTGTAGACTGTAAGCTCCTTGTGGGTAAGGATTGGGAAGGCAGCGTGGCTTGGTGGAGAGAGCGAGGGCTTGGGAGTCAGAGATCATGGGTTCGAATCCCAGCTCCGCCGCTTGTCAGCTGTGTGACCTTGGGCAAGCCACTTAACTTCTCTGTGCCTCAGTTACCTCATCTGTACAATGGGGATTAAGACTGTGAACCCCAAGTGGGACAACCTGATCACCTTGTAGCCCCCCACAGTGCTTAGAACAGTGCTTTGCACATAGCACTTTAACAAATACCACCATTATTGTTATTATCTACCAACTCTGTTGTGCTGTATTTTTCTAAACTGCACACTGTAAGCACTGAGTAAATAGCAGTGATTGATAAGCACGTTGGCTAGTGCTTATTTTCAAGGCTGCTCTAAATCTTCTCTCGGATATCCCTTAATGCAAGAAGGGATTTAAACTGGCCTGCTCCAAAGCCCCTTTTCTGTAATGTGTATCAGTCATCCTGTCTGTGACAATTTTCCCTTCAAAGGAAAGATATTAGTCACAGAGTTTTCAGGGTTTACTGGTCAGTTAAACCCAAACCTTTTTTAAAAAAAAATGATATCTGTTAACTGCTTACTGTGCAGTATGTGGTGTAGATACAAGATAATCAGATTGGACACAGTCCATGTCCCCCATGGGGCTCACAGTCTTAATCCCCATTTTACAGATGAGGTAAATGAGGCACAGAGAATTTAAGTGACTTGTCCAAGATCACACAGCAGACAAGTGGCAGAGCCAAGATTAGAACCCAGGTCCTTCGGACTCCCAGGCTTGTGTTCTGTCCACTAGGCAATGCTGCTTCTTAACCCTCCACTCCTGTCTGCACTTAAAAGCCTGGAAATCACTCATTTCAGTTTTAAATTGTTAAGCTGCCAAACAAGTTATGTAACTTTGAAGAGTGGCTTCTGTGGTCGCTTTTCTTGAGGGTGTTTAACAAATCTGCATACAAATGCAGTTTTACAAATGAACCTCATCCTGTTTCTTTGTGGCTATTGAGTCTGCCAAACAAATAAACATGCATTTTGAAAGCTGAGCCCCCTTTTTCCCAGACTGAGCCCCCTTTTCCCTCTCCTCCTCCCCATCCCCCTCCACCCTGCCTCCTTCCCCTCCCCACAGCCCTTGTATATATTTGTACAGATTTATTACTCTATTTATTTTACTTGTACATATTTACTATTCTATTTATTTTGTTAATGATGTGCATATAGCCTTAATTCTATTTGTTCTGACGATTTTGACACCTATCTACATGCTTTGTTTTGTTGTCTGTCTCCCCCTTCTAGACTGTGAGCCCGTTGTTGGGTAGGGACCGTCTCTATATGTTGCCGCCTTGTACTTCCCAAGCGCTTAGTACAGTGCTCTGCACACAGTAAGCCCTCAATAAATACGATTGAATGAATGAATGAATGAATGAAAATGCTGTATCTACTTCAGTGATTGTCTGTTTCACATCAACCTGGTTATGCAAATCCTCCTTATAGTCTATGCCCTCTGACCTCTCAAAAGCCCAGGAGATTCATCATTCATTCAATCGTATTTTTTGAGTGCTTACTGTGTGCAGAGCACTGTACTAAGTGCTTCACCTCTGTTTCTGCAGCATGTTCTGATAGGCCAGGATCCACTATCCAAAGCCTTCCTGGCAGAGACCGAGCACATCCCTCTTTCAAAAGAATCCAATTAATAGATGTGAAGGGTTCTCCTAACCCAGAGAATAGCTGCTTCCTTTGTAGAGAAGCAGCATGGTGTGGTGGATGGGAGTCAGAAGGACCTGGGTTCTAATTCCGGGTCTGCCACTTGCCTGCTGTGTGACCTCGGACAAGTTGTTTAACTTCTCTGTGCCTCAGTTACGAGATCTGTAAAATGGGGATTAAGACTGTGATCCCCATGAGGCATGAGGACTGTGTCCAACGTGATTAGTTTGTATCTGCCCCCGTGCTTAGTACAGTGCCTGGCATATAGTAATCGCTTAACAAATACCATAGAAAGTTAGATATTCTAAGAGAACTAGGTTGGAAAAGTAGCATGACCTAGTGGAAAGAGCATGGGCCCAGGAGTCAGAGGACCTGGGTTCTAATCCAGGCTCTACCACCTGCCTGCTCTCTCACCTTGGGCAAGTCACTTTACTTCTCTGTGCCTCTTTTCATTCATCTGCAAAATGGGGATTCAATACCTATTCTCCCTCCTATTTAAACTGTGAGCCCCATGTAGGATCTGAATCCTTTTATATACCCCAGCTTGGCACATAGTAAGCACTTAACGAACACCACAATCATTTCCTGGTTCATCTCTTAGTCCTGCAATGCTCTGGATAATGCTGTGGCCACGGGTTGGTAGAGTCCAGTCAACTGCCCCGAAGTTTTTTCTCACTGGCCCTTGCTGATGAACTGCCACTGCCCAATCCTTAATTCCAAGGTACTTCCCCATAGACCAACTCCAAGATGATCAGAGAGCCACTCCAGGCAAGACTGAACCTGGGCCATCTCAGTCAGATGTGATCTATCCATTTTCAAAGAAAGAAGTCTCCAGAGAAGCAGACTTTCCCACGAGTTGATTTTGATGTTCAACAATCTTGAATCACAAAATTCTTCTTATGTCTTTATCGCTTCAAATTCAAAGACACATCAGAAAACAGCAACCTAAAGTAATCACACTTATAATGTACCAGTTCTGCCTGACCACTTCAATCGATTGTTAAAATTTACGGAGCCCTTACTCTGGGCAGAGCACTGTACAACGCACTTAGGAAAGTAAAATAGAAGAGTTGGTAGACACATTCCCTGCCTACAAGGAGCTTGTAGTCTCCAATCAATCAATGGTATTTATTGAGTGTTTACTGTGTGTGGAGCATTGTAGTACGTGCTTGGGAGAGCACAGTACAGTAGAGATGGTAGAAATGATTCCTGCCTACCAGAAGTTTACAGTCTAGAGGATGAGTTTACACTGTACACTACCTCTTTCCTTCTTTCTCCTAGTCACTTCCATCTTCCTTCTCTGAAAGAGTTCTCAAAGAGGGGGAGCCTTCTCAGGCTTTTGCTTGCCCTTCCAATCAATACCTGTGTGCCAAGCATTGTACTAAGTGCTTTAGAGAATTCAACAGAAACAATACATGTAATCTCTGCCCTCAAGGAGCTTAGGTTCTAGTGGAAGGACAGAAAAGTACCTAAATCCTCAGGGAGCACTTGAGCATTTAAATGCTTAGGTGGCAGGGAAGGACTAAATGGTAGTTGGGGGCTATGAAGTGGGGAAGCTAGAATTATAATAATAATTTTGGCATTTGTTAAGCGCTTACTATGTGCAAACCACTGTTCTAAGCGCTGGGAAGGATACAAGGTGATCAGGTTGTCCCATGTGGGGCTAACAATCTTAACCCCCATTTTACAGATGAGGTAACTGAAGCTCAGAGAAGTTAAATGACTTGCCCAAGGTCACACAGCTGACAAGTGGCAGAGTGGGGATATGAACCCGTGACCTCTGACTCCCAAGCTCCTGCTCTAGCCATTGAACCATGCTGCTTCTCTAAGACTTCCTTGCCCTCATGTGGGAAAAAGAATTAATTGCCCCCTCCCATTCTACATTCATTCATTCAATCGTATTCATTCATTCATTCATTCATTCAATCGTATTTATTGAGCATCATCATCATCAATCATATTTATTGAGCGCTTACTATGTGCAGAGCACTGTACTAAGCGCTTGGGAAGTACAAATTGGCAACATATAGAGACAGTCCCTACCCAACAGTGGGCTCACAGTCTAAAAGGGGGAGACAGAGAACAAAACCAAACATACTAACAAAATAAAATAAATAGAATAGATATGTACAAATAAAATAAATAAATAGAGTAATAAATATGTACAAACATATATACATATATACAGGTGCTGTGGGGAAGGGAAGGAGGTAAGATGGGGGGGATGGAGAGGGGGACGAGGGGGAGAGGAAGGAAGGGGCTCAGTCTGGGAAGGCCTCCTGGAGGAGGTGAGCTCTCAGCAGGGCCTTGAGCACTTACTGTATGCAGAGCACTGTACTAAGCGCTTGAGAAGTACAAGTTGGCAACATATAGAGATGGTCCCGACCCAACAACGGGCTCACAGTCTAGAAGGGGGAGACAGACAACAAAACAAAACATATAGACAGGTGTCAAAATTGTCAGAACAAATAGAATTATAGCTATATGCACATCATTAACAAAATAAATAGAATAATAAATATGTACAAGTAAAATAAATAGAGTAATAAGACTGTACAAACATATATACAGGTGCTGTGGGGAGGGGAAGAAGGTAGGGCAGGGGGAGATGGGGAGGAGGAGACGAAAAGGGGACTCAGTCTGGGGAGGCCTCATGGAGGAATTAAGCTCTCAGTAGGGCTTTGAAGGGAGGAAGAGAGCTAGCTTGGCAGATGTACATGCAATGAAGCAGTATGACCTAATGGAAAGATCACAGACCTGGGTGTCAGAGGACCAGGGTTCTAATCCCCGCTTTGCCACTTTTCTGTGTGACCTAGGGCAAGTCACTTCATTTCTCTGGGCTTCAGTTCCCCCTTCTGCAAAACTGGGATTCAATATCTGTTTTCCCTCCTTCTTAGACTGTGACGCGGACGTGGGACCTGGTAATCTTGTATTTCCCCAGCACTCAGCACAAGGTTTGGCTGAACAACTACCACCATTGTTAAATCAATCTGAATCCCCAGAATTCATTCATTCATTCAATCATATTTATCGAGTGCTTACTGGGTGCAGAGCACTGTTCTAAGTATTACACAGCAATAAAGAGAGACGGTTCCAGCCCACAATGGGCTTATGATCTAGAGGCGGGGAGGAAGACAAGTTTTGATGTTTTAAGTAAACAGGCATCAATATTAATAAATAGAATTACAGAAGCAGCATGGCTCAGTGGAAAGAACACGGGCTTTGGAGTCAGAGGTCAGGGGTTCAAATCCCAAGTCTGCCAGTTGTCAGCTGTGTGACTTAGGGCAAGTCACTTAACTTCTCTGGGCCTCAGTTACCTCATCTGTAAAATGTGGATTAAGACTATGAGCCCCCTGTGGGACAACCTGATCACCTTGTAACATCCCCAGCGCTTAGAACATCATCATCATCAATCGTATTTGTTGAGCGCTTACTATGTGCAGAACACTGTACTAAGCACTTGGGAAGTACAAATTGGCAACATATAGAGACAGTCCCTACCCAACAGTGGGCTCACAGTCTAAAAGAGCTCACAGTCTAAAGGAACAGTGCTTTACACATAGTAAGTGCTTAATAAATGTCATTATTATTATTATTATTATATATACATTAGTGCTATGTGATAGACTGTGATTGTGAGTAGTAGCTTTGGATTGCAATGACTCGAGCAAGAGCGTAGTGTTAAGCAGCCTCCCTGGAGAAACAGAGGTAGCACTGCGCTGTGGCCTAGTGGATAGAGCACAGGCTTGGGAGTCAGAAGGAGCTGGGTTCTAATCCCAGCTCTGCTATTTGTCTCCTGGATGACCCTGGGTCTATGCCTCAGTTACCTCACCTGTAAAATGAGGATGAAGACTGTGAACCATCCCCCCGCCTTACCTCCTTCCCTTCCCCACAGCACCTGTATATATGTATATATGTTCGTACGTATTTATTACTCTATTTACTTATTTATTTTACTTGTACATATTTATTCTATTTATTTTATTCTGTTAATATGTTTTGTTTTGTTCTCTGTCTCCCCCTTTTAGACTGTGAGCCCGCTGTTGGGTAGGGACCGTCTCTATATGTTGCCAACTTGTACTTCCCAAGCGCTTAGTACAGTGCTCTGCACACAGTAAGCGCTCAATAAATATGATTGAATGACTGAATGAATGAACCCCAAATGCATAGACAAACAGCATGGCTCAGTGGAAAGAGCCCGGGCTTGGGAGTCAGAGGTCGTAGGTTCTAATCCCGGTTCCGCCACTTGTCAGCTATGTGACTTTGAGCAAGTCACTTCTCTTCTCTGTGCCTCAGTTACCTCATCTGTAAAATGGGTACTAAGATTGTGAGCCCCACGTGGGGCAACCTGATCACCTTGTATCCTGCCCAGTGCTTAGAACAGTACTTTGCACACAGTAAGCGCTTAACAAATACCATCATCATTAGTATTATTATATGCGACAGGGACTACATCCGACTCGATTTGCTTGTGTCCACCTCAGCGATTAGTGCAGTGCCCGGCACAGAGTGAGTGCTTAACAATTAGCACAATCATTATTATTATTATTATTATTATTATTATTATTATTATTATTATTATTATCTGGGACAAAGAGAAGCACATGACCACTGCCACCCTGTAGCCAGTCCCCAAATGATACACACCATGAGGCAGCTGCCTCACTCAGCTTACTGACTGCAGACACCTCGGTGATGCCGAGGACAGGGTGTTTTCTTGTCTTTGCACATTTGTCTCTTTCCTTCTCCAAGTCTCTGGTGTTTGGTGTGTCTGCGCCTCTGTTTGTATGTGTGTGCGCCTGACTATCACACCCCCATGCCTTTTCAAGTCAACCCCCCTCCTTCCTCCTGCTCTAATTATTAAGCAGTGTGACTTTTCTAAAGAGAAGAAGATGGATACCAGTAGAAAAGGGGAAAGAAAAGAGGGGAAAAAGAAAAATATCTCCCACCCCTGAGTGACTGTATTCAGGTGACAAGTGACAGGCACACTGAGGTGAAGGGAAAGGGGAATGGGAAGACTGACCTATTTTTCCATTCAGAAATATCTGATTTGAGGCTGGGGTTGATCTGAAATCTTGGGCTGACTTGGTTTGGGAGCAATGAAATGAATCTCTCAATAAAACGTAGGCCCAAGAGTTTAGCATCTTGACACCTGAGATCAATTGCAGACTGGACCCTGGATGTGAGTGTGTGTGTGTGTGTGTGTGTGTGTGTGTGTGTGTATAATGATAATAATAAAGGTATTTGTTAAGCGCTTACTATGTGCCAAGCACTCTTCTAAGCACTGACAAGATAATCAGGTTGTCCCACGTGGGGCTCACAGTCTTAATCCCCATTTTACAGATGAGGTACCTGAGGCACAGAGAACTTAAGTGACTTGCCCAAAGTCACACAGCTGATACAAAAAATAGTATTTCGTAAATGCTTACTGTAAGTCACGCATTGTACTAAGATGCGAGGTAATTGGGTAGGACACAGTCCCTGGCCCACATAGGGCTCACCATCTTAATCTCCATTTTACAGATGAGGTAACTGAGGCACAGATAATTTAGGTGACTTGTCCAAGGTCACAAGTGAGGGAGCCGGGACTAGAATCCAGGTCCTTTGACTCTCAGGCCTGGGCTGTTTCCACTAGACTACATTGCCTCTCTTTTGCAGAGGAAGAAAGACATGTGTGGGAGAAATAGTGAAGTTGGGCCCAAGATACAACTGAGAAACTTCCTACTCTCTAATCAGGGTTCCACCCTCTGGGCTAGACACTGACTTTCTGGCTAGGTGCTCATCATGAAGAGCAGTTGCAATCCAGCCCCAGGAAGAGTCAAGAGGGGAAAAACAGACTGAGACAGTTGGGGGGCTGGGGGGAGTGGGGTGAGACTGAGAATGGGGGAGAGGGGGAGAGAGAGAGGGATAAGAAAAGTGAGAGGGAGAGGAAGAGTCAGTTAATCATATTTATTGAGCACTTACTGTGTGCAGAGCACTGTACTAAGCTCTGGGGAGTACAGTACAACAATATAACAGATCCCTTCCCACAAAAGGAGAAAGAGAGAGAGGGAAAAGACGAAGAAGAGGAAGAGGGGAGAAGGGGAGAGATGGGGAAGAGAGAGAATACTAGCATTTTGGCGAGAACACCAGTATGTTAAATCTCCTTATTTCTGCAGAAGGACAGAATGGAGATGACTAGGTGGCAGAGACAGAGGGAGACAGGCAGAGAAAGAGACAGACAAAAAAGACAGGCAGGAAGAGACACAGAGAGGCAGACAGACAAAAGCAGGCTAAGATAAGAAAGAAAGAAAATGAAAGAGAATGCGCACATGTATAGGGATTGTGGAGGCATCTCGGAGCTCCTCCGCTCTGCAAACACCTACACAGTGAGGATTCAGAGGGATCTGATGGCATAGAAACCACCCGCAGAACGCCCCCGGAGTGGGTGGGGTGTGGATTCAGTGTCCTTGCTCACAGCTTTCTTTTACCAGGGACTTTGGTGGGCACAGGGAATGACTGGGACATGGATGAAAATTGCAAGCATGTTACACAAATCAGAAAAGCAGCCCTCATTAAAAAGCTCTGAATGCGGTGGGAGAAGTCATTTTTGTTTTAGTCGAAGCCGGATGCTATCCTGTCACAAAAGATTTCAGTGACGATTCAGGGGGAGGTACGCAAAGAAGGGGGAGTTTCAAGGGGAAAAGAAGATTCCCAGAGACTCCCACCATATCCAAGGAGGGCCCTTCCCCACAGCACCTGTATGTATGTATATATGTTTGTACATATTTATTACTCTATTTATTTATTTTACTTGTACATATCTATTCTATTTATTTTATTTTGTTAGTATGTTTGGTTTTGTTCTCTGTCTCCCCCTTTTAGACTGTGAGCCCACTGTTGGGTAGGGACTGTCTCCATATGTTGCCAATTTGTACTTCCCAAGCGCTTAGTACAGTACTCTGCACATAGTAAGTGCTCAATAAATACGATTGATGATTGATGATTAGCCAGCAAGATTATTCTTCATCCGCTAACAGGCCCTCATGTGCTGCTGCTGTTTTGTGCTCTCTCGTTCATGACTTCCGGAAGAACTTTTCCCGCACTGATGACAATCTTTCTACTAAAGCCAGAGGAGAAAACCAAGCTTAGTCTTCTGAGGGAAGGAGATAATTTACAAGGAAAAATGCACTTGCCCTGTTGATTTTGCCTGGAGTGAGGATTGCTTTTGGGGCAGCTCTGATGAAAAACAGATGAGAAAAGCTGCTCTATTATTTAGCATGTGAGGAGAACACATTTAGGTTTCATTTCTCAGGTTAAAAAAGAACAGATGACATCCTTCAGATACAACAAGGCAGTGTGAAATGTCAGGATAGCCAGAGGATAAGACTTTTCCTTTTTGAGTACCTGAAACTGAGGCACATTTCCCTAATTTATTGACATATTAATGTCCATCTCCCAGTCTAGACTGTAGGTTTGTGATGGAGAGGGAACGTGTCCTCAAGCTCTATTATATTATACTCTCCCAAGTGCTTAATACAGCCCTCTGCACACAATAAATGCTCAATAAGTACGACTGATTGATTGATTCAGGATTTCATTCTATAAATTGACGTAAAAGAGCAGCCAGGCCAGCTGAAAGTCCATGGGAATACCAAGGGCTTCCAAGAGCCTCATTGATTCAGAAAAAATAAAGAAAAGTGTCTTCTGTTTAAAACTGAGAAGCAGCATCGCTTAGTGGATACAGCACAGGCCTAGGAGTCAGAAGGACCTGGGTTCTGATTTTGGTTCCACCTCGTGTCTGCTGTGTGACCTTGGGCAAGTCACTTCACTTCTCTATGCCTCAGTTCTCTTGTCTGTAAAATGGGAATAAGAGTGTGAGCCCCATGTGGGACAGGGACTGTGTCCGATTAACTTGTATCTACCCCAGTTCATTCATTCATTCAACTGTATTTATTGAGCACTTACTGTGTGCAGAGCACTGTACTAAATGCTTAGTAAGTACATGGCTCAGTGGAAAGAGCATGGGCTTTGGAGTCAGAAGTCATGGGTTCAAATCCTAGCTCTGCCAATTCAATCATGTTTATTGAGTGCTTACTGTGTGCAGAGCACTGTACTAAGTGCTTGGGAAGTACAAGTTGGCAACAAATAGAGACGGTCCCTACCCAACAGCGGGATCACAGTCTAGAAGACTAAAAGTCTAGAAGACTCTGCCAATTGTCAGCTGTGTGACTTTGGGCAACTCACTTCACTTCTCTGTGCCTCAGTTACCTCATCTGTAAAATGAGGATTAAGATTGTGAGCCGTACTTGGGACAACCTGATCATCTTGCATCCCCCAAGCACTTAGAACAGTGCTTGGCACATAGTAAGTGCTTAACAAATATCATCATTCTTATTATTACAATTCAACAACAGATAGAGACAGTCCCTACCCAAGAACCTGTTTACAGGCTAGAAGGGGGAGACAGACAACAAAACAAGTAGACAGGCATCAAAACCATCAGAATAGTGTCAGCTGTGTGACTTTGGGCAAATCACTTCACTTCTCTGGGCCCCAGTTCCCTCATCTATAAAATGGGGATTAAGACTGTGAGCCCCACGTGGGACAACCTGATGACCTCGTATCCCCCCAGCGCTTAGAATTGTGTTTTGCACATAGTAAGAGCTTAACAAATACCATTATTATTGTTCTTATAAATAGAATTATAGCACTATAAGCACTATATTCCCTCCCAGCCCGCAGCACCCCCAGTGTCTGGGTGCCTGGCACGTAGTAAGTGCTCAACTAGTACCATGATTATTATTATTATTACTAAGCAACCCACCCAGGACAGAACTCACATTTGGTGTTGGGCTGGCAGGAGGCCAGACCTCCGATTATCGCCCGGATTGAATCACTCAAACTGATGTCGACACCCCTGTTCTCTTAGAGGCATGCTGACTAAGACAAATCAGCAGCTGATTTTTAAGGGTTGCAGCAGATGGTACAAGCAGTGGGACGCTGGGAGGGGTTGCCGGGGCAACGGACCTCACTCCTGGAGAGGAAGATTCCAGGAGCTTCTGTCCCCTACCGAGAGGGCAAACTTCAGTTCACTAATGTGAGACAGAGGAAGAGGAAAAAAGAAAAAGAAAGAGAAGAGAGAGAAAGGGGGAGGGGGCAGATAGAAGGAGTGGGAGGGTCTAAGAATGGGGAATGTTTAGCAGATTTTTGTGGCAGGAATGTGAACTAGTAAGTGAAGACGATGAAAATGTCTTTCAGATAAATCTGGGCTGGAAAGGGATGTCTGCGGTGTGGAAGGCAGTGGATATCAAAGCTCTGAACTGGCATGGTGCAGAGAGCAATTTAGCAAGAGCGAAAGGGCAGCACCACACTGCAGTTTTCTTAACGGTCTCAAGCCAGGATCTCAGAGCACTCTACAATTGGTTTCTACCAGTTTGGGTTTCATTTTTTTCCTTTTTTTTAATGTTGCTGTTTTTTAATGGTACTTATTAAGTGCTTACTTTGTGCCCCATGCGAGCCAGGACTGTGGCCAATCTAATTAACTTGTATCTACCCAAATGCTTAGAACAGTGCTTGACACAGAGTAAACGCTTAACAAATACCATGACCATTCATTCATTCATTCAATCATATATATTGAGCGCTTACTGTGTGCAGAGCACTGTACTAAGCGCTAGGGAAGTACAACCTGGCAACGTATAGAGATGGTCCCTACCCAACAACAAGCTCACAGTCTAGAAGGGGGAGACAGACACTATACTAAGCCCTGGAGTAAAGATAATTCAGTTGAATAGTACCTGTCTCATATGGGACTCACCATCTAAAGAGGGAGAGCAAGTAGACCCTTCTAGACTGTGAGCCCATTGTTGGGTAGGGACCGTCTCTATATGTTGCCAACTTGTACTTCCCAAGCGCTTAGTATAGTGCTCTGCACACAGTAAGTGCTCAATAAATATGATTGAATGAATGAATGAATGAATGAAAAGTATTTAATCCCCATTTTACAGTTGAGAAAACTAAGCACAGAGAAGTTAAGGGATTTGCCCAAGATCATACAGCAGATAAATGGCATAGCAGGATTGGAAGCCAGGTCCTCTGACTCCCATGCCAGGCCTCCTTCCACTAGGCTACACTGCTTCCCTTGTACCAGTTAGAATGAAGTAAAGGAAAATTTCCACCAGTCAGTATTTTTGTGCCCTATTTATTCCTTGGACTCAACAAGGGAAGGTGAATCTTAAAGGAACCTCAGGGAGAGATGATAGTGAACAGAGAATCCCAGTGCTTGTTGGGCTACCCAGCGTGGCTCAGTGGAAAGAGCCCGGGCTTTGGAGTCAGAGGTCATGGGTTCAAATCCCAGCTCTGCCAATTAATAATAATGGCATTTATTAAGCACTTACTATGTGCAGAGCACCATTCTAAGTGCTGGGGAATTTACAAGGTGATCAGGTTGTTCCATGTGGGGCTCACAGTCTTAATCCCCATTTTACAGATGAGGTAACTGAGGCCCAGAGAAGTGAAGTGACTTGCCCAAAGTCACACAGCTGACGAGTGGCAGAGCCGGGATTTGAACCCATGACCTCTGACTCCAAAGCCCGTGCTCTTTCCACTGAGCCATGCTGCTTCTCTTCTGCTGCCAATTGCCAGCTGTGTGACTTTGGGCAAGTCACTTCACTTCTCTGGGCCTCAGTTACCTCATCTGTAAAATGGGGAAGAAGACTGTGAGCCCCCAGTGGGACAACCTGATCACCTTGTAACCTCCCCAGCTTTGCACACAGTAAGTGCTTAATAAATGCTATCATTATTATTATTATTACCCCGCTCAATTTTGTGAGTGACAGTGGTCTTCTTTGCCTGGAGCTATTTATTCTTGACTCCATGTACAAACTATTGCTTGACCTCACCATATTCCCTATCCTCTTTAACAGGGAATATCAGTCAATCATGAGTATTTATTGAGCACTTATTCTTCACAGAGCTCTGAACTAAGCTTTTGGGAGAGTTCCATGACCTAATGAAAAGAGCTCAGGCTGGGAAGTCAGAGGGCCTATGTTCTGGTCCGTGACAGGCGTGCGACGCAGAAGGGAGAGCGAGCCGAGGAAAAGAGGGTTCAATCGGGGAAGGCCTCTTGGAGGAGGTGTGACCTTAACAATGTTTTGAAGGTGAAGAGAGTAAGTCAGTAGATCACATTTACTGAGCACTGGCTGTATGCAGAGCACTGTAATAAGCATTTGGGAGAGTACGATAAAACAGAATTAGCTATGTTCCCTGTCCAAACAAGCTTTCAGTCTAGAGGAGGAGACAGACATTGATATGAGTTACCAAATTCATAATGCATAATTTATAGATACGTACGCAAGTGCTGTACGGTTTGGGGGCGGAGGGGACGAATAGCAAATGTCCAAAGGTCACAGATCCAAGCAGACAGAGTGAGCCAGGGAAAAGAAGCTTAATCAGGGAAGGCCTCTTGGAGGAGATGTGACCTTAACAATGCTTTGGAGGTGAAGAGAGTAAGTCAGTCAATCGTATTTATTGAGTACTTATTCATTCATTCATTCAATCATATTTATTGAGCACTTCGTGGCTCAGTGAAAAGAGCACGGGCTTTGGAGTCAGAGGTCATGGGTTCAAATCCCAGCTCTGCCAGTTGTCAGCTGTGTGACTTTGGGCAAGTCACTTAACTTCTCTGGGCCTCAGTTCCCTCATTGGTAAAATGGGGATTAATGTGAGCCCCCCATGGGACAACCTGAGCATCTTGTAACCTCCCCAGTGCTTAGAACAGTGCTTTGCACATAGTAAGCGCTTAATAAATGCCATTATAATAATAATAATAATAATAATTATTATTATTATTATTATTATTATTATTACTGTGTGCAGAGCACTGTACTAAGTGCTTGGGAAGTACAAGTTGGCAGTATATAGAGACGGTCCCTACCCAACAACGGGCTCACAGTCTACAGAGTGAGCCAGGGAAAAGAAGCTTAATCAGGGAAGGCCTCTTGGAGGAGATGTGACCTTAACAATGCTCTGGAGGTGAAGAGAGTAAGTCAGTCAATCGTATTTATTGAGGCTTATTCATTCATTCATTCAATCGTATTTATTGAGCGTTTATTGTGTGCAGAGCACTGTACTAAGTGCTTGGGAGAATACAATATAACAACTATTTATTTTATTTTGTTAGTATGTTTGGTTTTGTTCTCTGTCTCCCCCTTTTAGACTGTGAGCCCACTGTTGGGTAGGGACTGTCTCTATATGTTGTCAATTTGTACTTCCCAAGCGCTTAGTACAGTGCTCTGCACATAGTAAGCGCTCAATAAATACGATTGATGATGATGATGATGATAAATGGATACATTCCCTGCCCACAAGGAGCTGGAGAATATGGAGGTGGAGGGGAGTTCCAGGCTAGGGGGAGGACACGGGAAAGGGGTAGGAGGCAATATAGATGAGATTGGAAAAGGCTTCCCTGCTCTGCAGCCCTGGTTGATGAGTGGGGCGACAGACCCCCACCCCCACCATGCCAGAACAGCCTTTCTGTCTTCCTTCTAAGCAGTGGAAACCACCCGCGTCTTCCTTCCCCCCACACAGTCTGGTAGCACCAGTGGTAACAGCAGCCGCTCTCCATGCCTGGCCTGAAGACGGACAATTCCTCTCCCTGATTTCAAAACCTTATCAAAGGCACATCTCCTCCAAGAGGCCTTCCCTGACTGACCTCTCCTTTCCTCTTCTCCCTCTCCCTTCTGCATCACCCTGACTCACCCCCTTTATTCATCCTAGCCCTACAGCATTTATCTGTAATTTATTTATATTAATATCTGTCTCCCCCGCAGGACTATAAGCTCATTGTGGGCAGGGAATGTGTCCGTTTATTATTATATTGTACTCTCCCCAATGCTCAGTATGCTGCTCCACACACAGTAAGGGCTCAATAAACACGACTGACAGATTGACCGACTGAAGAGCCCCAGTTGGGAAATGGGTACACTCCCACTCACACTTCAGTTTTGGAGGAAACCCCGGCCATTCCCATCCCCAATCCACCCCCATTAAGTGAATCACTTTCTCCTAGGAGCTCCCCCAAAGCCCTACCCTCCTCTTCCCAGTGCTGACCCCTGCTCAGAAAATCAGATGACCTTGTCATTTAGACTAGGAGCCAGGCAATCAGGAGCGGTTAAATATCGCCGTGTATCAGATCGTCTTGAAAGATTTCACCTGAATAGCATTCTGTAGAACAAAATATGCCACCCCAACGAGGGACTCTGGGTTCCAATCCTGGTCCTACCACTTTCAATCAATCAATCAATCGTATTTATTGAGCACCTACTGTGTGCAGAGCACTGTACTAAGTGCTTGGGAAGGACGAGTTGGCAACATATAGAGACAGTCCCTACCCAACAGTGGGCTCTGTGTGACTTTGAACAAGTGACAACCTTTCTGTGTGGGTTTCCTCCTCTGTAAATGAGGATTAGATTCCTCAAATGGTCAGTAGCATTTATGAGTGTTTATTGTGTGCAGAGCACTGTACTACATGTGACGGCTCATTTGATATACTTTTGAGAAGGAGTATGGCATAGTGGAAAGAGCAAGGGCTTGGGAGTCAGAGGTCGTGGGTTCTAATCCCAGCTCCACCACTTATCAGCTGTGAGACTTTGGGCAAGTCATTTAACTTCTCCATGACTCAGTTACCTCATCTGTAAAATGGGGATTAAAACTGTGAGCCCCATGTGGGACAGCCTGATTACCCTGTGCTTAGAACACTGCTTGGCACATAGTAAATGCTTAACAAATACCATTATTATTATTATTATTATTATCCCCACCCATAAGTAGCTTAGAGTCGAGAGGGGTAGAGAACCATTAAAATTGATTAGGGATAATCTACAGACTAGGGATTGGGGAAAAGTAGAGTGTGAGAATATTTATGTAAATATGTTCATTCATTCATTCAATCGCATTAATTGAGAGCTTAATGTGTGCAGAGCACTGTACTAAGCTAAGTACTTAGTACTGTATTTAGTGCTTGGGAAGTACAAATAGGCAACATATAGAGACGTTCCCTACCCAACAACGGGGTCACAGTCTAGAAGGGAGAGACAGGCAACAAAACGAAACATGTAGACAGGTGTCAAAACTGTTAGAATAAATAGAATTATAGCTATATGCACATCATTAATAAAATAGAGTAGTAAATATGTACAAGTAAAATAGAGTAATAAATCTGTACAAATATATACAAGTGCTATGGGGAGGGGAAGGAGGTTGGGCGGGGGCGGCGATGGGGAGGAGGAGAGGAAAAAGGGGGCTCAGTTTGGGAAGGCCTCCTGGAGGAGGTGAGCTCTAAATAGGGCTCTGAAGGGAGGAAGAGAGCTGGCTTGGTGGATGTGTGGAGGGAGGGCATTCCAGGCCAGGGGAAGGACGTGGGCCAGGGGTTTACGGTGGGACAGGCGAGAATGAGGCCCAGTGAGGAGATTAGCAGCAGAGGAGTGGAGGGTGCGGGCTGGGCTGGAGAAAGAGAGAAGGGAGGTGAGGTAGGAGGGGGCGAGGTGATGGACAGCCTTGAAGCCGAGGGTGAGGAGTTTTGGCTTGATTCATAGGTATGTTGTGGCTGTGGTGAAAATCATAGGGTTTATGGGATACCTAGCCAAGTTCAGAGTCAACACAGCAGGGAGGATGGATGGGATAATAAAGGTCTTAGTCAGGGAAGGCTTCTTGGAGAAGGTGTGGTTTTAATAAGGCTTTGAAGAGAGAGAGAATAGTGGGCTGTCAGATATGAAGAGGGAGGGAGGGAGTTCTAGGTCTGAGAGAGAATGTGGGCAGAGTGTTCCTTCTCCCCCCTAGACTGTAAGCCCCATGTGATACAGGCAATGTGTCTGATCTGACTGTACTGTATCTTTGCCAGAGGTATGTAGTGCTTGGCCCATAGTAAGGACTTAATAAATACCACAGTCCCTGCTTCAAGGAGCTTACACTTTAGCACAAGAGACAGACATTAAAATAAATTCTATTTTTTACCTTTAAAAACAGAATGGGGTGGGGCTGGGAATCATTCTTTTCTGAAACAGTGGCTAAATTTCTTGAAGCATCAGATTTAAAAAAAAATTTGTATTCACTCTGTGACAGTTGAACAGGCTAGGGTGATCAGAACATGTAGGGTACTTATAAGTACAAAATGAATTATTTGAGTGCTAGAGGTGGAAAGAAGTATGCAATTAAATAGAAAAAGGAAATGAATTCTCCTCCTCCTACCCCTATTCTCCCCCTCCTCCCCCTCTCCATCCCCCCTGCCTTACCTCCTTCCCTTCCCCACAGCACCTGTATATATGTATATATGTTTGTACGTATTTATTACTCTATTATTTTATTTATTTTACTTGTACATATTTATTCTACTTATTTTATTTTGTTAATATGTTTTGTTTTGTTCTCTGTCTCCCCCTTCTAGACCGTGAGCCCACTGTTGGGTAGGGACCGTCTCTATATGCTTCCAACTTGTACTTCCCAAGCGCTTAGTACAGTGCTCTGCACACAGTAAGCGCTCAATAAATATGATTGAATTGAATTGAAATTGAACAGAGAATAAAGACATGCTTTGCTCTAGACTATCATGTCTACCAACTCTGTTGTACTGTACTCTCCCAAGTGCTTAGTACAGTGCTCAGTTCACAGCAAGCATTCCGTAAATACCAATAACTGATTTTAATAATGAATCATCAATCGTATTTATTGAGCGCTTACTGTGTGCAGAGGACTGTACTAAGTATTTAGTATGATTACTAAATAGATTACTAAATAAATTACTAAATAAATTACTAAATAGAATGAGTAATAATGGTACTTGCTAAGCCCTTACTAGGGCCATGCTTTCATTCATTCATTCAATCATATTTACTGAGTGATTACTGTGTGCAGAGCACTGTACTAAGCATTTAGGAGAGTACCCAGCACTTAGAACAGTGCTTTGCACATAGTAAGCACTTAATAAATGCCATTATTATTATTATTATTATTATTACAATTCAACAATAAACAGGTATATTCCCTGCCCACTAGGAGCTTACACTAAACTTTGGGGTATATACAAGATAATCAGGTTGCAAACAGTCCCTGTCCTACATGAGGCTCACAGCCTAAGCAGGAAGGAATAGGACTTAATCCCCATTTTACAGATGAGGAAACTGAGGCACAGAGAAGTTAAGTGATTTTCCCAAGCAAATCAAGTGGCGGGGCCAGGATTAGAACTTGAGTCCTCTGACTCCCAGCCTGTGTTCTTCCCATGCTGGTCTAGACTGTGTCTTAGTCTTAAACAATAGATGAACTCGAGCAGACCAATCAATCAATCAATCAATCGTATTTATTGAGCGCTTACTATGTGCAGAGCACTGTACTAAGCGCTTGGGAAGTACAAATTGGCATCACATAGAGACAGTCCCTACCCAACAGTGGGCTCACAGACCAGCTCCTGTTGGGTGGTTTTCCTCCAGTTACAACCCCGGCCCACCTTCAGTTGATGGCCATTCTTACTACTCTCTCTTTCTCTATATATACAGATATATTTTCAAATGGAATTTGTTAAGTGCTTACTGTGTGCTAGGCCCTGTTCTAGTCCCTGGGGTTAGTTACAAGGTCATCAGGTTGGACGCAGTCCCCTTCTCACATGGAGCTCACAGTCTTCATTCCCATTTTACAGATGAGGGAACTGAAGCACAGAGAAGTGAAGTGATTCGCCCAAGTTCACATGGCAAATGGGTTTAGAACACAGGTCCTTCTGACTTCCGGGCCCACGCTCTATCCATTAGGCCGCATTGCACTATGCTAAGAGCTGAAATAAATACCAGATCGTCAGAGAGAACAAGTTTACGGGAAAACAAGTATTTTCCCTCCATTTTACAGTGGAGGAAACTGAGGCACTGAAAAGTTGACTTGCCCAAGGTCACCCAGCAAATAAGCAGTGCAGCCAGGACTGCCTGTCCTGTCCCGCCGTGGACCCCCAACCCATGTCATCCCCCTGGCCTGGAATGCCTACCCTCTGCACATCCTCCAAGCTATCTAGCTCTCTTCCTCCCTTCAAAGCCCTACTGAGAGCTCACCTCCTCCAGGAGGCCTTCCCACACTGAGCCCCCTCCTTCTTCTCCCCCTCCTCCCCCTCCCGACAGCACCTGTATATATGTATATATGTCTGTACGTATTTATTACTCTATTATTTTATTTGTACATATTCATTCTATTTATTTTATTTTGTTAATATGTTTTGTTTTGTTCTCTGTCTCCCCCTTCTAGACTGTGAGCCCACTGTTGGGTAGGGACCATCTCTACACGTTGCCAACTTGTACTTCCCAGGGGCTTAGTACAGTGCTCTGCACACAGTAAGCGCTCAATAAATACGATTGAATGAATGAACGAATGACTATGGGGTCCCAGTCGCATGCTTTTGGCCACTAAGCCACTGGAATTCCAGTCAACTCCAGGTCTGAGAAGACAGGGACAGAAGAGACAATAAGCCATGCTCAGTCTGCAAAAACCCCAAAGCCCCTCCTAGCTTAGAGGCAAGGAGCCAGCCCACTACTGATCAGTGCTAAACCTCACTGGTGGCAGAGATACTCTTTTTAACAATCTAGGGAAATCCGGTGGAGGAGCATTGGAAGGAGAGCATGTATGGCTTCCTCTTCTCCCTTCAAGCCGGACAATATGAGGAGCGACAGACAAAGCCTCAGGAACTGTGCTGAGCACTTGAAATCTTTCCCCTTGACAAGACCAACTCCAGGAAAAAGTGGTGGGCCAAAACCCCACACAATCTGCCTCTCCCCCTGCCCCCAACACACACACACACCTACCCCTTGGTCAAATTGTATGGCATTGTGTGACTTTCACAAAATCCGGGGAGTGGGAACAGCAACCACCCGGGGAAGCAGCGTGACTCAGTGGAAAGAGCCCGGGCTTTGGAGTTAGAGATCAGGGGTTTAAATCCCGGCTCCACCAATTGCCAGCTATGTGACTTTGGGCAAGTCACTTCACTTCTCTGGGCCTCAGTGACCTCATCTGTAAAATGGGGATTAAGACTGTGAGCCCCCCGTGGGACAACCTGATCACCTTGTAACCTCCCCAGTGCTTAGAATAGTGCTTTGCGCATAGTAAGTGCTTAATAAATGCCATTCTTCTTCTTATTATTATTAAGCAGCCAAAGAAACAAAACCAGGTCATCCAGTGTCAACATTGCCTGGTGGTATGACCTAAATCAAGCCAGGATCTCCCATTGAGAAGTCCATTTCTCTTTTAACCTCCTTACCTTGCTGCCCAAAAGACTAGAACGGAGAGGAGACCTGGTCCTTAGGAGCCTTGATATTTCCATGGTGACAAGTCATCCATAGCAACAAGGAACAGTAAAAGGAGCAAGTCATATTTTCCTGTCACCCATGGCAGGGCTGGGTTGGGACCCAATCCCTTAAACCATCGACGTAACTGCCACTTCCCTTTTCCAAAACAGTCTCGGTCGTAAACCTTCCAACACCGCCCTCCCCATTTCTCCAGACAAGCATCCGGTGGCCTGGGTTTCGATCTCACTGTTGACACACTGAACTGATTTGCACCATTTTTAAAGGAAATCACACCTGTCAAAGCTGCCAGAACTGCTGCATTTAATGATAAAGGGTAACAAAGTGTGACAGATACCGCGGTTCCCTGAAAACGCATTCAATCTCGGCAGGCTTCGTGTCACCACTCAGCGATCAGCAAAATGAGAACAACATTAGAAGGAAAATATCTAAATCTGCCGTCTCTGATTGGCCAGGCTCTCAGGGACTCTATCACCCTACTGTTTTATTAATCTCTAGTCTAAGATGCTCACAGCCGGATTCTTGCCTCCTCTTGCCTTGAGCATCGGGTAGCAGAATAGTCTGAAGTGAGAGCCCACAGAGACAAGCCTATTCGAAAGCAAATCCTTTACATCATTCCCAAAAGGTACCTGGAAATGGGAAACTAAAGTAACGTAATTTAAAATCTGTCCTGGGTTCCCCTTGGCTTGGTCTCACCCCAGTTCCCTTTGAAATGTTTCTCTGAGTGATACAAAAGTCATTCCATAAAATCAATTCATTTTAAAATGGCATGTTCAATGATACATTGAGAAAGAGTGTGGTCTAGTGGAAAGATCCTAGTGCTGGAAATCAGGAGTCCTGGGTTTAAATCCCAGCTTCCCCTTTTGCCAGCTAGGTGATCTCGGGCAAGTGACATATGCTTAGCTGTGCCTCATTTTCCTCATCTCCAAAATGGGGACTAAATACTGTTCTCCCTCCCCATTTAGACTGGGAGCCCCACATGGGACAGGGTTTTATACAGAGTCTGATTAGTATTGTATACGTCACAGAACTTAACACAATGCTGGGTACATAGTAGAAAATAAATACCACAATTGTTTTTATTATATCATTTGATTACTTCTGGCCTGTTAGAATGAGGTCTACTTCATTCATGCTCACAGTCCTAAAGGCTCTCTGAACACCTAGGCACTTCAGGAATAAGCGAAATAATATTCAGGAATAATAATATTCGATGGACATAATTTATTTATTTATTTTACTTGTACATATCTATTCTATTTATTTTATTTTGTTAGTATGTTTGGTTTTGTTCTCCGTCTCCCCCTTTTAGACTGTGAGCCCACTGTTGGGTAGGGACTGTCTCTATATGTTGCCAACTTGTACTTCCCAAGCGCTTTGTACAGTGCTCTGCACAAAGTAAGCGCTCAATAAATACGATTGATGATGATGATGACGATGATGAAGTGCCCAATATAACCTCCAAGAGAGGAAGTCATCCAGCAGCTTCCAATTGTCTCTGACATGAAGAAAGACTAATAGTGTAAACTGAAGCCCTGGATGACAATATGAGTGATTACCAAAAACAACTTTATAGTTTCAGCGTGATGCTTTTGTTAGCCATCAACTCCCCAGACTACGGAGAATAATAATAATAATAACACTTGTTAAATGATTACTATGAGCCAACCATTGTGCTAAGCATTGGGATATAGATCAGACACAGTCTCTGGTCCACATGGAGCCCACAGTCTAAGAGGGGAGGGAGAACAGGCTACATTCCTTTGCTCAGAGTGTGAGCATGTGATGCCATTTTGTGTCTTTTTGGAAAGAAATTCAAGTCAATAGCAGAGTCAAGATGTCTAAGGAGAAGATTCAGAGCTAAGTCATCTGAATTCAAACCCCAGCTATGAAACCAGTTTCCTATAGGCCTTCTGGTGACTCACTCTGTCCCTTCGGTAGCTCAATTTCCACATCTGTGGAATGGGGGTAATTACACCTGCCTACATTACAGAGTGCTGGGAGTTTCATTTTAATTAGGTAATGCCGTATCTGTATACGAGAATTCCTCAAGGATGAGTGATGACAATAGAGGAAAAGCACGTAAATGCTCAGGTCCGAGTTACAAAATTTAGTCACGAAATAAACATCACGTTTGCTGAAACTTCTACTTGTTATGTAATGTCAGTGTCATTTCCATTATATTCATTCAATCATATTTATTGAGCACTTACTATGTGCAGAGCACTGACTAAGTGCTTGGGAAGTACAAATCGGCAACATATAGACACGGACCCTACCCAACAATGGGCTCACAGTCCTAGAAGGGAGAGACAGACAACAAAACAAAGCAAGTAGACAGGTGTCAATAATAATAATAATAATAATGATGGCATTCTTTAAGTGCTTACTATGTGCAAAGCACTGTTCTAAGCACTGGGGGGGATACAAGGTGATCAGGTTGTCCCACGTGGGGCTCATAGTCTTAATCCCCATTTTGCAGATGAGGGAACTGAGGCCCCAAGAACTGAAGTGACTTACCCAAGGTCACACAGCAGACGTGTGGTGGAGTCAGAATTCAAACCCATGACCTCGGACTCCAAAGCCCATGCTCTTTCCACTGAGCCATGCTGCTTCTCTGTCTATACTCTATCTCTCTACAATCTCTCTACTCAATCTATTCTCTAGCAATATTATCAGAATAAATACAATTATAGCTATATACACGTCATTAATAAAATAAATATAGTAAATGAGTACAAATAGAATAAATAGAGTAATAAATATGTAGAAATATATACAAGTGCTATGGGAAGGGGAAGGGGGTAGGATAGAGAAGGGGGTAGGGAGATACAAGGTTATCAGGTTGTCCCACTGTGAGTCCCACATGGGACCAACTCCATCCCCTCCATCTTACCTCCTTCCCTTCCCCACAGCACCTGTATATATTTATATATGTTTGTACATATTTATTACTCTATTTATTTATTTTACTTGTACATATCTAGTCTATTTTATTTTGTTAATATGTTTGGTTTTGTTCTCTGTCTCCCCCTTCTAGACTGTGAGCCCACTGTTGGGTAGGGACCGTCTCTATATGTTGCCAACTTGTACTTCCCAAGCGCTTAGTACAGTGCTCTGCACACAGTAAGTGCTCAATAAATATGATTGATTGATTGATAACCTGATGACCTTTTATTTACCCTAGCACTTAAAACAGTGCTTGGCACATAGTGAGCGCTTAACAGATACCATAATTATTATTATCCCATGTGGGGCTCACGGTCTTCACCCCCATTTTACAGATGAGGTAACTGAGGCACAGAGAAGTGAAGCGACCTGCCCAAAGTCACCCAGCAGATAAGTGGCAGAGCCAGGATTAGAACCCACGTCCTCTGACTTCCAAGCCCGGGCTCTACCCACTAAACCACACTGCTTCTCCTTGTGTCTAATCCTATTTATTGAGTGCTTACTGTGTGTATGCAGAGCGCTACGTCTCTGGTTTTGGGTGAAACCAAGATTGGGTGGTCAAACCGACAAAATATCAACATTTTCAATCTGACTTTGTAACTCTCACAGAGAGTCTTTTAGACTGTGAGCCCGCTATTGGGTAGGGACTGTCTCTATATGTTGCCAACTTGTACTTCCCGAGCGCTTAGTGCAGTGCTCTGCACACAGTAAGCGCTCAATAAGTCCGATTGATGATGATGATGGTTGATCTGGAAAAACTTATTTATTTAATGGTGTTTGTGAAGCGTTAACTATGTGCCAGGCACTGTACTAAGCACTGGGGTACATATAAGCTAATCAGGCTGAACAGAGTCCATCTCCCACATGGAGCTCACAGTCTTAATCTCCATTTTACAGATGAAGCAACTGAGGCCCAGAGAAGTTAAGTGACTTGCCCAAGGTCACACAGCAGACAAGTGGCAGAGCTGGGATTAGTACCGAGGTCCTTCTGACTCCCAGGCATGGGCTCTATCCATCAGGCCATGTCACTTGGATCACGAGAGCTCAGTTTTTCTACCACTGCTACTCAACATCTTTTCATATCAAGGACTCCAGTGCACTTTCTAGAAACTTCGGTGAACACCTATTTGGGGAAATTCTCCAACCAATAATTTTACCCACTGAAAAAATGGGGAACCCATATTACAGAGCACATAAACTTGTTTCCCTCTGCAAGTCCTATGGCTTTTTTAAAGCTTGGGGCTTCTTTAAGCAGATTTTCAGGGGCAAAGAAGAATCCTAAGTTTTTTAACATGGAATTAAACCCAGACTCCTGATTATTCCCAGACTCCTGATTATTATGAGGCCTTTCCAGACTGAGCCCACTCCTTCCTCTCCCCCTCCTCCTCCTCTCCAACCCCGCCCGCCTTACCTCCTTCCCTTCCCCACAGCACCTGTATATATGTATATATGTTTGTACATATTTATTACTCTATTTAGTTATTTATTTTACTTGTACATATTTATTCTATTTATTTTATTCTGTTAATATGTTTTGTTTTGTTCTCTGTCTCCCCCTTCCAGACTGTGAGCCCACTGTTGGGTAGGGACCGTCTCTATATGTTGCCAACTTGTACTTCCCAAGTGCTTAGTACAGTGCTCTGCACACAGTAAGCGCTCAATAAATACGATTGAATGAATGAATGAATGAATTATTCATTCAGTCATATTTATTGAGCACTTACTGTGCACAGAGCACTGTACTAAGCGATGATCTTTCTGTATGAATTATTCATTCAATCATATTTATTGAGCACTTACTGTGCGCAGAGCACTGTACTAAGTGATGATCATTCTGTAAACCTGATTAACTTGTTTAACTGATTAACTCCAGAGTTTAGAACAGTGTTTGACTATAGTAAGCCCTTAACAAATACCATAATAATACTAAATCCCATACATAGTGGATACTGTAAGCCCGTTGTTGGGTAGGGACCATCTCTATATGTTGCCAGCTTGTACTTCCCAAGAGCTTAGTACAGTGCTCTGCACACAGTAAGCGCTCAATAAATACAATTGAATGAATAAAGCACAGGCCTTAGATTCAGAAGGTCATGGGTTCTAATCATGGCTCTGCCATTTGTCTGCCATATGACCTTGGGCAAGTCACTTAAATTGTCTGTGCTTCAGTTCTCTCATCTGTAAAATGGGGATTGAGACAGTGAGCCCTACGTGGGACAGGGACTGTGTCCAACCCGATTTGCTTGTATTCTCCCCAGAGCTTACTACAGTGCCTGGCACATAGTAAGCACTTAACAAATACCATATTTATTATTATTACCTCACATTCACTGATGCAATCTCACCATACATGTTGTCATCTTTAAACCAAAAGACAATTCTACTACTATGCATGGCAGTATATATTCTAGAAAATCCACTTAAAATGAGATAGCCTCTGCCATTCAGACACCTCCAGTTTAAAACAACACAAAGACAAGTACAAAGTAAAGAATAAAAGCTAAACTGCACTTTGCTGCCAATATAATCTACCACCTCAAATGATTCTGACCACAATCGATTAGGTTCTTGGCGACTGCACAAGGTTTGAGTTATTTTATATGTAGAGAACTCATCACTCTTCCCTCTGCATTTCTAGCAAGGGAATTGTCTCTGAATTGTCTGCTTCTTCTGGGGATTTTCTTAGTACTTTACTTACTCTTAACACACTCAATTAACGCCAGTCTCCTTTTGTGGGATCACGCTTCTTCACAATTACATTTGTAATCTTCCTTTCAGAACCTGGATCAGAATTCTCCTCTTTTTATTTGCTTAAAGTCAGGGAGACATGATTTAATCCAGCCTCCCATGAGATCAGACACACTGAAAATCCTTTCAGTTTGAAGTTGGGTGTTCTTCCAGCAGAGAATTGGAACAATTTATGAATTCCGGTGTCTTCTGTTTATTGAATGTGCAAATGCATTTCAAAAATATTTGGATATTGAAACTTCATGGAAGATATGTTTACATTTCTGAAATCATAATGGGAGGATTTGGAATTTGCCCAGTTAAGACGTTTTTGTTCTTTGGACAGAAAGTACCAGAGCCACATTCTTCATTACTAAAACACGTTAACGATCCCATCGCCTTCCACTTGAGGCTTTGCCATTGGAGCTCAGGTGGGGTTTTGACATCTAAGGCAACTAAACAATCCCATTCTCCTACGTAAATGAATTTGCTACTGATTTCGATGAAACCTGAAAAAGCTTCTTTTGTTCTTATACTTTCAACCCGTAGGGAACAGAGTACTTTGCTAATTCCAGCTCACCACCCCTCCCCACAACTATTTCCCAGTGAAGACCCATCCTGTACACTAAATAATAATAATGGTATTTGTTAAGTACTTACTATGTGCCAGGCACTGTACTAAGCGCTGGAGCAGATAGAAGCAAAATGGGTTTATTTATTTATTTGTTTATAAATAATAATAATAATAATAATAATAATAATAATAGTGTCTATTTATTCATTTATTTTACTTGTATATATGTATTCTATTTATTTTATTTTGTTAGTATGTTTGGTTTTGTTCTCTGTCTCCCCCTTTTAGACTGTGAGCCCACTGTTGGGTAGGGACTGTCTCTATATGTTGCCAACTTGTACTTCCCAAGCGCTTAGTACAGTGCTTTGCACACAGTAAGTGCTCAATAAATACGATTGATTGATTGATTGATTGGACACTGTCCCTGTCCCATGTAGGGCTCACAGTCTCAATTCCCATTTTACAGATTAGGTAACAGAGGCACAGATAAGTGAAGAGACTTGCCCAAGGTCACACAGCAGATAAGATGCAGCTTCACTGTCAGCAATGCTATCTTTGAACTGAATATCAACTCTGCTACATTCCACCCTTACCCAAAGATGGGATCTCATCATCAAGAGTGCCCTCTTCAAGCAAGGAGGACATATATGGGTATAGTTTATGTTTGAATGCAGAAGTAAGCCACAAACATAAGCAGAGGCCGACACACCCAAGGCCAAAAAGAAACCAGGCAGTTAAACTTAAAGAAATGGAATCAACTATTGTTCTCTTCAACTCTCTGTCTGTTTGGATTTTATGAGAGTCTGGCTGACGATCTGGTGGGTGGCCACGGTCCTGTTGTCTCCCAAGTACTTATGCTAATACTCGGCATATTGTAGTCACTCAATAAATACCATGAATTGACTTGGAAAAGGGAAAGAGCAGGGATGGAGGGAAGGTTCTGGGGTAAGCGTGAGAAGCAGCATGGCCTAGTGGATAGAATATGGGCCTGGGAATCAGGACCTGTGTTCTAATTCCGACTCTGCCACTTGTCTGCTGGGTAACTTTGGGAAAATCACTCGGCTTCTCATGGCTTACTGGAAAGGGCACAGGCTTGGGAGTCATAGGTCCTGGGTTCTAATCCTGCCTCCACCCCTTATAAGATGCATGACTTTGGGCAAGCCACTTAACTTCTCTTTGCCTCAGTTACCTCGTCTGTGAAATGGCGATTAAGACTGTGAGCCCACGTGGGGCAACCTGATTACCATGTATCTACCCCAGCATTTAGAACAGTGCTTGGCACCTAGAAAGCACTTAACAAATACCATTATTATTATCATTATTCTCTGTAGCTCAGCTATCTCCTCCTTAAAGTGGGGACTAAAACAGTGAGCCCTACAAAGTAAACAATGACACTTTAGTTGCATAGCCCTACGTGGGACAGAAACTGTGTTCACCCTGATGAACTGGTATCTACCCCAGTGCTTAAAGCAGTGCCTGACACATAGTAAGAGCTTAACAAATAACATAGAAAAACGTGTAAACCTAATAAACATTTTGCTCTGTAATAATTTTGAGAGACTCTTTGCGAAGCTGCGACATATTCTTGGTATTATCGTGGAATCCTACAAACCACCTATTGAACACTTTCAACTGCTCCCTTGAACATTTTCAACTGCTCCCTGGGGTTTCCCCTATTCCATATTTCTCTGGGTCTCTGCGCATTTCTGGAATGGAGATTGCCCTACCTTTTACAGCTACTCAACCTGGGGGTCTTCCTTACTGTTTTTTTGACTTTACCACTGACAGTGGAGCCAATCCAGCATGATACTCCAGTGTGGAGGCATTGACAGAATGAGAAAATATTGGTCTTATTACCCTACTAGCAATGAAGGGTTGGGGCCTGAAGAGGTCAAAACCTTCTAAGTATTAAACCCTCAGAAACCCCAGGAATGATTCAGTAGTGGTGATCAATCCGTTCCGTTGTGGACTACTGATTTGTGGACACCGGCATTCAGAAATAATTCTGCGTAAGTGAACATTTTTGCACAAGAAATAACACTGGTCTAGGCTGAGATATCAGTGAGGGAAAAAGAGTCTGAATGATGAAATGTTAGTCTTGTCTTATGCTGTCGAGTTGTTTCCGAACCCTAGCGACACCACAGACACATCTCTCCCAGAACACCCCGCTCTCCATCTGCAACTGTTCTGGTAGTGTATCCATAGAGATTTCTTGGTAAAAATTTGAAAGTGGTTTACCATTACCTCCTTCCACACAGTAAATTAGAGTCTCTGCCCTCGACTCTCTCCCAAACCGCTGCTGCCCAGCATGGGTGAGTTTTGACTTGTAGCAGATTGCCTTCCACTCGCTAGCCACTGCCCAAGCTAGGAATGGAATGGGTAGGCCTCTGCTCGACTCTCCCTCCCATAGCCGAGACTGGTAGAGGACTGGAAACTCTCCAGGTGTGACCCTGAGGGGGGGAATGTTAGTAGTCACTCCTAAAACCTCATATAAGAACTATTCTGATTGGGTGTGGCAGTATCTTCTTCAGAAGACACATACCACCACCATCATCATCATCATCAATCGTATTTATTGAGCACTTACTATGTGCAGAGCACTGTACTAAGCGCTTGGGAAGTACAAATTGGCAACATCATCATCATCATCATCATCAATCGTATTTATTGAGCGCTTACTATGTGCAGAGCACTGTACTAAGCGCTTGGGAAGTACAAATTGGGAACATATAGAGACAGTCCCTACCCAACAGTGGGCTCATACCAGGTGTGTCTTCTAGACTGTGAGCCTGCTGTTGGGTAGGGACTGCGTCTCTATATGTTGCCAACTTGTACTTCCCAAGCGTTTAGTACAGTGCTCTGCACACAGTAAGCACTCAATAAATACAATTGAATGAATGAATTACCTAGGGGTGTGTGTGTGTGTGTGTGTGTGTGTGTGTGTGTGTGTGTGTGTGTGCGCGCATAACAATAGATTCTAGGAGTGAGGAACTCTTAAATCTAGTCTTACTCCTAATCTCAGTCTCAGTCTTTTCTTCCAAATTAAAAATGGGGATGAGCACATTGTCCTCCGAACATGAGTCCCCAGAATCCAGGAATTATGTCTATATCTCATCTACATATTTCTTTCCCAGTGCTTCTCGGTACTACTACTACTACTAATAATAATGATGATGATGGCATTTGTTAAGTGCTTACTATGTGCAAAGCACTGTTCTAAGCGCTGGGGGAGATACAATGTGATCAAGTTGTCCCACATAGGGCTCACAGTCTTAATCCCCATTTTTACAGATGAGGTAACTGAGGCTCAGAGAAGTTAAGTGACTTGCCCAAGGTCACACAGCAGACTTGTGGTGGAGTCGGGATTCGAACCCACGACCTCTGACTCCAAAGCCTGTGCTCTTCCCACTGAGCCACGCTGCTTCTCTAATAGTAATAATTGTGGCATTTGTTAAGTGCTGACTACATGCCAGGCACTGTTCTAAATGCTGGGGTAGATACAAGCCAATCTGATTGGACACAGGCTCACAGCCTTCATCCCCATTTTACAGGTGAGGGAACTGAGGCCCAGAGAAGTGAAGTGACTTGCCCAAGGTCACTCAGCAGACAAGTGGAGAAGCCAGGACTAGAACCTGAGTTCTTCTGATGCCCAGGCCTGTGCTCTATCCAGCACAGAAAGCACTAAATAAAGTTGTATTTACCCGAGCTCTTAGAACAGTACTTGACACATTGTAAGCGCTCAACAAATAAAATGATAATAATAAAACAAATAAAATACTATGTTATTATGACTATAGGAGAATTCATCGCTCTCTTGGTAACAATGACATTTTAGTTGCATAGCACTTGTTACTGTCTTCGTGACTAAGATCTACCAAACATTTTAAAAATGGACGCTACATTGTGAATATGAACAGGCATATGTAATTATGACCAATTCTAGTTCATGGTTGTCAACTTGCAATTACCCATCAATCAATGAATCAATGGTATTTATTGAGCATTTACTATTCATTCAGTCTTACTTATTGAGCGCTTGCTGTGTGCAGAGCACTGTACTAAGCGCTTGGGAACTACAAGTTAGCAACATAAAAAGACGGTCCCTACCCAACAATGGGCTCACAATCTAGTATACAGAGCACTTTTCTAAGCACTTGGGAGAATACAGTATGACAGAATTAGCTGTCATGTTCTCTGCCCATAATAAGTTTACAGTCCTAAAAGTCATGTGCATGGACTAATTAGTATGGATAATTAGTCGTGAATAACTGTGAGTTCATCAAATATTTTTTAGCAACAACAAAAATCAATTAATGGTAGCTATCGAACACTAACTGTGTGCAGAGCACTGTATTAAGTGCTTGGGAGACTTCAATACAACTGGTAGGTAGACATTGTCTGTTGGAAGGGTGACAAAATCAGGTAGCCCCCAATATGATTATCTGATGTATTGAGCCTAAGTCTTTTAATGCCATAAGTAGCAATTATAGCCTAAGTATCCAAACAGGAATTGTTTTACCCTGAGATGGCCAAGTTTCTGAGTCCTCCCAGATGAGTGTTCAGTTTCAACCTTAGCTGGAGATTGAGGCTTCTACCTAAAATGGCAACCACCTGAGAATGTCACCAGACTAGGGGTAAACAGACTGTGACTTTCTAACCAGCTCCTAATTAGGCACAAATGAGAAATCAATCAGTCAGTGGCATTTATTAAGCACTTACTATGTGCAGAGAACTGTACTAAGAGCTTGGGAGAATACAGTAGAGTTGGTGGACTCTTTCCTATGAGTCTGGGATTACAGAATCATAATTTCCTAGTACCTCTCCTCACACTTAGCAGTAGGCATCAAATAGACATGGATCCTGGAAGAATGTGTCCAAAGGGGGATTTACTGCAACCAGGATCTCTAAAGAAGCGGTGTGGCTCAGTGGAAAGAGCACGGACTTTGGAGTCAGAGGCATGGGTTTAAATCCCGGCTCCACCAATTGTCAGCTGTGTGACTTTGGGCAAGTCACTTAACTTCTCTGTGCCTCAGATACATCATCTGTAAAATGGGGATTAAGACTATGAGCCCCACGTGGGACAACCTGATCACTTTGTAACCTCCCCAGCGCTTAGAACAGTGCTTTGCACGTAGTAAGCGCTTAATAAATGCCATTATTATTATTATTATCTCTATCTGTGAGAACCAAGTACCCTATTTCACATGGGTCCTTTCCTCTGTCCTCCATCTTGCTTTTGGTGAAAGGGCAGTATATTCAGCCCATTTTATAAGATGGGAAAACTGAAATCTCACCTGATTCTCTAGGGCCATCCTGAAAAGAAGGGAAGAATTAAAAATACAATCCAGGTCAACTAAGGCCCAATCCCAGTTCATTCATTGAGCGCTTACTGTGTGAAGAGCACTCTACTAAGCACTGGGAAAGTACAATTTGGCTACAAATAGAGATAATCTCTACCCAACAATGGGCTCACAGTGTAGAAGTGGGGAAACAGACAACAAAACAAACAAAACAAGTAGTCAGGCATCAATAGCATCAATGTAAATGAATAGAATTATATATATATACATCATTAATAAAGTAAATAGAATAAATATGTACATATATACACAAGTGCCGTGGGGAGGGAAGCGGGGTAGAACAGAGGGTGGGAGTAGGGGCGATGGGGAGGGGAGGAGCAGCACAGGAAAAGGAGGGCTCAGTCTGGGAAGGCCTCCTGGAGGAGGTGAGCTTTCAGTAGGGCTTTGAAATGGGGAATTGTGTTAGTTTGGCAGATGTGAGGAGGGAGGGCATTCCAGGCCTGAGGTAGGATGGACCAGGGGTCGATGGTGGGACAGAAGAGAATGAGGCACACTGGGGAGGTTAGCGGCAGAAGAACAGAGTGTGCGGGTTGGGCTGTTGAAGGAGTGAAGTGAGGTGTCGGGGGCAAGGTGATGGAGAGCTTTGAAGCCAATAGTGAGGAGTTTTTGCTTGATATGAAGGTTGATAGGCAGCCACTGGAGATCACAGAGGAGGGCGGGGTGACATGACCAGAGTGTTTCTGTACAAAGATAATCCAGGCAGCAGAATGAAGTATAGACTGAAGCGGGGAGAGACAGGAGGTTGGAAGATCAGATAGGAGGCTGATGCAGTAATCCAGTCAGGATATGATGAGTGACTGTACTAACAAGGTAGCGGTTTGGATGGAGAGGAAATGGTGAATCTTGGCGATATTGTGAAGGCGAGACCGGCAGGTTTTGGTGATGGATTGGATATGTGGAGTGAATGAGAGAGCAGAGTCAAGGATGACACCAAGGTTGGGGGCTTGCGAGACAGGAAGGACAGTAGTACCATCCACAGTGATGGGAAAGACAGAGAGAGGACAGGGTTTGGGAGGGAAGATAAGGAGCTCAGTCTTGGACATGTTGAGTTTTAGGTGGCGGGTGGACATCCAGGTGGAGATGTCCTGAATGCAGGAGGAGATACCAGTCTGGAGGGAGGGAGAGAGAACAGGGGAGGAGAGGTAGATTTGGGTATCATCCATGTAGAGATGAAAGTCCATGATGAAAATTAAGGCCAAATTCTACTGCTGCCAAATGGAGCAAATTTAGTACTTATCACACAATCAAGCTTTGATTTTTTTTTATTACCAAGAACAAAATGACTACCATTAAAATAGGATATTCTCTGCTCCCTAAGCACCAAGATCCTCCTCAACTCAACTATCACTGAATCGGAAGTACATTCAGAGAGATGACTAAGAGTCCCACTCACTTCCTGGACCTTCCACATGTCTTAGGTGGAACAGTTCAATATTTAACTGAGTGTTTCAAGATCTGAGCCTGGTCAAGGTAGAAAAAAATGACAGGAAAGAAATTCCAACCATCTAGATATTGAGATTTAGGGCCGTTGAAAAATTTCCTAATTCCTCCCAAAATGCCCAAGTTACTTGCGCCAACAACAGAAACTTTTGCTTTCATGAGCGCTTTCAGACAAGATGTGTCTGTAAGATCTTGGGATCATTCAGGCAGCGTGCTTCTGGTCTCACTTAAGACATATTTCCAGACGTGTTTCCTACAGGGAGTTTCCTGAACCTTCTGGTTTACTCACCCACATGGTTATGACCCATCATCCGCCAAGAAGTTGAGACAGTGAGACCTTACAGGACACCCAAGCTGCTGGACAAGTCTAAATCAGGGCCCAGCCTTCAAGCCGCAGTCCCGACCAATGAAATCACTCTGCAGGGCAAGTGTGACTCTAAGAACATCTGCTTTGAGTTACATTTAAACCCCTTTATGTGTTAAAAAAAAGAGGGTGTCCCAAACTTACATGAAAATGCCCTTGTTCTGTTATTTTTGCTTGGCTGGGAGTAAATTATGCCCAAGAAAAAAGAGGATCCTGAAGTGCAGACATAAGTCAATAATATGATGGGACAGCACGATGCTGCAGCTCTTATGCCGTTGGGATTTATGATCTCCGCATTATCTCTTCCTTGAATTATTGTGGCACGAACGGGTGTTTTGGCAGGGATTGGCTTGACTGGATAACTGCCATAGGGCTCCTGGCTTCACAAGTTGGCCTTGGGGTTGCCTAGGAATGGAAAAGGGGTCCGAGTGCCATGAACTCATTTTGCCAGCTCTTTCGGAAGCAATTAGTCAAATGTTTTTCCATCTTGCCCCTCCCGTGACCTCTCTTTAGACAGGTTGCTGGCTGAAATGACTGAGTCTCCCCTCCCTATTTTCTTCTCCATCCCGTTAGCTCCGATATACTGGCAGAGAAAGCACCATGTCACTTCCCAGATGGGATAGGTGTGGCTTGGCTCATCTCTTAAACACACATGATGGTTTTTCTGGAGTCTATGACTTCGATCTATGTCCCAGAGGTTTTAGGGTGTGGAAGGGTGTGTCGAGAAGCAAGGGGAGGGGAGAGGATGGAAGGAGGGGTGTCATGTTAGAGGGATAGAAAATTTATGTGGTCCAAGTGATGTTATTGAATTGAATAGCGGTAGAATCATTAGTTGTAGCAATATATTGAGCAGGGAGGCAAGGGGAGGGAAGAGGATGTGAGGAGATGTGTCATGTTAGAGGGATAGAAAAATTATGTGGTCCAAGTGATGTTACTAAATTGAATAGGGATAGATTCATTAGTTGTAGCAATATAATGAGCAGGTATTGGCTTCCATATAGAAGCAGCGTGGCTCAGGGGAAAGAGCCTAGGTTTGGAGTCAGAGGTCATGGGTTCAAATCCCAGCTCTACCACTTGTCAGCTCTGTGACTTTGGGCAAGTCACTTCACTTCTTTGGGCCTCAGTGACCTCATCTGTAAAATGGGGATTAAGACTGTGAGCCCCCCGTGGGACAACCTGATCATCTTGTAGCCTCCCCAGCATGGAGGGCCTCCCAGACTTAGCCCCCTTTTTCCTCTCCTTCTCCCCAACCCCCCCCCCCCCCCACCCTATCTCCTTCCCCTCCCCACGGCACTTGTATATATATTTGTACAAATTTATTACTCTATTTATTTTACTTGTACATATTTACTATTCAATTTATTTTGTTGATGATGTGCATATAGCTTTAATTCTATTTGTTCTGACGACTTTGACACCTGTCTACATGTTTTGTTTTGTTGTCAGTCTCCCCCTTCTCGACTGTGAGCCGATTGTTAGCTAGGGATCGTCTCTATATGTTGCCTTCTTGTACTTCCCAAGCTCTTAGTACAGTGCTCTGCACACAGTAAGCACTCAATAAATACGATTGAATGAATGAACAGTGCTTTGCACATAGTAAGTGCTTAGTAAATGCCATCATCATCATCATCATCATCATAGTGGGCATGCTCGAAGATGGTATACCCAAAGCATTCTAGGTAGCCAGTCTGAAGCACTCTCCTTTTTATCACTATTTGAGCCATGTCTTCCGGGAGGCAGCCACCCTTCAATCAATCAATCAATCAATCAAATTTATTGAGCGCTTACTGTGTGCAGAGCACTGTACTAAGCACTTGGGAAGTACAATCAATCAATCAATCGTATTTATTGAGCACTTACTGTGTGCAGAGCACTGTACTAAGCGCTTGTGAAGTACAAGTCGGCAACACATAGAGACAGTCCCTACCCAACAGCGGGCTCACAGTCTAGAAGGGGGAGACAGAGAACAAAACCAAACATACTAACAAAATAAAATAAATAGAATAGATATGTACAAGATAAATCAATCAATCAATCAATCAATCGTATTTATTGAGCGCTTACTGTGTGCAGAGCACTGTACTAAGCGCTTGGGAAGTACAAATTGGCATCACATAGAGACAGTCCCTACCCAACAGTGGGCTCACAGTCTAAAAGGGGGAGACAGAGAACAGAACCAAACATACCAACAAAATAGAAATGTACAAGTAAAATAAATAAATAAATAAATAGAGTAATAAATATGTACAAACATATATACATATATACAGGATATATATATATATATATATATATATATATATATATATATACACACACAAGATCCTTCAAGGATCTTCCCACTCTGTCTTCTGCTCCCTGTCATTTGTTCAGGAGGAAGACAATGTAGTTAGCTCTGGTCTTGAATGAGGCAGCACAGAAGTCAAGACAGCAGCGGAGAGTTCTCAGGTAAGAATAACCCAGAAGTCTGAAGTAGCAGGCCATGTGGGTGTGACTGGGCTGCATATTCATACTCTGCTTCGGTAGTGCGTGTGTGTGCATTTGCAGTTCTGTGCACCTGCACACACTCATACACACACACATACACAGCGCACTGCCTCCTCTGCTGTGCTTAAATGGCAATAATTTTTTAAAAAATCCATAGCAAGCTTTAGGCGATACAAAATGATACAGATTCAAACTTGTCTAGGTCATTGGAGTAGAATACGCATGTTCATGATCAGAGTTTAGCAAAATAAATCAATCATTGGTATTTACTGAGTGTGTACTATGTGCAGATCACTGTACTACGTGCTTGGAAGTGCATAATAGAGTTGGTAGGTTCAATCCCTGCCCACGAGGAGTTTAAATAATAATGATGGTACTTGTTAAGCACTTACTATGTGCCAAGCACTGCACTAACTGCTGGGGTGGATACAAGCAAATCAGTTTGGACACAGTCCCTGTCCCACATGGGGCTCACAGTCTTAATCCCCATTTTGCAGATGAGGTAACTGAGGCATAGAGAAGAGAAATGACTTGCCCAAGGTCACACAGAAGACAAGTGATGAAGCCAGGTCTTTCCGACTCCCAGGCCTGCTCTACCCACTAGGCTATGCTGCTTCATTATTGTTGTTGTTATTATCATTATAGTATTTGTTAAGCACTTACTTTGTGTCAGGCACAGTTCTAAGTGCTGGGGTAGACACAAATTAATCAGATTGGACACGGGTCCTGTCCCCCATGGGGCTCACAATTTAAGCCTGCCACAAGTATATTATTATTTCTTTCTTTTCCTGACTTTTCAGTCCCACCCTCCAGATCCACCCTCCATCCCATGTGGTTGTAGGAGCTCAACCATCACTTTAGAGACATTCCTAGCCAACGGGTATGTGGGATTTTTGCAGACACTGCTTGGAGTCTCTCAAAAACCATACGAGCCATTGGCAAAAGAGAGCAGACACCGTGATTCCTAGTTCTCTCTTCCTTGTCAGTAACTACCATCTAATCACACTGGGTAAGGTTACATTGCTGAACTCTGGTTCTCAGGTGATCAGCTTTCTTAAGGTATTCTAGCTTCTTTTATGCTTCTTAATGAAATTCTGGGGATGTTTTCCCTGAAAGGCAATTCAGAATTAATTAAAAAAGGTAACGCATGTGGGAATGAAAAAGAAACTCTTTAAGATCATTATTTTCAGGGGGGAGGGGAGGAGAAACCTGCATTTTGTACCTAGATTTGTCTAATTTAAGGTAGGACAAAAGGCCAGGTTACAGGGAAATGGCAGGTGCTTAAATAGATATTTCCTTGTGTGACTTTTACAAGAAACAACCAATTTAATGCAAATTGAAATAGCCCAGTGGGCTTCACTTGGTCAAGAATGCCTGGGCTAGGGAAATACTGCACCTTTCTCCACCACTGAGTCTCTGAAGAAACAGAAAACAAAAACAAAACAAACAGAAGAGATATAAAAGAACTTCATTTACCTTATAGTGAGCCTTAAGCTGTAGAGGGGGAGAACAGATTGCCTGCCCTGAAGGACCAAATCATCTGTTTAACAAGCAGCCAGATGCAGCACAGATTGTAAAATACCATTTCTCCTCCCTCTTGTCCCCTTTCACCCAGTTCTACAGGGATTCTTGGGGCTCCAGGGGAATTACTCCTTTCCCCCCCAACACCGGGAGAAGAGGGAACTCGGTGGAACTTGAGGGAGGGAGATTCAAAGGCAGCAAGAGGAAACATTTCTTCACACAGTATGGGGGTAATCAATCAGTGGTATTTACTGACACTTCCTGTGCAGAGCACTGATCACAGAAAGTTGTGCAGCTGAAAATATCAGTAGGCTTGTTGTTGTTGTGCTATAAGCCAGGTACGGTCCTAAGCACTGGGGTAGGTATGAGGTAATCAGGCTGGACACAGCCCCTGTCCCACATGGGGCTCCCAGCCTCAATCCCCATTTTACAGAAGAAGGAACTGAGGCATAGAGAAGTGAAGTGACTTTCCCAAGGTCACACAGCAAACAAGTGTGAGTAGACCCTCTAGACCATGAGCCCACTGTGGACAGGGATTGTCTCTATTGCTGAATTGTACTTTCCAAGAACTTAGTATAATGCTCTGCACACTGTACTCAATTAGTATTTATTGAGTATTATTTATTGCACTCAATAAATACGATTGAACGAATGAAAGAAAGCAGCAGAGCAGAATTAGAACCCAGGTTCTTCTGACTCCCAGTTCTGGGCTCTATCCACTAGACCATGCTGCTTCAGATAAATTAATTGGTAAACACTCCATAAAGTGTTGCTTGAGGGAAAGTAGATACAGAGGGGAATACTGGGGGTGTTCCACCATAGAAGCAAGAGAAGACAACCCACTCGAAGATTAGATCAGACCTACCTATTCTACTGTATTGTACTCTCTCAAGCACTTAGTATAGTTCTCTGCACACACTAATCGCTCAATAAATATCACTGACATTGATGAGGGAGGGAAAAATTCAACCTTATTAACGATCATATTCACGGATTCAAATGGAGAGCTGGACTTAAATTTCTTTCTCTCCCTGGCTACTCTGACAGTCCTCAAAGCCAAATGGCCAGGATATAAGCCTTGGGAAAGTAGTGACTGAAAACTGAATTCAAGAGATGTGTTGAGAAAAAGATTTGTTAAAGGCCACGCTGCTTCTTTATTGCTTCACTTGCCATAACCCCACCTGGATTCAGCAGTTCACTTCGTTAGTTTTCAGATCTCCCTTGCTGTTTTTCGAACAGGCAGTGGCAGTCGTAAGCTTCCCATACCCCACCTGTCTGGAGCAAGTTGGACACTTCCCAGTCTTTTCTCAGTAAGAATCCTCCTCTTCCCCCCTCTTACTTCCAGCAGAGTTCATTCCAGATCATCCAAACATGCCAAGGAAAACTCATCATCCAAATCATCTGCTCCAGTATTGAAGGAGGTGCTGTTTACAGCTGGGCCTGCCTAATTCTAAGGCACAGCTGACACATCTATTATCAGTCACAGTAGTTTAGAAAAAGAGAGCAGGGCTCATGACTATAAAAGCCTCTTCACCGTTTTTCATCGCTCCCTTCCCCAGTCTGTACTTCTCTCTACTCTAAAATATCACTCTGCCCAGATCTCTCCACTCCTCTGGCCTAGTAGATAGAGCGTGGGCCTGGGGTCAGAAGGACTTGGGTTTTAAGCACGGCTCTACCATTTGTTTGTTGTATGACCTTTGGCAAAGACACTTCACTTTTCTCGGCCTCAGTTACCTCATCTGTAAAATGTGGATTAAGAGTGTGAGCCCCACATGGGACAACCAAAACACCTTGTATCCTCCCCAGTGCTTAGAACAGTGCTTAACACATAGTAAGTGCTTAACAAATACCAAAATATTATATATATTATACGTGGAGCGAGACTGTGTCCAACTTGATTAGCTTGTATCTACCCCAGCGTTTAGACCAGTGCCTGGCACATAGTAAGCACTTAACAAGTACCAGTATCATTATTATTACCTCCAATGTTTATCCATTCCTCTCCAGAACAAGCAGAAACTGAAGACGAGTCATCAATCAATCATATTTATTGAGCACTTACTGCATGCAAAGCACTGTCCCAGGCACTTGGGAGAGTAGAATATAATGGAGTTAATAATAATAATAATGGCATTTGTTAAGCGCTTACTCTGTGCCAAGCACTGTTCTAAGCACTGGGGGAGATACAAGGTTATCAGGTTGTCCCACGAGGGGCTCACAGTCTTAATCCCCATTTTACAGATGAGGTAACTGAGGCACAGAGAAGTGAAGTGACTTGCCCAAAGTCACACAGCTGACAAGCGGTGGAGTAGGGACAGAGTTGGTAGACATATTCCTTGCTCACAATGATTTTACAGTCTAGATGGGGAGACAGATATTAATATAAATAAATTAGCCACAGATATTTACATAACTGCTGTGGGGTTGAGGGAGGAGTGAATAAAGTGTGCAAATCCAAGTGCAAGGGTGAGGCAGAAGCAAGTGGGAAAAGAGTTATTTTTCTTTTTTCAAAATAGTCTATACATGCTTATTGGTGTCAAGCACTGCTCTAAGCATTAGGGTAGATCCAAGATAATCAGGGTAGGCACAGATTCTTTCCCACCTGGGCCTCACAATCTAAGCAGTGAATCCACATTTTAACAGTTAAGAAAACCAAGGCACAGGGAAGTTAAGTGACTTGCTTAGGTCACTCAGGTCACACAGCAGGCAAGTGGCAGAGGTAGGATTAGAATCCAAATCCTCAGCTCCTAGGCCTGTGCTCTTTCCACTATGTAATATTGCTTTGGTCTTTCCCTCTTACTTATCCACTCTCTTCCAAGATCACCCCAACTCATACTTTATTCCTACCATTCTCACCTTCTCACTCGGTCTCATCTCACAATAATTGTGGAATGTATTAAGCTCTTACTACATGTAAGGCTCTACACTGACAACTGGGGTAAATGCAATATAAGCAACCGCTGCCCTAAATGAAGCTTACATTCTAAGAGGGAGGGAGAAAAGGTCGTTTATCAGAACAGTTTGTTTATCCTCAGTTTACAAATGACAACACCAAGAAGTTAAGTGACTTGCCCAAGGTCATACAGCAGGGAAATGTCAGAGTTGGGATTAGAACCCAGCTCTCCTGGCACCCAAGCCTATATTTTTTTCCCTAGGCCACACTGCTTCTCTCAACTTCCCCTCCTCAAACCCTTTCCTCTTCCCTCAAATCTGCCAGACCACAGATCTCCCCAACTTCAAAACTTTCCTGAGGACTTAACTCCTCCAAAAGCCTTTTCATTTTTCTTCTCCTGATGTCAGATGCTCCCAACTGCCACCTCACCATTTATGCTCTTATCTACCCATAACACTTTAATACATCATGTTGACTTACAATATTCTGCTCTTTTAGCACTTATTCACTTACTGTTTCTTCATGCCCTCCCTCCTCCTTTGTAAATTATTTTGTGTTTGTTTCCCCAGTTGAATTGTAAGATTCTTGACAATAGGGTTCTTATCTGTTACATCTATTAGAGAAGCAGCGTGGCTCAGTGGAAAGAGCTTGGGCTTTGGAGTCAGAGGTCATGGGTTCAAATCCCCGCTCCACCAATTGTCAGCTTTGGGCAAGTCACTTCACTTCTCTGTACCTCAGTTCCCTCATCTGTAAAATGGGGATTAAAAACTGTGAACCCCCCGTGAGACAACCTGATCACCTTGTAATCTCTTCAGCGCTTACAACAGTGCTTTGCACGTAGTAAGCACTTAAGAAATGCCATCATTATTAATATTATTATTACACTTTCTCGAGCCCTCAATACTGTACTCTACACTCAGTAGGCCCTCAATGGTTTATATTGATTGTTTTTCATTTCCAGTCTTCTCTTCTGCTACCCCTTACTCCCTCCTTAACCTAACTTCCTGGTAACCTAAGCTACACAGATAAACTCTGGAGTAACATAGAGTTAGAAATATGAGCCCAAATTTATCAATGAAGAAGTAGTGAGGCCTAGAATAAAGAGCATAGGTCTGAGATTCTGAGGATCTGTTTTCTTAATCCGGTTCCGCCTCTTGCCTGCTGTGAGATCTTGGGCTAGTCGCTTAACTTCTCTGAGCCTCAGTTTCCTCAGATGTAAAACTGGGGATCAATATGTATTCTCCTTCCTACTTAGACTGTTAGCCCAATGTGGGACAGGGACTATGTCTGACCTGATTAATTTATATCTACTCCAGCACTTAGAACAGTGATAGACACATGGTAAGCACTTAACGAATACCATAAAAAAGTTGATGTGCCTGGCTGCAATCAGGAAACAAGCATGGAGGAGCAAGAAGTGAATAGTGCACTAAGAAGCTGCTGTAGAGTTTGGTATTCAATCGATCAATCAATCAATTGTATTTATTGAGTGCTTACTGTGTGCAGAGCACTGTACTAAGTGCTTGGGAAGTACAAGTTGGCAACATATAGAGACGGTCCCTACCCAACAGTGGGCTCACAGTCTAGAAGCAGCGTGGCTCAGTGGAAAGAGCACGGGCTTTGGAGTCAGAGGTCATGGGTTCAAATCCCGACTCCGCCACATGTCTGCTGTGTGACCTTGGGCAAGTCACTTAACTTCTCAGAGCCCCAGTTACCTCATCTGTAAAATGGGGATGAAGACTGTGAGCCCCACGTGGGACAACTTGATCACCTTGTATCCCCCCCAGCGCTTAGAACAGTGCTCTGCACATAGTAAGCGCTTAACAAATGCCATTATTATCATTATTATTATAGAAGTTCACAGTATTCATCAACAAGATGCCCATGCTTATCCACGGGGTCATCTGATTTCAGCAGACACTGGACCGGGGAGCCTGGAGATAATAATAATGATAATAAAAATCATAAAATAATAATAATGGTATTTGCTAAACACTTATTATGGGCCAGGCACTGTATTGGGGTGGATACAAGCAAATCTGGTTGGACACAGTCCCTTTCCCATGTAGGGCTCACAGTCTCAATCCCCATCTTACAGATGAGGTAATGAGGACCAGAGAAGGGAAATGACTTGCCCAAGGTCACATAATAGACAAGTGGCGGAGCCGGGATTAGAACCCATGGCTTTCTGACTCTCAGGCTCATACTCTATCCACTAAACCACGGAGGTGAGTGAGCCGGAAAACAGAGTGTAATGTCCAAGTGACTGTAAGAAAGTTGACCACACCAACCGCTGCAGGTGTTAGCTTTTATACCGTATTGGTGTTATCAGAGAAATAGAAGGGAAAGAAATAAAGATTAAGCTTGGAAAACACTGATAACTGAGGACCTGAAAGTGAAGTTTTCTGAGGCTCAAATAGCTGAATGAATTAATGAAAGACTCAAGGCTGCAGAGCTTGTAAAAATGAATAGGAATAAAAATAACATTGAAAATGCCCTGCTTTTGATTTATGGGGCTATAAAACTGACTATCGTGTTGGGGCAAAACTCGAAAATGAGAAACTTAATTCGAAATTTACAAAGGTCAAAACATTCAGAATCAAATTACTACTGTACTCTCCTAGAAGAGAAGAGGTGGCAAAACAGGGAATCCTCAACTAGCTCAGAGGCAGAAAACCAGAGCAAACGCTATCTGAAGATAACGTCTAAATCAATCAATCGTATTTATTGAGCACTTACTGTGTGCAGAGCACTGTACTAAGCGCTTGGGAAGTACAAGTTGGCAACATATAGAGACAGTCCCTACCCAACAGTGGGCTCACAGTCTAAAAGGGGGAGACAGAGAACAAAACCAAACATACTAATAAAATAAAATAAAATAAAATAAAAAATAAAATAAAATAAAATAAAATATAAAATAAAATAAAATAAAATAAAATAGAATAAAATGGACAGTTTGCATTGAATGAGTCCAGTCGTGTGAACCACTGTGTCAGAGAACCCAAATTCAAAGTGACTAGTAAGGGGCAGGTTTTCCTGACCTCTTTGATCTCAGTTGTCAATAATAATAATAATAATGATGACATTTATTAAGTGCTTACTATGTGCAAAGCACTGTTCTAAGTGCTGGGGAGGTTACAAGGTGATCAGGTTGTCCCACCGGGGGCTCACAGTCTTAATCCCCATTTTACAGATGAGGGGACTGAGGCACAGAGAAGTGAAGTGACTTGCCCAGGGTCACACAGCTGACAATTGGTGGAGCTGGGATTTGAACCCATGACCTCTGACTCCAAAGCCCGGGCTCTTTCCACTGAGCCACGCCTCTAGCCTAAACACTAAAATCAGAAAGATGGTGATCTTTGTAAACAGACTGTATTCTATGCCTGGAAGGGCAACACAACCAGAACAGTTCCAAAGCTGAAAGATACCCTCAATCAATCAATCAATCAATCAATCGTATTTATTGAGCGCTTACTGTGTGCAGAGCACTGTACTAAGCGCTTCAGTAAGCAGCATGCTCCATTCAGGAACCAACACGAGGGCCAGAGCCGGGTATCCATTGTCATGAGCCCAACAGAAATGTGAGGCAATCTCTAGCTAAATTTAAGAGAGTTTCTCTATTTCATGTACAGCCTGATGGAAGTCAAAATCAACAACCATCATATGGCTTCTCCAGATATTCTGTGGCCATTCTAGGAGACAGAATATTTAGCTGGATGGACCAATGGTCTGGCCAGGTAACGACATTTCATTCAATCCTTCATTTAATTGTATTTTTTAAGCTCTTAACTATGTGCAGAGCACTGTACTAAGCCCTTGGGAGAGTACAATATAACAATAAACTGATATATTCCCTGCCCATGATGAAGTTTCAATCTAGAGCACGAGACAGACATTAATATAAATTACACACATATATTACAGACAAAATTACAGGCCTTTTAGACTGTGAGCCCACTGTTGGGTAGGGACTGTCTCTATATGTTGCCAGCTTGTACTTCCCAAGCGCTTAGTACAGTGCTCTGCACACAGTAAGAGCTCAATAAACACGATTGATGATGATGATGATGATGATATAAATTACAAATATATATATTACAGATATATAATTTACAGATTTCCCATAACTTTACACATCCTAGGCCATCCCCTGCCTTCTTCCAGTTGCAGAGTTGGACAAATTTAATTAGTAAATGAAAGCCCACATTTAAAGCTCTGAAGCGGTGAAACACAACAAAATCTTTGAGTAAACTCACAATCCCGTGCCTTGCTTCTTACAATAGGTTTGCCAAACAAGTGGATTCTAGCTGGGCAGCAATGTGTAACTGTAAATAATGATAATAATAGAAATAATAATAATAATAGCGTTTGTTAAGCTCTTACTATATGCCAAGCATTGTTCTAAGTGCTGGGGGAGATACAAAGTAATCGGTTTGTCCCACATGGGGCTCACAGTCTTAATCCCTATTTTACAGAGGAGGTAACTGAGGCACAGAGAAGTTAAGTGACTTGCCTAAGGTCATACAGCAGACAAATCAATCAATCAATCAATCAATCATATTTATTGAGTGCTTACTGTGTGCAGAGCACTGTACTAAGCGCTTGGGAAGTACAAGTTTAGAGACAGTCCCTACCCAACAGTGGGCTCACAGTCTAAAAGGGGGAGACAGAGAACAAAACCAAACATACTAACAAAATAAAATAGAATAGTTATGTACACGTAAAATAAATAAATAAATGGAGTAATAAATACGTACAAACATATATGCATATATATAGATATCATTCAATCAATCATATTTATTGAGCGCTTACTGTGTGCAGAGCACTGTACTAAGCGCTTGGGAAGTACAAGTTGGCAACATATAGAGACAATCCCTACCCAGAGGTGGGATTAGAACCCATGACCCCTGACTTCCAAGCCTGTGCTCTTAATCCTTTTTATGGTGGAAAAAAAAAAAGAGAGAGCAGATTTCCTTGCCTCCTATATAGCCAGCCCAGTAGTGAATGTGAGGGGGGAAAGGAGGGAAGGAGAATTCAGTACAGTACTGAAGGAGCCAGAGTCCCTTGTTACTTTCATTCCAGATGTTCTAAAATGAGCTACTGGATGGAACTATTTCTAAGAAAGGGGCTCAGAGATAAAATCCTGCATGATACTATAACAGTAATTATGGTGCTTATTAAATGCTTACTGTGCCAACCACTGTACTAAGCACTGCGGTAAATACAAGATTATCAGGTTGGACTCATTCCCCATCCCACATGGAACTCACAGTGTAAGTATGAGTGAGTAGAACTTAATCCTCATTTTAAAGATGAGGAAACTGAAAGTTAAGTGACTTGTCTAATATCACACAACAGACAAGTGGCTTAGTGGAAAGAGAAGCAGTGTGGCCTGGTGGAACCAACACAGATCAGGGAGTTGGAGGATCTGGGTTCTAATCCTGGCTCCACCACTTGACTGCTGCCAAATCTGCAGGGACGAACCCAAAGCTCTTTCATCGGTACCGGTTCATGACAACCTTTCATTTCTCCTCTCCTCTGTAATAGATTATAAACTCCTTGGGGTCAGGGATCATATCTACATATTCTGTTGTAAATAATTATGACATCTGTTTAGTGATTACTATGTGCCAAGCACTGTTCTAAGCACTGGGGTAGATACAGGGTAACCAGGTTGTCTCCTGTGGGCTCACGCTTTAAATCCCCATTTTATAGATGAGGTAACTGAGGCACAGAAAAGTTACGTGAGTTGCCCAAGGTCACACAGCTGACAAATGATGGAGCAGGATTAGAATCCACATCATCTGACTCCCAAACCCATGCTTCTTCCACTAAGCCATGCTGTTTCTCATCGTACTCTCCCAAGCACTTAGTATGGTGCTCTGCACAGAGTAGATGCCAATATTATTAATTGATATGCTTTATTTTTTTGTTTGCCCAGCCTGCCTATCATTGCCAAGCATAATTTTTCAAGTGGGATTGAACTGGATTAGCAAATTGAAATAATTGGCGATTTGATGAAAGAGTGCCCCAGTCTTCAACCCCACTGCAATAAATCTTAAATTAATAGTAGCACCACCCAACCCTATGAATAGGTTCCCAGGAATGGGAGAGGAGAAGCTAGTAGAGGAGAGGGGAAGAGAAGGGTTAAACTAGAACACTAAAATTCACCCTCTCCTCTCCATCCAAACTGCTACCACATTAATCAAATCACTTATCCTATCTTGCTTTCATTCATGCATTTATTCATTCATTCAATCGCATTTATTGAGCTCTTACTGTGTGCAGAGCACTGTACTAAGCACTTGGGAAGTACAAGTCGGCAACTGTATCAACCTCCCCGCTAACCTCCTTGCCTTCTGTCTCTCCCCACTCCAGTCCATGTTCACTCTCCTGCCCGGATCATTTTTCTACAAAAATGTTCAGGCCATGTTTCCCCACTCTTCAAGAACCTCCAGTGGTTACTCATCCACCTCCGCATAATGATAGCATTTGGTAAATGCATACTATGTGCAAAGCACTGCTCTAAGTGCTGGGGAGGTTACAAGGTGATCAGGTTGTCCCAACGGGGGGCTCACAGTCTTCATCCCCATTTTCCAGATGAGGTACCTGAGGCCCAGAGAAGTTAAGTGACTTGCCCAAAGTCACACAGCTGACAGTTGGGGGAGCCGGGATTTGAACCCATGACCTCTGACTCCCAAGCCCGGGCTCTTTCCACTGAGCCACGCTGCATCAAACAGAAACACTTCACCATTGGCTTTAAAGTAGTCGATCACCTTGCCCACCCCTAACTCACCTCACACCTCTCCTACTATAACCCAGCCTGCACACTTTGCTCCTCTATGACTAACCTTCTCACTGTACCTGTCTCATCTGTCTCACCTTCAACCTCTCACCCACATCCTGCTTCTGGCCTGGAATATCTTCCTTTCTCATATTTGACCGACAATTATTCCCCCCACCTTCAAACCACTACTGAAGACACATCGCCTCATTGTAGGCAGGGAATGTCACTGTTTATTGTTGTGTTTTACTTTCCCAAGCACTTAGTAGAGTATACAGTAAGTGCTCAATAAATGTGACAATGAATCTCCTCCAAGAGGACTTCCCTGACTAAGCCCTTCCTTTTCTACCGCTCCCTTCTGCGCCACCCTGACTTGCTCCCTTTATTCACCCCCTCCCAGCCCCACAGCACTTATGTACATATCTATAGTTTACTTATTAATATACTAATATATGTCACCCCTTCTAGACTGTAAGCTCATGTGAGCAATCAATCAATCAGTCATATTTATTGAGCACTTACTGTGTGCAGAGCACTGTACTTAGCGCTTGGGAAGTACAAGTTGGCAACATAACATGTCTGCTGTGTGGCCTTGGTCAAGTCACTGAATATCTGCTGTAAGCAAAGCACTGTATTAAGTGTTTGAGAGTGTACAATATAGTGAGCAAGAAGTGTGTCTGTAATACTGTTGTATTGTGCTTTCTTAAGCGCTTAGTACAGTGCTCCACCTCTCTCAGGGTCGCACATGGAGAGTTTCCAGTACTCTACCAGTCTCGGCTATGGGAGCGACAGTAAAACAGAGTGCTACCCATTCCATTCCTAGCTTGGGTGGCTACTGAGTGGAAGGCAATCTGCTACAGGGTAAAACTCATCCATGCTGGGCAGCAGCAGCATGGGAAAGAGTTGAGGGCGGAGACTCAAGTTTACTGCGTGGAAGGCGGCAATGGTAAACCACTTCTGTATTTTTACCAAGAAAAGTCTATGGATACATTACCAGAAAGATTACAGATGAAGAGTGGGGCGTTCTAAAAGAGATGTGTCCGTGGTGTCGCTCTGGGTTGGAAACAACTCGACAGAAAAAGACATACACAGTGCTCAGTACATACAATTGACTGACTAGACAACCAGTCAATCACTGGTGTTTACTGAATATCTGCTGTAGGCAAAGCACTGTATTAAGTGTTTGGGAGGGTACAATATAGTTGGTAGCACCATCTCTGCCCTCATGGAATTTGCAGCCTAGCAGAAAAACAAAACAAAACAAAGAATACCGATGCCACTGATCATCCTCTTGGGAAGAAGATTCAATTCAGTTCAGTTCAATCGTACTTATTGAGCACTTACTGTGTGCAGAGCACTGTACTAAGTGCTTGGGAAGTACAAGTTGGTAACATATAGAGACGGTCCCTACCCAACAGCGGGCTCACAGTCTAGAAGGGGGAGACAGACAACTAAACAAAACATATAAACCAAATAAAATAAATAGAATAAATATGTACAAGTAAAATAAATGGAGTAATAAATATGTACAAACATATATACATATATACAGGTGGTGTGGGGAGGGGAAAGAGGTAAGGCGGGGAGAGGGGGAGGAGGGGGAGAGGTAGGAGGGGGCTCAGCCTGGGATTTGCTCAAATTCATTCATTCATTCAATTGTATTTACTGAGCGCTTACTGTGTGCAGAGCACTGTACTAAGAGCTTGGAAAGATATGATGGTGAAACGTCCATATGTCAGCTAATGTATTTGCTTCCATTCACCTGCAAAGCTGTAGTGAGGTCTCGATGGCTGGATACTCTGTGAGCCCACTGTTGGGTAGGGACTGTCTCTATATGTTGCCAACTTGTACTTCCCAAGCGCTTAGTACAGTGCTCTGCACACAGTAAGCACTCAATAAATACGATTGATTGATTGATCTATCAGCCTGTTTGGACTGAGGAAACAGTCTTTGCCACCCTCGCCACACTCCATCCCTTCCCCACAAGCTGCATGTGTGTACACACACACAAACACACCCACACACACACCCCCCACACACACACCCTTCACTAGAACAATTCCAACCCAATCCAGCGATAGATCCCCGCCCCCAGTCACGGTATTAGTTTTGCAAAGCCAACAGCATGGATTGGACAAGCTAATTCACAAGTAGCTTAATCTGAAAAGAGATTAAAAAGCCATTTTCAGAGTAATCACATTTACCTTTAAAGCGCTTTTTTCCAAAGGACTATATTAGCACAGATGGGAACTCTAGTATAGATGAGTGAGGGAAAAAAAACATTAATTTACAAGTTCTGGCCAGTTATCTTAACTGAGGCCAAGCAACAAATGTCAACTTTCAAGAAGAGAAACACTTCCCAGATATGTCAACAACAAACACTTGAAAGGAGCTCTTGAAATGAAAGCAGTCCCCTCCTATTCAGGCTTTTAAACAAGTATCTGCCCAAATGTAAATACAGAAAGCACATTAATCAATCATATTAATTGAGTGTTTATTGATCTCAACTTATACCATAATACTACTATTATGTACAGAGCAGTATACTAAACGTTTGGGAGAGTGCAATACAACAGAGCTGGAGGACATGTTCTTTGCCCAAAAGGTGCTTAAGATATGAGAACAATTTTAATGGAATCAAGAAAGAAAAACCAAACTTTGGGAAGTTATATTTAGAATTAAAGCTTAAGGATTATAATTAATATTATTATTCTTATTATAAGAATATATTATAAGAATATATTATTATCATTATAATGATTCTTCTTATTATTATTGGGGTATTTGTTAAGCTTTTACTATGTGCCAGGCATGATACTATTAGAATAGATACAAGACAAACAGGTTGGTCACAGTCCCTAACAAGAATTATTCTTATGATAAGAATAATTATAATTATCATCATAAGAATTATTCCTATTATTTTTATTGGGGTATTTGTTAAGCTCTTACTATGTGCCAGGCACGATGCTAAGTATTAGAATAGATACAAGACAAACAGGTTGGTCACAGTCCCTGTCTAACAAGAATTATTCTTAAGATAAGAATAATTACAATTGTCATCATACGAATTACTCCTATTATTTTTATTGGGGTATTTGTTAAGCTCTTACTATGTGCCAGGCACGATGCTAAGTATTAGAATAGATACAAGACAAACAGGTTGGTCACAGTCCCTGTCTAACAAGAATTATTCTTATAAGAAGAATAATTATAATTATCATCATAAGAATTATTCCTATTATTTTTATTGGGGTATTTGTCAAGCTCTTACTATGTGCCAGTCACGATACTATTAAAGAAGATACAAGACAAACAGGTTGGTCACAGTTCTTTTCCTACACAGGGCTCACAGTCTTAATCCCCATTTAACAGATGAGGTAACTGAGGCACAGAGAGGTTAAGTGAATTGCCCAAGGTCACGCAGCAGACAAGTGACAGGAAGCTATCTACCATCATCATCATCATCATCAATCGTGTTTATTGAGCGCTTACTATGTGCAGAGCACTGTACTAAGCGCTTGGGAAGTACAAGTTGGCAACATATAGAGACAGTCCCTACCCAACAGTGGGCTCACAGTCTAAAAGGGGGAGACCAACTCTGTTTTATTGCATTCTCCCAAGTGCTCTGCGCACACTAAGCACTCAATAAATATATTTGATTGATTGATTCTTGGTTCAAATTGGAAGGGGGTCCAATAGGGAAGCAGCATGGCTCAGTGGAAAGAGCACGGGCTTTGGAGTCAGAGGTCATGGGTTCGAACCCCGGCCCTCCACGTGTCTGCTGTGTGACCTTGGGCAAGTCACAGATGAGCCTCAGTTACCTCATCTGTAAAATGGGGATGAAGCCTGTGAGCCCCATGCGGGACAACCTGAATACCTTGTATCCCCCCGGTGCTTAGAACAGTGCTTTGCACATAGTAAGCGCTTAACAAATGCCATTATTATTATTATTATTATTATTATTATTATTATTAAGTAACTCCCAGGCCCCAAGTCTTTCCACTGGGCCGTGCTGATGCGAATTCCTGCCACGTGATACTCTGTTGTATTATACTCTCCCAAGTGCTCAATATGGTGCTCTGCTCGCAGTAAACTCAATAAATGCCACTGATGAGGATGATGATGATAAGCTATCAGAGACCTCTGCTCTTTCTGCTACACCACCCGGCATTTCAAAGGTGAATTTGGAAGCCAGGACCCCAAGTAGAGCTGAACCTCACGGTCCATCCAGGCCTATTTTGATGCCTGGATGCAAGTAGACCAGTAAATGCCACAGAAGCGTGAGCACTTGATCTCTGTGCTAAGCCTGACTTAGCTCAAGGTGTCAGCTCACTTCTCTAGCCCGCAATTTCCCCATCTGGAAACAGGAATTAGGCATTATTGGACCCCTTCCAATTTAAACCAAGAATCAATCAATCAAATATATTTATTGAGTGCTTAGCGTGTGCAGAGCGCTTGGGAGAATGCAATAAAACAGAGTTGATAGATATCTCCCTGTCACTTGTCTGCTGTTTGACCTTGGGCAAGTCACTTCACTTCTCTGTGCCTCAGTTTCCTCAACTGTAAAATGGGAATTAATAATGATGGTATTTGTTAAGCGTTTATTATGTGCCAAGCACTGTTCTAAGAGCTGGGGGAAATACAAGGTAATCAGGTTGTCCCATGGGGGCACTCACAGTCCTAATCCCCATTTTACAGATGAGGAAACTAAGGCACAGAGAAGTACAGTGACTTACCCAAGGTTCCACAGCAGACAAGTGGTGGAGCCGGGATTAGAACGCATGACCTCTGACTAACCAAGCCCATGCTCTTTCCATTGAGTCACACAGACTGTGAGCCCTAAGTGGGACAAGGACTGTATTCAACCCGATTAGTTTGTCTCTGTCCCAGAGCTTAGTACAGTGCCTGGTACTTAGGAGGCATTTAACAGACACCATAGAAAAACAAAAGGGGGAAGATGGGCATTAAAATTAATTATGGATATATATGTAAGTACCATGGAGCTGGGGGTGAATGAAGGATACAAATCCAAGTGAGCTGAAATCCAACCAGGAACCATCGGGCTCAAAAATGTGAACCCCCAAAAGGAAACTATAGCAGTCAACAGAATTCAAGAACACCACCCTTGATCAAACAGTGGTAAAGACTGAGAGGAGCTGCCCACCACATGATCTCTGACCCTCTCTCCCACGAGTCCCTCGTGGAGTCTGGAGAGTCCCTCCCTTACACTGCAACTTCTGAGATCAAATTTCCCATTACTAGCAGTTTTAATGGCCGGGGGACACGGTTTTCCCCTGGGCAAATGGTTTCCTCTTTCTAAAGTCGGCACAGGGCTATTTATAAACACCAGGTTCCCCAATTCAAATGGCAGATTCCTCGGCTGGCACAAAAGTAGATACTTTCACAGTTGAATGGAAAAGTTTTTGGATCGCGGCTGACAGTTATTGTCCTTCCGCTAAGTCTAAAGTGAATTTGACGTTGAATGACACAGCTGACTTCCTTCTGCAAATGTAATCCCACAGAGGTTTCTATGAAGGAAAAGCTGTTTTTCTTATGGTGTAGTTCTTTTTCTCTTCTAATAAATGTCACTAGGGTTTTTTTATTTATCATAATCTGTTCTCAAAAGATAACAAATGCCTAATGCCAGTCATGGGGGAAGAAAGGAAACCCTATTGACTTATGAAATACCATCCCCTGAATGAGCACAGAGAATGCGACAGCTCTTTGAGCCTGCTTTCACGTGAAATTAATTTATTTCTTAAGAAGCCAATTCATGTGTGTAGGAAAGACTTCTTCAAAAGCCTTAAAAGTGGGATGCACTTTGTAATGCAAAGAGGCATAAGAAACTCAGTGTTATTGTGTAGTTGAGGATTTCAGTACGACAAGGATCTGGGATATGCCCCTTATTAAAAGAGCTGGGCAGTATCGGTGAAATCACCCAGATGTCACCAGCTTCTTATCCTCTTGGGTGTGACTGCTTAGGGCCGAGAAATCTCTGCAATGATTGTGTTGCTTCATCTGGCCCAGCTGGGCCCCCCCGTACACAGCGGCATTCCTTTAGTTCCTGGCCAGGACCAGCCCACTGTCCATGCTCCCCTTCCCTTCAGATGGCACTGGATGAGGACCAATCCATCAGTGGTACTTCCATAACGACTCACATAATTGCCTCCACTCCAATTTCCGAGAGGGAAATAAAAGGATAGAAAGAGGAGTAGGACCAGAACTCCATAGATACAGGCTCACAGAGATGTGTGAGGCCCTACTGAGAGCTCACCTCAATCAATCAATCGTATTTATTGAGCGCTTACTGTGTGCAGAGCACTTTACTAAGCGCTTGGGAAGTACAAGTTGGCAACATATAGAGACAATCCCTACCCAACAGTGGGCTCACAGTCTAGAAGAGGAGGCCTTCCCAGACTGAGCCCCCTCCTTCCTCTCCCCCTCGTCCCCCTCTCCATCCCTCCTGACTTACCTCCTTCCCTTCCCCACAGCACCTGTATATATGTATATATGTTTGTACATATTTATTGCTCTATTAATTTATTAATTTTACTTGTACATATCTATTCTATTTATTTTATTTTGTTAATATGTTTTGTTTTGTTCTCTGTCTCCCCCTTCTAACCTGTGAGCCCACTGTTGGGTAGGGACCGTCTCCATATGTTGCCAACTTGTACTTACCAAGCACTTAGTACAGTGCTCTGCACATAGTAAGTGCTCAATAAATACGATTGAATGAATGAATGAATGTGTGAACCCTCATGTAGGAAGAGTCAGTCAGTCAGTCAATTGTAATTATTGAGTGCTTAGTCTGTGCAGAGCACTGTACTAAGTACTTGGGAGAGTAATAATAATAATAATGGCATTCATTAAGCACTTACTACATGCCAAGCAGTGTACTAAGTGCTAGAGTGGATACGAGCAAATAGGGTTGGACACCAGTCCTGTCCCATGTGGGGCTCAGGGTCTCAATCCCCATTTTACAGTTGAGGTAACTGAGGACTAGAGAAGTGAAGTGACTTGCCCAAGGCCACACAGCAGACATGTGGTGGAGCCGGAATTAGAACCCATGACCTTCTGACTCCCAGATCAAGGCTCTAATAGACACATTCATTCATTCATTCAATCATATTTATTGAGTGCTTACTGTGTACAGAGCATTGTACTAAGCGCTAAGTACAATTCAGCGATAGAGATAATCCATACCCACAATGGGCTTATAGTCTGGAAGCGGGGAGACATACATCAAAATAAGTAAACAGGCATCAATACGAATAAATAGAATTATAGATACATACACATCAAACAAGTAAGCAGGCATCAATATAAATAAATGATTACTGCATCGGCCTCCTTTCTGATCTCCCATCCTCTTGTCTCTCCCCGCTCCAGTCTATATTTCACTCTGCTGCCTTGGTTATCTTTGTACAGAAACGCTCTGGGCATGTCACTCCCCTCCTCAAAAATCTCCAGTGGTTGCCTGTCAACCTTCGAATCAAGCAAAAACTCCTCACTCTCGCTTCAAGGCTGTCCATCCCCTCGCCCCCTCCTACCTCACCTCCCTTCTCTCCTTCTCCAGCCCAGCCCACATCCTCTGCTCCTCTGCCGCTAACCTCCTCAGTGGGCCTCGTTCTCGCCTGTTCCGCCGTCAAGCCCTGGACCACGTCCTTCCCCTAGCCTAGAATGCCCTCCCTCTCCACATCAGCCAAACTAGCTCTCTCCCTCCCTTCAAAGCCCTACTGAGAGCTCACCTCCTCCAGGATGCCTTCCCAGACTGAGCCCCCCCTTTTTCCTCCCTTCCTCCTTCCCCCCTCCCCCTCTCTTCACTACTCCTTTCCTCTCTCCACAGCAACTGTATATATTTCTACATATTTATTACTGTATTTTATTTGTAGGTACTATACTTATTTTACTCATGATGTGTACATAGCTATATTTCTATTGATTCTGATAGTATTGACACCTGTCTACTTGCTTTGTTTAGTTGTCTGTCTCGCCCTTCTAGACTGTGAGCCCGCTGTTGGGTACGGACCGTCTCTATATGTTGTCAACTTGTACTTCCCAAGTGCTTAGTACAGTGCTCTGCACACAGTAAGCGCTCAATAAATATGATTGAATGAATGAATGAATATGTTGTCGATTTGTACTTCCCCAGTGCTTAGTACAGTGCTCTGCACATAGTAAGCGCTCAATAAATACGACTGAATGAAATAGAATTATAGATATGTACATATATACACAAGGGCTGTGAGGTGAGGGGTAGAGCAAAGAGAGTGAGTCAGGGCAATAGGGAGGGGAGGGAGAGCTGAGGAAAAGGGGGGCTGAGTCTGGGAAGGCCTCTTGGAGGAAGCGAGCCTTCAGGAGGGCTTTGAAGGTAAGAAGTGTGATTGTTTGGCAGATTTGAGGAGGGAGGGCTTTCCAGGCCAGAGGTAGGATGTGGGCCAGCGGTAGACGACGGGACAGGCGAGAATGAGGCATAATGAGAAGGTTAGCACCAGAGGAGCGGAGTGTGCGGTCTGGGCTGTAGAAGGAGAGAAACAAGGTGAGGTAAGAAGGGGCAAAGTGATGGAAAATGTTGAAGCCAATAGCGAGGAGTTTTTGTTTGATATGGTGTTTGCTAGACAACCACTGGAGGTTTGAGGAGACACAATCCCTGCCCACAAGGAGCTCACTAAATACGATGGAAAACTGTAATTTTATTCATTTATATTAATGTCTGTCTCCTCATCTAGACTAAACTCACTGTGGGCAATGAGTATGTCTGTTATATTGTTGTGTTATTATCTCCCAAGTGCTGACTGACTATGGTCCTGGGAGATCACTTTGGAGCCAAAGTCTTAGGGGCCAAGGTGGTGGGCTGGGGGAGGGGTGGGGGTGGGGGGGTTGTAGGAATGGCAGAAAGCAATTTAGAGCATCAGGCAAATCTACTGGCTACACCATTCTTAAGGTAGATTTGGCGGCAAGACGAGTGTCACTTGGCTCCCAAAATGATAATCCTTTCAGCAGGGCACGACTTCCAATAATGTAAGGTTGACACAGGCTAAACTCAGGGTCGATTCTGACCAAAAACAGATATTCATTCAATTGTATTTATTGAGCGCTTACTGTGTGCAGAGCACTGTACTAAGTGCTTGGGAAGTACAAGTTGGCAACATATAGAGACAGTCCCTACCCAACAGTGGGCTCACAGTCTAGAAAGGGGAGACGGAGAACAAAACAAAACATATTAACAAAATAAAATAAATAGAATAAATATGCACAAATAAAATAGAGTAATAAATTCACACAAACATATACATATATACAGGTGCTGTGGAGAGGGGAAGGAGGTAAGGTGGAGAAGGGGGAGGAGGGGGAGAGAAAGGAGGGGGATATTTAGCTAAACAAAATGTTCTTTGATGTACATTGGTCCCATGGAATGTCTAAGGAAAATGCTTGGTAGACATAATAATAATAATAATAATAATAATAATAATAATAATGGCATTTGTTAAGCACTTACTATGTGCAGAGCACTGTTCTAAGTGCTGGGGGGGATACAAGGTGATCAAGCTGTCCCATGTGGGGCTCACAGTCTTAATCCCCATTTTACAGATAGGGAACTGAGGCTCAGGGAAGTTAAGTGACTTGCCCAAGGTCACACAGCAGACATGCAGCAGAGTGGGATTCGAACCCATGACCCCGGACTCCAAAGCCTGTGCTCTTTCCAATGAGCTATGCTGCATCCTTCAAGTGCTATCAAGAGTTGATAGGCAGAAATTTTATTTCCATTTTTCTGAAGAAACGGAGGTGAAATTAGGTTAAACATCAGGATGAGTGCCACCTCACCTGACCAGAAAGAACTAGCATTTCATTTGGATTTGTACTCTTGATCAATCAATCATATTTATTGAGCATTTACTGTGTGCAGAGCACTGTACTAAGCGCTTGGGAAGTACAAGTTGGCAACATATTGATATTCACCCCACCAAATGTATGTGCAGACCTGCAGAAAAGAGAAGCAGCGTGGCTTAATGGAAAGAGCCCAGGCTTGGGAGTCAGAGGATGTCGGTTCTAATCCTGGCTCTGCCACTTGTCTGCTGTGTGACCTTGGGCAAGCCATTTCACTTCTCTGTACCTCAGTTCCCTCCTCTGTAAAATGGGGATGAAGACTATGAGCACCACATGGGACAATCTGATTACCTTTGTATCTACCCCAGTGCGTGGCATACTGTAAGCACTTAAATACTACGATTTTTATTATTATCTTCAACATATTAATATCTGTCTCCCCTTGTAGACTGTAATGTCCTTGTGGGCAGGGAACATGTTTACCAATTCTGCTATATTGTACTTTTCCAAGTGCTTAGTATAGTGCTCTGCATACAGTAAATGCTCAATAAATATGACTGATTGGGCTAAAGATGTCCAGAACCTTGCTCTCCCTTCTCCCCTAACTCCTCTTCCTCTGTCCACTAGACCACACACCACCACAGGAAATATTGATTTATACATGGCACATGATCAATAAGTATAATTGATTCATTGATTTGGAAGGATTGATGGGAAAAGGGGAAGAATATCTTCAAGTTCTAGCCTTTTGCAGAGCTCCTGGAATTTCAGAGTTAGTAGTAATATGACTTCATAAACTTTCCTACACACCCATTTCCCCTCTCTATATTTTATTTTAGTGTCTATCTCCCCCTCTAGACTGTAAGCTCCTTGAAAGTGGGGATCATGTCTACCAACTCTAACTTATTGTACTCTCCCAAATCCTCAGTACAGCGTTCTGCACACAGTAAGCATGCAAAACCCACTGAATGACTGATTGAATTGTCTCTCTACATGTAGTTTCTATATATATATAGATCTGTAAAATGCACTTATATAGATATAATAATAATGATATTAATAACAATAATAATAATAATAACATTGGTATTTGTTAAGTGCTTATTATATGCCACGCAATGTTCTAAGCATTGGGGTAGATACAGGGTAATCAGGTTGTCCCACATGGGGCTCACAGTCTTAATCCCCATTTTACAGATGAGGTAACTGAGGCACCGAGAAGTGAAGTGACTTGCCCAAAGTCACACAGCTGACAAGTGGCAGAGATGGGATTTAAACCCACAACCTCTGACTCCTAAACTCGTGCTCTTTCCACTAAGCCATGCTGCTTCAGTAATAGATATGATATGATATGGTATGGTATGGTATGATATATAAACATAAATATGTCACAGATAGTAAAGGTCCCTGGATCAATCAATCAATCGTATTTATTGAGTGCTTACTGTGTGCAGAGCACTGTACTAAGCGCTTGAGAAGTACAAGTTGGCAACATATAGAGACAGTCCCTACCCAACAGTGGGCTCACAGTCTAAAAGGGGGAGACGGAGAACAAAACCAAACATACTAACAAAATAAAATAAATAGAATAGATATGTACAAGTAAAATAAATAAATAGAGCAATAAATATGTACAAACATATATACATATATACAGGTGCTGTGGGGAAGGGAAGGAGGTACTAAAAGCTCACCTCCTCCGGGAAGCCTTCCCAGACCGAGCCCCCTTTTCCTCTGCTCCTTCTCCCCTCCTCATCACCCAGACTCCCTCCCTCTGCCCTACCCCATTCCCTGCCCCACAGCACTTGAGTATATATGGACATATTTATTATTCTATTTATTTTATTAATGATGACTGTCTACTTGTTATGTTTTGTTGTCTCTCTCCCCCCTTCTAGACTGTGAGTCCACTGTTGGGTAGGGACCGTCTCTATATGTTGCCAACTTGTACTTCCCAAGCGCTTAGTACAGTGCTCTGCACACAGTAAGCGCTCAATAAATATGATTGATTGATTGATTGTGAGCCTATTGGTGGGTAGGGATTGTCTCTGTTGGCAAATTGTACTTTCCAAACACTTAGTACAGTGCTATGCACACAGTAAATGCTCAATAAATACGATTGAATGAACAAATGAATGGCTGAAAAACCTACACAATTAAGTGGCTGAGTTCCAAAGTCATAATTCTATCTCTAAAATGTAAGCTCATTGCAGGCAGGGAACATATCTACCAACTCTGTTGTACTATACTCTCCCAAGTGCTTAGTATAATAGTTTGCACACCATAAGCACTCAATAAATATTATTGGTGATGGTGGTAATAATAATAATAATAATAATAATTGCATTTGTTAAGCGCTTACTATGTGCAGAGCACTGTTCTAAGCACTGGAATTGGGAACTCCTGCTGATGTCACATATCCATAAAAGGGAAGCCAGTTACTGACTATGCCTGAAAAGGAAGACTTACCCTTGTTTCCCTCTTTTCTCTTAAGCTTAGTGTTTTAGAATAAATAAGATGGAAAAATCAAAACCAGAATACTCATTGTGAACTCCCAGAGGAGTTTTTGTTACAAAATCAAATTACAACACCTAGTTCCCTAAACCTACTTCTGTCTAATAATATGGCAACTTCCTGTCACTTAACTCCAAGTGAATCACTGTGCGGTGACAGGGTAACTACACAGCAAGTACACAGCTAGCTCTTTTTCAGGGTAATTTTCTCTTTCCCCATTTCTAACACTCAGTGCTAGTTTTACAGTAATTACCTTAGGCTCTACTGAGGATGAGTACAGAAGTAATTCCCAGAACACAGATGAAAAATCAGCCTTGGCTGAAGTCAATGATTATCTTCCCTGGGCAGAATTATGAGGGTCTATGTCTATATCTAGGGTCTTATAGCTCCCTGAAAATTCTTGCTTCTTTGGTTAAAAAAAAAAAGATTATACATACATATATATAATATGCATTATATAATATATATTAGATATTATATAAACATATATACACACACATATATATATATACACATGCATATAATAATAATAATGACATTTGTTAAGCACTTACTATGTGTGATGTACTGTTCTGAGCGCTGGGGAGGATACAAGGTGATCACGTTGTTCCACGTGGGGCTCACAGTCTTAATTGCCATTTTACAGATGAGGTAACTGAGGCACAGAGAAGTTAAATGACTTGCCCAAGCTCACAAAGAAGACATGTTGGGGAGCTGGGATTAGAACCCACGACCTCTGAATCCCAAGCCCGGGCTCTTGGGAGTATATATGTTATTCTTTTAAAGTGTCTAACTGATAAATATCCTCCCACTCAGAAAAATCAAGATCCTGCACCTTATCACTTAGCACTTAGGTGATTAAAGAGAGAAGTTGATCTCAGCTGAGTGGAAATAGCTAAAAATCCTTATGATAAATCACTAACAAAAACCCTGAATGAGTTGAGAAGCAGATATTTTTATGAGGAAGAGAGAGACTGAGAGAAACAGAAAGGCCCAGAAGAAGATCAGCCCTATTTCTTAAGCAAGGTTTTCAACCTGGAGGCAGTTTGTTAATTGTCAGACGCTGCAGTGAGTTATGTTTTTCCTCTTTGGAAAAGACAGAAATTACACACACATGCTGATTGGCTTTGACTAAGATTCTGCATTTTCCAGGGATGCTGATTTGCTTTGGTCAAGATTCTGCATTTTCCAGGGAATTGCCTAGTAATGACCATGTTACCATGCAATTAGTCAAACACGAGGATATTTCTGCCCAGTAATTTTAAGTGTTTCTAGATAAATTCATTCTGTCTGTCTTGCAGGAGAAACCAACTCATTCTCATTTTCCTCCACCCCCAACTCTGAGTCTTCAAGCAAACCCCTTTCCTCCCCCTCAACTTCAATTCCAGATCCAGTGTTCTGGATCCATCCTTCTTCCCTTGCACAGTCCCACGCTGCTTCCAAGGGTCACCGGGACCTCTTTAGGGGGTGGCGGGTAGAGGGAGGGAGAAGATTAAGGTCTGGAGAATAAGGAGGAGGAAAATGATCATGACAAAGGCATTTTTACCAACCTTGATTTCCGATCCCAGTTAAATCCATCAGAGTCACTTATCAAAGTCACTGCACTTCATGGTCAAGAAAGCAGACCACTGAGCATTCTTATTCGGATTTTTTTTAAAAAAAAAAAAAGACCACAGAATTTTCTCTTTTCCACAAACATCAGCTTATTCAGACCTGTGTTGCTCCTCCGGTCACGTATAGAGTTAGTTTTATTACAAAAGGGAAAATTAAACACACGGGGGACCAAAGAAAAGTGCCTATTCAGGGGGGAGCAGATATGAGAAGAGACGACATCCCTGGCCATGGTCTAGGTCTGAGTTGTGCACGTTAAAACAATCCCTGGAAAATCAAAAACTTTGTAGAAACAAGGTCAAATGTCTGGCTCGAGATGTCTCTGAAAAGTGTCTCACCCTTCTTTCCTTTCCTCTGAAAGCTAGAGACAATAATAAGTCTTGAAGGGACTTCTCTCCCTTGCTTTCATTTTTATCACCTCTTTTAACAAGAGTCTCCAGTTACTGTATCATGATTCTAGCGTTCTCCCCCTAGGCCCCTATATTAAGAAATATAATTCAGCTTCTGCCTGGCAGTGATCTGGAGGCATGAAGGAGTCACAATATTGATTTGTATGCTAAAATTTCAGAGCTGAGAGCACAGCTGCCTTTCCCTTTTATGGAACATTCATACGGGGAACTCTTTTTAATCAGATTAGCCAGCCTTCTTAAATGGCAATCATTCAAATGACTGGAATTCATTGATTTTTTTTTCCAGTTTATCAACCCATTTGCATAGCTCCAGATATGAGACCTCAGCTGGGAATCAGAGTTCTAGGACTTGGGTGAGAAATTTAGGTTTATTTTATTATCACTGGCCCCATAGAGGATGCTGTCTTGGTTCATTTTCCCCATAAGTGACTGCTCCATTGCTAACCTACCGCACATTGAATGCTCATTTCAAACATCCCCCAGTTAAAGCTACAATGTGCTAAATGGAACATCTCTTTAGAAAAAGCAGCTTATCCAACTTTGTAAAATGAAATCTTAAAAGCTAGTTCCAAGTATGGAAAATATCCAGCAGTCTCTCTCCCCACCGGAAGGGTTGCTGTGTAACTTTTGCAGATGAGTGTTAACGAATGTGGCAAGAAGTCAGGAAACAGAAATCTATTCGGCCACAAATTCATTGTGTGAACCTAATTAAACAGTTTAACCTCTTTGAGCTTTGTCACACCCATCTTCAGTACTGAAACAGTATTCCAACTTGAAAGGAGGGGTTCCAAAGAAGTCAATGACAAAGTTTTTGTAAAGTCTTCTGGGATCCTTATAGGAAATGCATGACAGTTATTGAATCATTTACAATAACTGTGGTGTTTGTTAAGGGCTCACTATGTGACAAGCACTTTACAAAGTGCTGGGATATCAATCAATCAATCAATCGTATTTATTGAGCGCTTACGGTGTGCAGAGCACTGTACTAAGCGCTTGGGAAGTACAAGTTGGCAACATATAGAGACAGTCCCTACCCAGCAGTGGACTCACAGTCTAAAAGGGGGAGACAGAGAACAAAACCAAACATACTAACAAAATAAAATAAATAGAATAGATATATACAAGTAAAATACATAAATAAATAAATAGAGTAATAAATATGTACAAACATATATACATATATACAGGATAGAGGCAAGATAATCAGGTCCCTCCCGGGGCTCCCAGTCTAAGAATGAAGGACAGCATGAATCCCCTTTTTGCAGAGGAGGGAACTGAGGCACAGAGAAGTGACTTGCCCAAGGTGTCACGGCAGGTACGTGGCAGGGTCGGGATTAGAACCCAGGTCCTCTGACTCAAAGGCCCATGCTATTTCCAGTAGGCCATGCTACTACTCTTATGAAACGAGCTCTCTTATGAAATGGTAATTCTTCAGGAGGCTGTTTTTTGATGATCTTTGTGGTCTGAGTGGGGCATTCGGTTCTTGCCCCTTGCAAAAACCATCCTCCCTGCTAAGACCATCCAAGCTGAATTGGTGGGGGGGCAGAAATATTTACACAGCGGGCCCCCGGACATGCACATAGGATAAGTAAAAGGGGCCCACCTTAGTCCCTGACCAGAATGGCCAGTCCTCTGAAGGAGAGGGAGGCAGCATGGAGAGGAACAGTAGCAGGAGAGGGAATTAAGTTGAGGTAGCAGGTGAAGACAGCCTCCACAGCTGACTGGTCCCAGAATTCCCACTACAGTTTCTCACCTCTGCCAACCCCAGATAAAGAGCTTCTTCCTGGCTCCATGCCTGAGAGCCATGCTGGGAACATAGGCGATCTGATATCTCAGGGGTTGTGCTTGGCTGTTAGTATGCTTGGTTTTGTTCTCTGTCTCCCCCTTTTAGACTGTGAGCCCACTGTTGGGTAGGGACTGTCTCTATATGTTGCCAACTTGTACTTCCCAAGCACTTAGTACAGTGTTCTGCACACAGTAAGCGCTCAATAAATACGACTGACTGATTGATTGATTGATTGTTGGGGACAGTCTCCTATTGCTTTAGCTTCACTCTACTTGGGGAAGTGGTTGACTCACTGTGCTTGTGTATCTGGGGGTGGGTTTGTGTGTCAGCCCCTGCGAGTCTGTCAGCTCTGCTTTTGCACGTGAGTGTATCAACTGCTTTCTTTCATTTCTGTCTTTCCTTCCTGCACAATCTTGGACTTCTGCCCCACTCTCCCAAAATGATGATAATATAATAATAACAGTGATATTTGTTAATCGCTTACGTTGTGCCAAGGACCATACGAAGTGCTGAGGTGAAATGATACAACTAAGCTAGTCACAGTCCCCTTGAAATTCTCACCCCCTGTTCCACTTTGGAATTCTCACCCCCTGTTCCACTTTGGACTCAGGAAAATCTGATCCATTTACCCATCTCTGTGAATTTGCCTCGTAAAATGGATAGCAGACCCTCCGTAATGGGCTTTTTCAAAATGGAAATGCAGCATAAATGATTATCAGGAAATTAGAGCAGTTGGCTCCAATTTCAAATTATCTGGAGACACTGAGAAATCAATTACCATGCAATATGGCTCCAGATGTAGGAGAGAATAAAGCTTTAAGAATCAAAAATCTACATTTCTTGAAACTAAGTGATTGTGTAGTATTTGATGAGGTTGACAGTATTTTCAGCAATGGGTGGCAGGTGACATATGAGCCTTGTTTGATTATCAATCAATCAAATGGGTTTATTGAGCATTTACTGTGCGCAAACCACTGTGTACTAAGAATTGGAAATGTGCAAATTTGGTAGACTGGATCCCTGCCCACAGAAGCTGTTCTTCAATAAATTGCCTGACTCAGTTTCAGGATGGGGGTGTTGGTGAGAATGTAGGAACCTCATCTTCTCACCTTCCTTCTCACTCCCAGCTGTGCAGCTAGAGGTGAAGGGAAATGAGGGAGGGGCCCTTGGAGAGAGGATCATGAGGCAAATCTAAAGGCAAGTCTAAATCTCAAGAGAGTGGACAATAGATAGAATCAGACAGAAAAGGCCTGGTTGTCAAGCGCACCCTGGTACCCAAAGCAGAAGGAAGGGCTAGAGGAGGGAAGGTTAATGATTCAACCTCCTCAGAGAGGATGCTCAACTTAATACACTGAAATATCTCTAAACCTTCTGAATCTCAGGCCTCCAGGTTTATTAGTGACAGGTTTAACTAGATGATGCAGATGCTGCAGACCCCTAAGGGAGAAGTGGGAGTTCAACAGGGACTAAAGCTCCTAAAGCTCAACATGTCGAAGACTGAGCTCCTTGTCTTCCCTCCCAAACCTTGTCCTCTCCCTGACTTTCCCATCTCTGTTGACGGCACTACCATCCTTCCCGTCTCACAAGCCCGCAACCTTGGTGTCATCCTCGACTCCGCTCTCTCATTCACCCCTCACATCCAAGCCGTCACCAAAACCTGCCGGTCTCAGCTCCGCAACATTGCCAAGATCCGCCCTTTCCTCTCCATCCAAACCGCTACCCTGCTAATTCAAGCTCTCATCCTATCCCGTCTGGACTACTGCACTAGCCTTCTCTCTGATCTCCCATCCTCGTGTCTCTCTCCACTTCAATCCATACTTCATGCTGCTGCCCAGATTATCTTTGTCCAGAAACGCTCTGGACATATAACTCCCCTCCTCAAAAACCTCCAATGGCTACCGATCAATCTGCGCATCAGGCAGAAACTCCTCACCCTGGGCTTCAAGGCTGTCCATCACCTCGCCCCCTCCTACCTCACCTCCCTTCTCTCCTTCTACTGCCCAGCCCGCACCCTCCGCTCCTCCACCGCTAATCTCCTCACTGTACCTCGCTCTCGCCTGTCCCGCCATCGACCCCCGGCCCACGTCATCCCCCGGGCCTGGAATGCCCTCCCTCTGCCCACCCGCCAAGCTAGCTCTCTTCCTCCCTTCAAGGCCCTGCTGAGAGCTCACCTCCTCCAGGAGGCCTTCCCAGACTGAGCCCCTTCTTTCCTCTCCCCCTCGTCCCCCTCTCCATCCCCCCGTCTTACCTCCTTCCCTTCCCCACAGCACCTGTATATATGTATATATGGTTGTACATATTTATTACTCTATTTATTTATTTATTTATTTATTTTACTTGTACATTTCTATCCTACTTATTTTATTTTGTTGGTATGTTTGGTTCTGTTCTCTGTCTCCCCCTTTTAGACTGTGAGCCCACTGTTGGGTAGGGACTGTCTCTATGTGATGCCAATTTGTACTTCCCAAGCGCTTAGTACAGTGCTCTGCACATAGTAAGTGCTCAATAAATACGATTGATTGATTGATTGATTGACTAGGGACCCTGGAATAAAAGTTATAATTGTAATTTGCCCTGGTGTAGCCTCTGGACACTTTAAAGGTTTATATTGGAATAATTTCCAAAGGAGATTTTAGGAATTAATTAGGTGCCAATGCACCTAATTTCCATTTTATCAGAGAGGTCAAAGCTCCCAAGCCCTGGTACCTGACGTGATCTCAGACTATTTATCACACTGCTCTGAGGCCCGCTACACGTGTCTGACCACCATCATGGGAACAGTATGGCGTAGTGGATAGAGCACGTAGTCAGAAGGTCATGGGTTCTAATCCCAACTCTGCCAGTTGTCTGCTATGTGCCTTGGGCAAGTCACTTCACTTCTCTGTGACTCAGATACCTCATATATAAAATCGGGATTAAGACTGTGAGCCCCAGGTGGGACAGGGACTGTGTCCAACTTGATTTGCTTGTACCCACCCCCAGAGTTTAGCACAGTGCCTGGCCCATAGTAAGCACGTAACAAACACCCTCATAATTATTATTACTGTTATTATCATCATCCTTGGACACCACCTAAGGTCTCCATTTTGAAGCGAGATGGACTATAGAAGTTAGTGGTAGGGGCACCGGAGTAAATTGGTAATTCAGCAAAATAGCTAAACCAACCCAAACATGTTCTTTGTCCAAGCACTTCTTCCTCCTCAAATTTTAAACCAATGTTTATGCCTCCAGCAAAACAGCCTGCACTTAAGGTTGATTTGCCTTCCACTTATCAAAATGGTTTCCTGGATACAACAACCCTTAAGGAGTTCTTTAAAGACTCTCCCCTTTAAGAAGGGCTCCACACTCTCCACTCCCTCTTACTAAAACCAGGAAAGATCCCAATCACGATCAGAGTAAATGAAACCCACAAACCTCCAGGAAGAGCAGCAGGCATTTTAACCTGAAATTAAGGATTAGAGGTGAAGTCCTAATTATAATGAATACAGGTCACAGTTGAACATGTTGAGGATACGATGCACTTAGTTAGTATAGTGCTCTACACACAGTAAGCGCTCAATAAATACAATTGAATGAATGAATGATTGCTAAACTTGAGAAATTTTCAAACAGTTTGCTAGACACCTAAACAAAAATGTCCATAAAAAAATTTAAAAGAAACTACTAGTAGTGACAGAAGTTCAGTCCAAGGTTTACAAGGCCTTTTAATGCTCCACGTAGCATCTTTAATATTTTTTTTCCAAGCTAGGCCTAGAGATGAATGAGAATATATATATTGAAAGATCAGCAGATGGTTTCCCACCATGATAATAATGGAATGATCATTATAGACAAAAGCAATTATAGGCAGAAAACACGCCCTTTGAGGGGGAAGAGTTTTACTACTCATTCCACAGGAATATATCTAGGCACCCAAGAAAGTCATTATTGCCTTTTGGAGCATCAAGAAATGATTAATGGCAGAGCTCAAAGACTATCTAGAGAAGGTGCGAAGGATACTGGGAGGAAACAGTCTTGCTGACTCCGGGAGAGATATGAGAGTCATATGGGCAGCATGTTTTCAGCACATTCCAGACAATATCAGAGAGGTTACTGTTTAGCCTCTTACCCAAGAACCATGAAAACCAATCAGGTGTGGTTTAGCTGCTCACTTTAGTGCCACGCTATCAATTTATCTGAGCTGAGTCATGAAAACTGAGAAACAGGGATGTAGACAGAGTATGTTATGTTCAGATCACTCAAACAGTTGATGAGCTAGACTGTAAACTCGTTACTCTAGACTGTGACTTCATTATGGGCAGGGGACGTGCCTGCTAATTGTGTTGTATTGTACTCACCCTAGCTCTTCATACAGTGCCCTGCACATAGTAAGTTCTCAATTAATAAAATGATTGATTGGAGATAATGCTGGGTGTCCCATTGAAAATACTAAGAATTAAGGCCCAAGATCCTGAGAGGAGAAAGTGATTCTAGTGCTAGTCGTTATGAACAGTTGCACTTGCAGAGGCTCTGACTTTTCATCATGAGAATAGAGATAAAATGGGGGCAGAGATGTCCCAGGTAGGATGGAGTGTGTGTGTGTAAATAATAATGATGGTATTTGTTAGGCACTTACTATGTGCAAAGCACTGTTCTAAGCACTGGAGAGGATACAAGGTGATCAGTTTGTCCCACGTGGGGCTCACAGTCTTATTCCCCATTTTACAGATGAGGTAACTGAGGCCCAGAGAAGTTAAGTGACTTGCCCAAAGTCACACAGCTGACAATTGGCGTAGCCGGGATTTGAACCTATGGCCTCTGACTCCCAAGCCCAGGCTCTTTCCACTGAGCCACGCTACACAGGTGGCAGGGGAGGCGGGAGGGAGAGAGGGAACAGGACTGTGAAGGGAAAGGCTACAATTTACTAACCCTGACTGGACACTCCCAGGTCTTGTCAAAGAGCTGAAGAAGCTATCACCCCATGGACTAGACTCCACAATAATAATAATAATAATAATAATAATAATAATAATAATAATAATAATAATAATAATAATGGTATTTGTTAAGAGCTTACTACATGCCATGCACTGTTTTAAGCACTGGGGTAGATACAAGGTAATCAGGTTGTCCCACGTGGGGCTCAATCTTAGCCCCCATTTTACAAAAGAGGAAACTGAGGCACGGAGAAGTTAAGTGACTTGTCCAAGATCACCCAGCAGACAAGTGGTGGAGTCAGGATTAGGACCTAGGTCCTCTGACACCCATGCTTTGCCACTAGGCCATGCTGCTTCTCTCATCCATGCTAGTCTTGTTCCCACTGGGGCATGGAGCCCAAAGAGGAAACAGGAGAGTAGAGAAGCAGCATATTGCAATGTGCATGCACATCTCAGGTGCAGAACCTCCCAGCTGAGTACAGATGCAGTACTTGACAGGTGGATGCCCTGGTAACAACTGCTGTCTTTTCCACTCACATCTACCAGCTATTTTTTGAGATTACGGCTGGGCCTATCCACCTCTCCAAATGCTCTAACCTTCACCCCTGATGATCTAGCCCCAGCAGGCATTCTTCTACATGCACAACCAGGACTATAACCCCACTCTCAATTAATCAATTGCATTTATTGAGCATCTGTGCAGAGAGGAGAGTACTAAATGCTTGGGAGATTGCAATAAACAGATAGGATCCCTGCTTCTGATCTGATTATTCTGGATCTATCTCAGTCTTTAGCACATAACCACGGTCATTATTAGGCATTTACAATCTAGTCAGACACTAAAATAATTTATAGACAAGAGGAGGAGAAGATTGAACATGAGTTCATGCTTAAGCAATAGGGGAGGGAGGATATACACACAAGGGCTATGGAGCTGTTCTGAGCATACCAGCGCTAAGGTGGCACAAAAGTGCTGAAGTGGCATTTACAGGGGATAAAAGACTGATTGGGGAAGGCCTCCTGGCTTAGATGTGATTGCAAAAAGATTTTGAAGATCTCCTGATCCGCCAAACTATGTTCTCCCCACTTGACCAAAAACAGTTGCTAGGGCACTTATAGGAGGAATGACAGAGTTTGAAAAACACTTTCTCATTTCTATACCATGGGTAGTGAAACTCCTGGATAATTGTGCCTTTTTTCAACCCCCTGATGCAGAGCAGTCTATATGGGAGATATAATAATAATACTGATGGCATTTGTTAAGCACTTACTATGTGCAAAGCACTGTTCTAAGCGCTGGGGACGATACAAGGTGATCAGGTTGTCCCAGGTGGGGCTCACAGTCTTAATCCCCATTTTACAGATGAGGTAACTGAGGCACAGAGAAGTTAAGTGACTTGCCCAAGGTCACACAGCTGACAATTGGCAGAGCTGGAATTTGAACCCATGACCTCTGACTCCCAAGCCCGTGCTCTTTCCATTGAGCCACGCTGATGCCAGGGTGGGAATTAACCAGTCAATCAATCAGTGGTATATACTGAGCACTTACTATGTGCACAGCACTCTACTAAGCTCGTGGGAGAGTACAATACCACAGAATTAGCAGACACTTTCCCTGCCCATAATGAATTTGGAGTATAGAGGTGGAGAGAGACATTAATATGAATAAATGATGTATAAAATATAATTTAAAGACATGTACATAAGTGCTGTGGGGTGAATATCAAATGTCCAAAGGTCACAGATCCCGTGCATAGATGACGCAGAAGGGAGAGCAAGCCGGGGAAAAGAGGGCTTAATTGGGGAAGGCCACTTGGAGGAGATGGAATCTTAATAATGCTTTGAAGGTGGGGAGAATGGTGGTCTGATATATAAGGAGCAAACTGCCATGCCGTGGCTTGCTGAGGCTGTGAACCAACAGAAACATGTTTAAGAGTGCTCACCAAACGTACAGCATTATGCTTCTGGATAGCCTTTCCCCACTAAAACCCCTTCCTCCTCCCAACTTTCCTATCTCCGTCAATACTGCCACCACTTTCCCTAACTCAGAATCCTATAGTCGTGGTAGAGAAGCAGCAAGACCTAAAGCGAGGCCCTGGGAGTCGGGGGCTCTGGGTTCTAGTCCTGCCTGCCTTAAGCGAGTCACTTAGCTTCTCTGTTCCTCAGTTTCCTCATCTGTAAAATGAGGGTGAAATACTTGTTCTCCCTCCGCCTTTGACTGTGAGCCCCATGTGGAGCAGGGACTGTGCCTGACCTGATTATCTTATATATCGACCCCAGCGCTTAGAACAGTGCTTGAGGCATAATGCACTCAATGCTGCAATAATTACTATCCTGTATTTCTCACTGTCTTTCTAACTCTTACATTCAGTCTACTGCCAAATCCTGACAGTTGCTCCTCTTTATCTCCCAGATCCAACCCTTCCTGTCTTCACAAATAACTACCTTCGTGGTCAAGCTGTTATCATACTACAGCTGAACTATTGCATCAGTCTCTTTCCTCCCCCCCATCCCTTCTATACTGCCCGCTGCTGCAAGTCTCTGTCTTCTTAAACCATCTCTCGGCACCCACATCTTAGAGAAGCAGCGTGGCTCAGTGGAAAGAGCCCGGGCTTGGGAGTCGGAGGTCCTGGGTTCTAATCCCGGCTCTGCCACTTGTCTGCTGTGTGACCTTGGGCAAGTCACTTAACTTCTCTGAGCCTCAGTTACCTCATCTGGAAAATGGGGATTAAGAATGTGAGCCCCAAGTGGCACAACCTGATCACCTTGTATCCCCCCACCAGCGCTTAGAACCGTGCTTTGCACATAGTAAGCGCTTAACAAGTGCCATGAAACAAACAACACATCTTCACCCCTCCAAACTCTCCACTGACTCCCCTAGCCCCTCTATCACAAACGAGAATTCCTTTCACTTGGCTTCATGGCTCTAAACCATCTTGCCCACTATTCTATATCTTTCTCATTGCCCTTACTCCCCAGGCCACTCTCAACCTAACCTAAGTGTACTTCACTTTTATCGCTCCTCCCTTCATCCACTGACCCTCGCTCTTCCCCCAACCCGGAAATCGCTCCTTCCCCAAATGTGACAGACCTCAGCATTCTCCACATTCAGTGGCCTCAATTAGTGGGAAAAGCAAGGGCCTAGGCGTCAGAGGACCTAAATTCTAATCCTGGCTCTGCCACATGTCTGCTGAGTGACCTTGAGCAAGTCATTTCACTTCTCTGTGCTTCAGTTACCCCATCTACAAAATGAAGATTAAATCCTACTCCTTACTACTTAGACTCCTCACTATTGGCTTCAAAGTTTGCCATCACCTTGCCCCCTCCTACCTCACTCCCCTTTTCTCCTTCTACAGACCAGCCCACACACTCCGGTCCTCTGCCGTTAACCTCCTCACTGAGCCTCGTTCTCATCTGTCCCGCCATCGACCCCCGGCCCACGTCCTTCCCCTGGCCTGGGATGCCCTCCCTCCACACATCCGCCAAACTAGCTCTCTTCCTCCCTACAAAGCCCTACTGAGAGCTCACCTCCTCCAGAAGGCCTTCCCAGACTAAGCCCCCCTTTCCTTCTGCTCCTCCTCCCCTCCCCATCACCCTGACTCCCTCCTCTGCTCAGGTATAGCCACTTGTGCACAGGTATAGAAAGGAAGACCTTCTACTCTCAGACCCTTGCTCCTTCCACTAGGTTAGGCTATCCCGCAGCTCCTCATTTCAGGTCAAAGAGATTGGGGCAAACAGGATGTAACATTAACAAGGGCCCAAAACATATTTTTAGAATTTGAGTATGACCAGGAGTTAACCCCGTGAGCCACTATGTACCTGTGCCAACATATCTGGAAATGAGGTCTGGCCCTCTACCCGTTTGGGCTGGCTCCCCTCCAGCTCAGTGGCATCTCTGGGGCCTGTGCCATGCTGTGCTGGTCAGAAGAGCAGAGGCAGGGGTGGCACAAGGCTGGAAGCATGCCCACCTGCCCAGGGGGAGTAGTGGTAGCCCATATCACCACAATGGGCTGAGGGATCCAAGCTATCCCTCTCCAGTGCAACCCCCCCGTGAGACAGTGCCCATGACTCCCAGAGAAGAAGCAGCAGCAGCAGCAGCGTGTCCCACTGGAAAGGGTACAGGGCTGGGAGTCAGGGGACTTAATAATAATAACAATAATTATTATTATTATGGTATTTGTTGAATGCTTACTATGTGCCAGGCACTGTACTAAGTGCTGGGGTGGAAACAAGCTAATTGGGCTGGACACAGTCCTTGTCCCAGAGGGGATTCACAGCCTCAAATCCCCATTTTACAGATGAGGTAAATGAGGCACAGAGAAGTGAAGTGACTTCACAAGGTCACACAACAGCCAAGTGGCAGAGCTGGGATTAGAACCCATGACCCTTTGACTCCCGGGCCCATGGTCCATCCACTATGCTATGCTGTTTCTGCCCCAGCTCCTCATCCTGCTGTGTGACCTTGAGCAAGTCACTTCACTTCCCTGTGCCCCAATTTCCTCATTTGTAAAATGGGCACTCAATATCTGTTCTCCCTCCTATTTAGACTGTGAACCCCATGTGGGACAAGAACTGAGTCCTGATTTCCTTAGATCTACCCAGCATTTACCACAGTACTTAATAAGAGCATACCAGATGTAATAATAACAGTTGCTATTATTAGATCACTTGGTTCTGGCCTGTTAGGAGTTCTGCTAATGTACTAGTTCCAGAAACAAGCTGGTTGGTGATTTGAATGTTTCCTATGCCTGGGTGTGGCTTTTTCTTTCATCGTTTAATCCCTACTGCTCATATTCAGTTGTTCCAGAATAAAATAATGCGGTGCCTCTGCTGAGAGAGAAACAGTAGGATCCACCATAAGTCCCTGAGCCCGGATTTCCCCTTCCTGAAAGATTCAATTAATCAAACAGTGGTATTTACTGAGTACTTACTCTGTGCAGGGCACTTGGGAAAAGGTAATGCAACAGAGTTGGTAGACATGTTCCCTGCCCACAAGGAGTTTACAGTCTACAGGGGGAGGCAGACATTAAATACATTAGGGATAGGGGAATATAAGAGTATTTTCACAAGTACTGTGGGACTAGGGTGAGGATCAAAGTGCTTAAGAGTACATAGCCAAATGCGTGGTCTATACAGAGTGGAGGGTTGATGGGGAAGTTAAGAGCTTACTCAGGGAAGTCCTCTTGGGGAAATGTGATTTTATGAGGTGGGGATAGTGGCAGGCTTTTGGATATGAAAGGGAAGGGAGTTTGGGCACAAGAGAAAACATGGGCAAACGTTTGGTGGTGGGAATGATGAGATCAAGGTACAGAGAGTAGGTTGGTGTTAGAAGAGTGGAGTGTGCCAGTTGGGTTGCAGTAGGAGACTGAAGTTAGGCAGGCAGGAGAGAGCAGATTGCATGCCTTAAAGCCAGTGGGAAGGAGTTTCTCTTCAATGCCAAGTTGACTAGACAACTGATGGAGGTTTGTGATATGGGCTGAATGGTTTTTCAGAAAAACTATCTGGGCAGCAGAGTACATTATGGACTGAAGAGGGAAGAGACAGGAAGTAAGGAGCTCAGCAAGGAGGCTGGTGCAGTTGTCATGGTAAGAAATGATGAGTTCTTCAACATGGTAGCCATTTAGATGGAGAGGAAAGGGAAGACTTTAGCAAGGTTGTGAAGAGAGAACCAACAAGATTTTGGGACAGATTGAATATCTGGACTGATTACGAGAGATGAATTGAGAAAAATGACAGGTTTACAGGCTCGTGAGATTGGAGGATGGAGGTGATAAGGAGGGTGTTACAGGGGTATGGGGTTGGTGGTGTGGTGCCAGCTGAAGGACAGGGGAGCAAGGGATGTAAATTCAGAGGACAGGGTGGTGTTGACGACATGGATTTGTGTGTCAAGAGGATAGGTTCGGCACGGAGACCAGGTCGGGTATGGTGACCACCAAAATTGAAGAGGATCAGGAGATCAGAGGTCTTGGTGGGGCAACAAGACAGATTGTCTGGAGGGGAGAGAGGGAGGTCTGGAGGTGGTGGTCAGGAAGTGGAATTTCAAAGTTGGTAAGGTTGGAGATTAGACATTAAGCAGAGATGATGAGATTGAGAGTGTGGCCAAGTTGATAGGTCAGGTGTGCCGAACATACCTTCCACCCTCCTCTCGGAGCTGGATCCGGGTGCCTGGATCAACTTGCCGCCTCCTCCTGGTTCCAACCACCATGCCTGCCATGGTGGTGACCAGGTCCCTTGTTCACCAGGGAGCAGGGCAGAAAATTTGCTCTCCAGCTTCTAGAAACTGGCTCATACCTTTCCCACAGGTGAACCACAAGCCACTGGGTGAATAACCAGCCAGCGTGTGAATCCTGATATTAATAATAATAATAATAATAATAATTGTGGTATTTGTTAAGCACTTACTATGTGCCAAGCACTGTTCTAAGCGCTGGGATGGATACATGCAAATCGGGTTGGACACGGTCCCTTGTCCCACATGGGGCTCACAGTTTCAATCCCCATTTTGCAGTTGAGGCAACTGAGGCACAGAGAAAGTGAAGTGACTTGCCCAAGATCACACAGCAGACAAGTGGTGGAGGCAGTATTAGAACCCATAACCTACTGATTCCCAGGTCCATCATGCTCTATCCACAAGGCCAGGCTCCTTCTGATCATCGTAAGTGGGGATCACCGTAATGGCCATCTCCATCTTGTTGAATCCATCTTCCTGCCCCTCATTGATTTCTGACCGTAGGACACTTGCAGCCTTCTTTCCCAGACCCCCAACAATGGAGAATTAAGGTGCTTGAGATGGAGCTCAGAGGAAACAACCAAAGCCAAGAGGTCCCTGCAACAGTCTCCTATTTAAAACTGGACTCCTAGATTCTCACAGAAAACTTAGACCCTTTTCCATCTCTTTCCCATTAGGATAGAACATGAGAGAGAGAACTCTAAACCCACTGCCCCCGCCAACTATTCCACTCCCTCTTGAAACTCTCAGTGCCCCACCCCTTCCTACTCTCACCTCTGATGGCCTTGCCAATTATGCTCTTGGTAAAGTCAAAAACATCGGATTCAAACTCTAGCTTCTGGGCTCCCTCCCATATCCACATTAACTCTCTCATCCTTCTCAGCTGCCTCTCAAAGAGTTCTCCCATCTGCTTCCAATAAGAAGCCGTTTTTCCCAGTGGACAGAGCGAAGGCCTAGGAGTCAGAAGGACCGGAGGTCTAATCCCGACTCAGCCACTTGTCTGCTGGGTGATCTTGGGGAAGTCACTTAGCTTCCCTGTGCCTCAGGTACCTCATCTGTACAATGGAAATTAAGAATGTGAGCCGCATGTTGACAAGGACCGCGTCCAACCTGATTATCTTGTATCTACCCCAGTTCTTAGTACAGTGCCTGGCACATAGTAAGCACTTAACAAATATCATAAAAAATCTAATCCCTCCACCGGTGCTTCTGAACCCATCTTGCTCACTTTCTAAAAACACTTGTTCCCACTCTTCTCCCACTCTTCTTCCCTTCCTGACAACTATCTTCAACCACTTGCTCTTTGATGGCTCCTTCCCAATTGCCTTTAAAATACACCCATGACTCCTCTATCATAGAAAAAACCTTCTTTGGACACCACTGCACCATCCAGCTATCACCTTACCTCCCTCCCCCTATTCTTGTTGAAACTTCTCAGACAGGTTATATAACTCCACCGCTTATGCTTCCTCTACTCAGATTCCTTTCTTAACCGTCTACTGTATGGTATTCACCCCTTCAATTAGTCAATAAATGGTATTTACTGAACACATAATAATAGTAATAATAATAACAATAGCATTTGTTAAGTGCTAACTATGTACCAGGCATTGTACTAAGCATTGGAGTGGATACAAGCAAATTGGGTTGGACCCAGTCTCTACCCAACATGGGGCTCACAGTCTTAACAGGCACAGAGAAGTGAAGTGACTTGTCCAAGGTCACAGAGGAATCAAGGGGTGCAGCTGTGATTGGAACTCAGGTCCTTCTGACTCCCAGACTCATGCTAAGATCCCTAAACTAAATGCTTAAAAAAAGTACAATACAGTTGAGTTGGTGGACACCAGAGCTATCCACCACTCTCTCAAAGGTCACCAATGACCACCCAATTGCCAAATCCAATGGACTTTACTCCAATCCATGATATTTATGGAGCACTTCACTGTGTGCAGAGCAATGGACTAAGAGTACACTACAACCGAATTGGTAGACACGTTCCCTGCCCATTATGAGCTTGCAGTCTAAGAATAATAATAATTTTTATGGTATTTGTTAAGTGCTTACTATGTGCCAGGCACTGTACTAAGCACTGATGTGGATACAAGCAAATCGGATTGGACACAGTCCTGCCCCACTTGGGGCTCACAGTCTCAGTCCCCATTTTACAGATGAGGTAACTGAGGTCCAAAGAAGACTTGCCCAAGGTCACACGGTGGACAAATGGAACCAGGATTTGAACCCATACCCTTCTAACTCCCAGGCCCATGCTCTATCTAATATGCCATGCTGCTTCTCGAGATGGCCTCAGCTTCTCAGCTGCCTCTGGTACCGTGGACCAACCTCTAACTAGCCTTGTTTTTTCAGATACTCCTCTCCTGTTTCTTTTCATGACACTTTGGCTGATCATTCTCTGTTTCTTACACCAGCTCTTCTCCTGCTCCCCATCCTCCACCTATAGCTAGTCCTCAAGTCTCTGTTCTAAGTCTCCTTCTCATGTCAACTTACACTCATTCACTTAGTGACCTCATCTCCTCCTTCAACTTAAACTACCACCTTCATGAGAATGACTCTCAAATCCATCAGGCTAACCCTGGCCTCTCTCCTTCTCTGTCCTCTCACATTTCCTCTCTCCTCCCCAACACTAACACATCCAGCACCTTAAGCTCAACATGTCCAAAATGGAACTCCTCACCTTCCCTCGAAATCCTCTTCCCCATCTCACTTTCCCATTACATTTCCTAGCATCACCATTCTCCCTGTTTCTCGAGTCCTTAACTTTGGCATTATTCTTGACGCTCCTTCTCTTTCAACTCTCACACTCAGTCCATCACCAAAATGTTGTCATCTCTTCCTTAGCGTCATTTCCAGGATCCTCCCCTTCTTTTTCATCCAAACAACAACCACTCTCATCCGGGACCTTGTCAACTGCAAAAGCTCCTTGCTGATCTCCCTGCCTCCATTCTCTTCCCTTTCCAGTCCACACTTTGTTCTGCTGCCCAAATCATTTTCTAAATTGTCCTTCTGTACAAGTCTCCCAGCTCCTCAAAAATGGAAGGCTGTATGCAGAGCACAATCTAAGCAGCATGGCCTAATAGAAAGAACATGGGCAGGGGAGACAGAGGACCTGGGTTCTAATTCCACACTGACATTCATCTCCTGTGTGACCTTATCTTCTCTTATCTTCATTTATCTTCTCCATGCCTCAGTTTCCTTATCTGCAGAATTCTCCCTCCTACTTTGACTTTAAGCCCCAAGTGGGACCTGATTTCCTTGTATCTACCCCATGCTTAGTACAGGGCTTGACACATAGTGAACACTAAACAAAAAACACTATTATTATTATTAAGTACTATGGAAGAGAACATTAAAGTAGACGTGATCTCTGTCATAAATTACAGGTAGGGGAATCAACCTAGTACAGGGATATGTCACAATCCCGGCCCCGTTTTTTGTCTGCTGTGTGACCTTGGGCAAGTCATTTAACTTCTCTGTGCCTAAATGACCTCAATTGTAAAATGAGGATTCAGACAGCGAGCCACATGTGGCGGGCATGGACTGCGTCCAACCTAATGATCTTGTACTCCAGTGCTTAGTACAGTGCTTTGCACCTAGTAAGTGCTTAGCACCATAAAAAAAAATGGTGCGGGCACGGGAGTGGTTGAGTACCTAACTACTTAGGGAGTATGGACTCAATTGCATGGGCGATGCAGTACAGAGCAAAAATAAGCTGGGGAAATGAGAGATTACTCAAACAGGAACTCCTCCCCATCATTCTAAAGGCCTGTCAATTTGCTCCCTCTTACTTAATCTCATTTCTCTCCCACAACAACCCAGCCCACACACTCCACTCCTCCAACACAAACCTATTCACTGCTCCTTAATCCATCTCTCTTAAATGCTGACCCTTTACTCACACTATCCCTCCTGCTTGGAACTCCCTCCCCCTTCATATCAAACTACCACTCTTCCCATTTTCAAAGCCCTAATAAAATCATCTCTGCTCCAGGAAACATTCCCTAATTAACCTCATATCTCCTCACCCTACTCCCCTTTCTTTCTGCACTGCCTATGCACTTATGTCCTTATCCCCAAACTACTTCGATGCTCAGCCCACAGCACATACACGAATCCTTATTTTTTGCAGCTTCCCCATCTGTAATTTATTTTACTGTCAGTCTCTCCTGCTACAATGAAAGTTTCTTGATAATCCAGTTTCAGATTAATAACCGCCACTGGCCTGCTGTGTAACCTTGGGCATGTCATTTAACTTCACTGTGCCTCCATTTCCCCATCCGTAAAATGAGGATTCGATTCGTATTCTCCCTCCTACATAGATTATGAACCCCAGGTAGGAAAAGGACTTTGTCTGTGAGTTGATTATCTTTGCATCTTCCCCAATGTATGGTGTATAGTATGTGCTTAACAAATACCGTAATTATCATTATTATTATTATTCACCCAAACACTTAGTACATTGCTCTGAGCTCAGTAAAAGCTCAATAAGTACCACTGATTTGTCGATCGATTGATTGACTAATGCTATTTGCCTCTCCCTCTTGGTGTCACCATACCCCTGAAGCCTCTATTCCATGATTGTCTGGAGAGTTTGGTCAAGCCACTTAACTTCTCTGTACCTCAGTTACCTCATCTGTAAAATGGGGATTAAGACTGTGAGCCCCACGTGGGACAACCTGATTACCTTGTATCTACCCCAGCGCTTAGATCAGTGCTTGGCACATAACGATAATAATATTAATGATGGTATTTGTTAAGTGCTTAACTATGTGCCAGGCACTATACTAAGTGCTGGGATTGATACAAGCAAATCGGGTTGGACACAGTCCATGTCCCATGTGGGGCTCACAGTCTCAATCCTCATTTTACAGATGAGATAACTGAGGCCCAAAGAAGTGCAGTGACTTGCCCAAGGTCACACAGCAGACAAGTTGCCAATCCAGGATTAGAACCCATGACCTTTGACTCCCAAACCCAGACTTTTTCCACTGAGCCATGCTGTGCTTAACAAATAGTATTATTATTATTACTATTATTATTATTATTATTATCTGATTTCTGTGTTACAGACTAATTTATTTCTGCTGCTCCCTCCCACATGTCCTCAGCTAGACTATGTGGTTTGAGAAATTTTTCTTTTGGTGGTATTTGTTAAGCACTTATTATGTGCCAGGCACTCTATTAAGTGCTGGGGTAGATACAAGGTAATCAGGTTGGACACCGCCCCGTCCCACATAGGGCTCACAGTCTTAAACCCCATTTTACAGATGAGGTAACTGAGGCCCAGAAAAGTGAAACGACTTGCCCAAGGTCACACAGCAGACGAGTGGTGGGACCGGATGTAGACCCCAGAGGCAGCGGTTTAGAACGCAGGTCTTCTGGGTCCCAGGCCCATACGCTTTCCACTAGTCCACACTGCTTCTCAGATTTTGCTCATAGGCTCTTTCAAACACTTCTGTCTTTAATCCATCTCTTTCTCCTGTCACTCGCTCACCCAGAACCCAGACAGTTCAACTTCCTCTCTCCCCCACCAAAACTTTCTTGCTCCCAAAACACCCTCAATCAAATTACGACGACAACTCTTTAGTTTGAGCATGGGTGGGAGCGGGGAAGGGCTTTAAGGGGCACAGTGAATAAAGGGAGAGTTGGAAAGAGAGATGGCTTTGGCAAGAATCCCTGAAGAACAGCCAGAGACACTGGGAGCCAGAGTGGAACGGCTGCCTCGGGTGCAATGAGAAGGTTGGGTGGGACAGGGAAGGGCCACGGCATGATCGGACTCTCAATAATAATAATAATTGTGGTATTTGTTAAGTGTTTACTATGTGCCAGGCACTGTACTAAACACTGTTCAGGCCAAAGAGGTGTTGGATCTTATGTGTAATTCAGGATCCAGTCCGACACTGTTTATCCTAACGTGAGACTATTAAATGAATTTAAGTTAAGTTCCGGCTAACGCGAAGTGATTCCTATCAGCCCAATGAAGTAAAAGGAACACCTACCAGCAGTCCCCTGGTTGGGATAACGGAGACATGGCATTTTGCAGAGCCTCAGTTTCTCTGCATATTAAACAGAATAACGATATCCCTGTTTCTTGTCTCCAGGGGTCATTAGGTCAGGTGAAGCACAGCCTGTGAAACTGTCTCACCTCTTCCAGGAAGTGTTATTAATGACAAATTCCCTTTCTTTCACTAGTGTGCTCAGTAACCCCATTCTCTTTAACAATTAAGAAATTTCCCCATGATTGGGTTCTCTGGGTTCACCTATCATCGTGGGAGCAGCATGGCTTAGTGGAAAGCGCACAGGCTCAAGAGCTGGAAACAAATTGGGTTGGACATAGTCCCTGTCCCCCAGGGGGCTCACAGTCTCAATTCCCATTTTATAGATGAGGTAACTGAGACACAGAGGTAAAGTGACTTGCCCAAGGTCACACAGCAAACAAATGGCAGAGCCAAGATTAGAACCCAGGTCCTTCTGACTCCAGGTGCTCCTCACACACGCTTTTGGAAGGAGCCTCAGACCATCAAATAAACATTTCTTTTTTCCTGGGCTAAACACATTCCTCTTGCTGGCAAAGAGTTAAATATCTGTTCCCAAAAAATGCGGAGTTGGCCCCCTCAGCAACTTAGAGAGGGAGAATAACCTCCTGGATGTCCCAGCTACGAACCTCCGACCGTCTCGGTCGAGACATGTTCTCCTGCCCAAACAAGCTAGCTGTAGCACTGCAACAAGTCACAAAAAACAGATCTTGAGGAAGGGTCAGGAAGGAAGGCCCACCAGAAAGCATCTCACATTGTTGCTGTTGCTAGGGAAACCACTTCCCTCGGTATCGAAGCATTCCCTCTGCCCGCCTTGCTTTGTCTAAGGCGTTTGGCATATTGATGTCAAGAATGGAAGCGGCAGCAAGAGAAACATGCCACAAAATATTTTGAAAATGTGAGAGCGAAAGAGGCAAATCAGCCCTCCCCAGCAGGTGTTAGAAACCATCGCTGGTGCTGGTTTGTTTCCGGGACAAATACCGAGGTCAAGGCTGGGTGGATCTTGCAGGTTATCATGGGAAATCAAATCTAATATTAAAACCTCACAAAACATTCCTCCACCCACTGTCCCCGGCTGCCGTTGGCCGTCTGAGCACTGTACTAAGCACTTGGGAGAGTATGATTCAACAAAAAACAGACACATTCCCTGCCCACAAGCTTGTGGTCTACAGAGAGGGTGTGATTTGAAGCTGGAGGGGTCAGGAAGGGAATGGACAAACTTTATTTTGGGGCAGACAACTGAAGCCACCGGTCTTAACCTCCTTCTCTGAGCAGGAAACGTTCCCAATTCTGGGATTCTTGTGGGTTCAACAGCAGCAGTAGTGCAGGTATCAAGGGGATTTAACCTTTCCCCTTCAATATCATCGCCATTCAACCACATAGGGAGGACATTCCAATCAATCGATAGTATTTAGTGAGCTCTTACTGTATGCAGAGAACTGTATTAAGCACTTGGAAGAGTACAACAAAGCGATATAACAGATGCATTCCCTCACTGTGACATGCTCAAACATTCATTCAATCATTCAATCGTATTTATTGAGCGCTTACTGACTCAAACATGATGGGGTTTAACAGGACTCACATAAAGGTTCTCATTGCATCTGATTGGATTTTCTGTTTACCCTAGCACTCAGCGCAGTGACCGACACACAGAAAGCGCTTTAATATATAACAGTCCTCTAGATTGTATGCTGTGTGTTGGCGGGGAATGTGTCTCCCATATTACTGTGTTGTACTCTCCCAAGCTGTTAGTACACTGCTCTGCATTCGGTAAGCGCTCAATAAATAAGTTTGATTGACTGACTGCTAAAACAGCATGGGCTGGGAGTCAGAAGGACCTAGGTTCTAATCCTGGCTCTTCCACTTGTCCGCCTTGTGACCTTGGGCAAGTCGCTTCACTTCTCTACACCTCAGTTTCCTCCTCTGTAAAATGGGGATTAAGACTGTGAACCCCACGTAGGACAGGGGCCGCGTCCAACCTGATTAGCTCGTATCTATCCCCTCGCTTAGTACAGTGAGTGGCACATAGTACGTGCTTAACAAATACTATTTTTAAAAAATGAAAAAACCCACAATTATCACTGCTGCTACACTCTCCATTCCTCCTCCAGAGTAACGAATCCCTCTGGTGACTCCTGGGGCACAAGTGGTGTTCGCCTTACTCCATAGCTGGCTGCCAAAGGAGACAAAGAGGGAGTGTGGCTGCACTAAGACTACAGCAATTATTTCAAGGCTGATGGGCCGGTAAGGGATCTCTCGTGTTGCTCTTATTTCATCACGTCGACCCCCAAATCGCAATGATGACTACGGGCCCGGGGAAGTTGCACAAACCCCTTGCACCCCCAAAAATGGACCATTCTTGCTGTTGCCAATTGTAAACTCCCCCTCTCAGCCAACATCCCAGCTTTAACTTGTTCCAGATGGGCAAGCAGGTGGGCTTGAAGGGAGAGAGGCAGAGGGGGAGGGGATGGGCACAAAGCCTTTGTGCAAACCACCCCTCCCCTTCTGCCTCTCAGAAGGAAAAGCTGGCTTTTGTTCGCAACTGAAGTGGATTCTCACTCTTCCTTCCTTCCTGGTGGATAGGTCAGCCTGGATCCTTCTCAAGAAGACCTCATGGGGCTAGGTGCCCCCAGAGACTGGGACCTTCTAGAAAAATATGAGATACTGCTTCAGTCTACCCACTCAACACGTTAATAATATTAATAACAATTACAGTATTTGTTAAGCGCTTACTAAGCAGTAAGCTTAGTAAGCTTACTTAGTAAGCTTAACTTAGTAAATTAAGCTTACTTAGTAAGCTTACTAAGCTTACTTAGAGAAGCAGCGTGGCTCAGTGGAAAAAGCCCGGGCTTTGGAGTCAGAGGTCATGGGTTCAAATCCTGGCTCCGCCACTTGCCAGCTGTGTGACTTTGGGCAAGTCACTTCACTTCTCTGTGCCTCAGTTACCTCGTCTGTAAAATGGGGATGAAGACTGTGAGCCCCCCGTGGGACAACCTGATCACCTTGTAACCTCCCCGGCGCTTAGAACAGTGCTTTGCACATAGTAAGTGCTTAATAAATGCCATCATTATGATTAAGCACTGTTCTAAGCGCTGTGGTAGATACAAGGTAATCAGGTTGTCCCACGTGGGGCTCACAGTCCTAATCCCCATTTTACAGATGAGGTAACTAAGGCACAGAGAGGTTAAGTGAATTGTGTGGCTTACTATCTATGGTGGAACCTGGAGGACAAATAGAAACAACTGGGAACTGCAAAATCTGACTTTAAGAAATGAATAAACGGAAGAAAGTGAGAAACAGTATGCATGTCTAAGGGTGGTAGATGGGCTTACTGCAACCAGAGAAGGTGCTGGGCTTGACTTAGTGGAAAGACCATGAGTTTGGGAATCAGAGGATGTGGGTTCTAATCCCAGCTCTGCCACTTGTCTACTGTGTGACCTTGGGCAAGCCACTTAACTTCTCCATGCCTCAGCTACTTCATCTGTAAAATGGGGATTAAGACTGGGAGCTCCACGTGGGACAACCTGATTATCTTGGATCTACCCCAGCGCTTAGAAAAGTGCTTGGCACATAATAAACACTTAACAAATGTCATAATTGTTATTATTATTACTATTATTATTTGTGCCCAAGCTGAGCCCTCCGATGTTGGGGGTTGTGGAAATTTGGCTCAGTGGAAAAGAGCACGGGCTTGGGAATCAGAGGTCATGGGTTCAAATCCCAGCTCTGCCAATTATCAGCTGTGTGACTTTGGGCAAGTCACTTAACTTCTCTGTCTCAGTTACCTCATTTGCAAAATGGGGACAAAGACTGTGAGCCCCACATGGGACAATCTGATCACCTGGTATCCTCCCCAGCACTTAGAACAGTGCTTTGCACATAGTAAGCACAAAACAAATGCCATTATTATTATTATTATTCCCTTTTTGTCTTCAACCAGCAAAAAAGTCAACTTCTGGGGGCGGGGAGGCTGGTCACTAAGGCAAACCCCCATTGTCAGAAACTCGATATCACCCATTCCATGCTAAGCTCATTGAGGGCAGGGAATGGGTGTCTTGCTTTTGCTGTATTCTCCCAGTGAAAGCCTGAGAAGGCTTCAGTTGTGTTTCTTGGCTCCTCTGCAGAGCTTCCTCAGGGATACGTGGCTAAATAATATCAATTATAATCATGCTATTTATTACTAAGCACTTACTAGAAAGAATCAGTGTGCTCTAGAGGACAGCACAGGTAGAGGAATCAATGAAACTTGGTTCTGATTCCAGCTCTGCCACTTGCCTGCTGCACAACCTTGGGCATCACTTAACTTCTCTGTGCCTCAGTTCCCTCATCTGCAAAATGGAGATTTGCTACCTGTTCTCCCTCCTCAGACTGTGAGTCCCATGTGGAGCCTGATTAGGCTTGATTGTCTTGCATCTATCCCAGTGTTTAGTATAACACGGTGCATAGTAAGCATTTACTATGCTTATTATGCTAACTTACCATGCTGAGAAGCAGTGTGGCTCAGTGGAAGAGCCCGGGCTTTGGAGTCAGAGGTCACTGGTTCAAACCCCAGCTCTGCCAATTGTCAGCTGTGTGACTTTGGGCAAGTCACTTAAATTCTCTGTGCCTCAGTTACCTCATCTGTAAAATGGGGATTAAGAGTGTGAGCCCCCCGTGGGGCAACCTGATCACCTTGTAACCTCCCCAGTGCTTTGAACTGTACTTTGCACATAGTAAGTGCTTAATAAATGCCATCATTGTTATTATTATTATTTAAATAACACAATTATTATTATTAATAAAACTATGTGTCAGGCACTGTGGTAAGTACCAGGATAGAGAAAATCAGATCAGGTACAGTTCCTGTCCTCCATGGAACTCTGAGTCTGAGTGGCAGGACTCATCTCAGCAAACATTTGCAAAAGCCTTCTTGATGAGCTACACCCCTCTCTAAATCCCATCTACACGGTTTTGGTTAATCATATTTATTAAGCACTTACCGTGTGCAGAGCACCATGCTAATGCGCTTGGGAGATTACTGCACAACAATGTAACAGATACAGTCCCCGCTCACAGCGAGCTTACATAATCAATTCTACATCAGCATTCTGTGTTTGAGAGCCAAGGGTTGTTTCTGAAGACCAGCTAGGGAGATGCTCTTGTTTATTTTGATCCACGGAACCAAAAAAGGAAGCCAATAAAAGTGGTGGCTTAAGGGAATCCTCTTGGAGTCTGAGTGCCATTCATCTTTCAAAGAAAAAGAACTGAACAAACCACGAAAAAACCACCTGCAGTTAGACTTGCCCTGTAATTTCCCACTTGTGCTAAAAATAAAAGTTGAGTTTCACTTTACATTAGTTCTGCTCGAGCTCTTTCGTTTAGTGTTTCTTTTCCCCCCTGTTGTTGTTTTTTAAAAATTTGGTCTGTGACATCACAGGAAGCTACTGGACCAAAAAGGAGAAATCTGTTGCGTGTTATGCAAAGACTTCCCCTGTTGTTCGGTCTGACTTCTATCTAGACAGGGTTTGTCTTGGTCGCTCCCTCTCCTTCCCACTCTCCTGACTTCTTATACGGTTTTTTTTTTAATGGTTGTTGTTAAGCACTTACAATGTGTCAAACACTGTTTCAAGTGGTGGGGTAGACAAAGGTTAATTAAGTTGGATACAGTCTGTCCTGCATGGGGCTCACAATCTAAGTAGGAGGGAGAATGGGAGAACTGAGGCACAGAGAAATTCAGTAACTTGCCCAAGGTCACACAGCAAAACCAAGAAGGCCCATGCTGCTTTTCTAACTTTTCTGACTTGTTCCTGTAACCCAGGCTGGACTGGGCTGGAAGGCATTTACCCTTGAGAAGCAGCGTGGCTCAGTGGAAAGAGCCTGGGGTTTGGAGTCAGAGGTCTTGGGCTCAAATCCCAGCTCCGCCAATTGTCAGCTGTGTGACTTTGGGCAAGTCATTTAGCTTCTCTGTGCCTCAGTTCCCTCATCTGTAAAATGGGGATTAAGACTGTGAGCCCCACGTGGAACAACCTGATCACCTTATATCCCCCCAGTGCTTAGAACAGTGCTTTGCACATAGTAAGTGCTTAACAAACACCATCATTATTATTATTTACCCAGCGAGAGAGCCTAGCTGTATTATCCAGTGACCATCTCTGTAGGGTCCAGTGGCTATCTTTTTAGGGACCTGGGAGGAACGGTTTTGGTCAAAACCACAAAATGCATCAGTGGTATTTACTGAGTACCTACTGAGTTAATACTAAGCATTTGGGAGAGTGCAACAGCAGGACACATTCTCTGTCCTCATGGTGCTCACAATTTACTGGGGGTGAGAGACCAAAGGTTAGAGAGAGAATTCATCTCTGGAACTGTAACCCTGCACCCACACAACCCCTTAACTAGTAGGGTCAGAGGGAGCCAGGGGAGAGAAGACAGCAAGAGAACTCAGGATAAAGATGTAACTGTGGGCAATTCCGCCCGGGAGGCAAATAGGTGACAGACAGCCTCCATGCACAAAGCTGCTGTTCTACAAAGGATGTTGAAAAAAAGAAAAGAAAAAAAAAACAAGTCCACATTATTTGACATTATGATGCTGTCAGGAGAAGGGCTTCTCTTCAGTGGAAATAATTGGCCCAGGCTCTGGTGAAACAGAGCTGCAACTACAGCATGGAAGGAACTACAGTGACTCAGCTTGCACATGGCAAAAAGTGAATTTGTGTGTGTCGAGCCACTATGGAGAAGTGCCTGGGGATGATGCTGAGGGAGCCATTTGGGATTTATCGATTTAGAAGGACTGAAGCATGTAGGTGGAATTAGAGGGGAAAGGAACGTGCCAGAGGAGAGCCCAGATGATTCAAAGAAGCTCAATATGAATTCACTGTTGAGCTGAGTAAAACACCCGGAGCCAATTTTAAACACGGGCAGGAGAGTAGGGGACATATGAAGAGGTCAGAGCTAACCAGCCGCCCTCGGTCCTAGAAATCCAACGACTTGATATGGTCATCAGACTTGGTTCCTTTTGGAAGGAAGGAAGAGAAACAAACGTAGGAAAGCACCAGTGAGGAAACAGGCAAGCCCCCTAGGTAAGCCAGCGGTTTACCATCACCTCAGAGGGGAAAGCGAAAACAGACAGTGGAGTTCCCCCTTCCTGCAGACAGCTGCAACACATGATCCCTGCGTAGTGGAAGTCTGTGGGCGTGATGGTTTCCTCCCATGCATTACCAGTGTGGTACTCTCCATTTTCCTGGAGTATAATTACAGGGCAGCTGAGAGGAGCCAGTTCATAGTCCGCCTACCTTCTGAAGGGAGGCAGGTTTTACAGCTTACCCTGAGAAGCAACTCCTTCCAAGGAGAGACTGTGTAAAGAGAGAGTCGGGGGAAAGGGTGGAGCGGACAGAGCGCTCCTTGGACTTCCCTAGAGCCTAAGAAACAAGCAATGATCTTTGAGAGCCAGGTAAGTGTCACCCCTTTTGTGATTTCCCTCAGGAGAAATTAGAACCCCACGGGAACAAGAAAGCGGTCTTCATTCAATCAGATTTATTGAGCGCTTACTGTGTGCAGAGCACTGTACTAAGCACCTGAAAAGGACAGTTTGGTAATAATCGGTGTCAGGATATAAAATACATCTTCTCACAGAGGTTTGTGTAAGGTATCACTTGTCAAATGAGACCTTCAGCCAGGATGGTGTTCAGAAGATTGGACGGCAAATGCTAGGTCTGAGGGAAAGTCTAGCTTTGGAGTGTTCTAGGCAAGTGGTTTGGGTTCATGTGGTGGATCTACTATCCATGATTCGGGGACTTGGCAACTGTCCAGTTCCTAGCAAGGGCTTGGAAAAGATTTCATTTGCTGCCACTGTTTGGAAGAACAGACCTGGCTCATTGTATCTTGATTCCAAAATAAGCTGGTTAGCACGAATCTGCACCTGATGTGAGATGAGTTACAAAGATCATCAGTAAAGAGTCCTATGGGGAAAGAGTGACAGCATTCTGGATTATTCCATCTGAGTGCTAGAAAACATGGACAGCATTCAGTTTTTACCACTCTGGCACCAGAATCATACTTTGGGAAAAAAAAAAATCTCAGAAAAACAAAATGTGTGTCAGAGACCCTCCAACAGAAGTGTACTTTGGCCCTACAAAAACAGAGACAGATGGAAAGTGGATGTTGTCATTCTTAAGCCACATGGGCCTTATCCTCCCTGGATCTATGTGGAACTGTGCTGTAGAGAAATTAATCAGGTAACCTGATTCAGCAGACAGAGACTCGGTGTCACTTCTGTTTCAAGAGGTATTCTGGGGCTGGCATCAAAGCCCATCACGGCAAGGCTGGAAGGTCAAGAGACAGGGAAGTGATGAACTACCAATAATTTGAGCTGTACTTGTACTTTAATTCCATTTGGACCTGTTGCCTGGTTTAGGCTATCCTGGGGAAGTCTTTGAAAAATTAAGGAATGAGACAATTGGTAGTTGTCGCTTAAGAGAAAGTACAGAGAGATGTGCATGTGAGGATCAGGGGATTTAAAGGGAGGTTTTGGAAGCCGGACCCTGAGGCCACTGGGTTGTGAAAGGGAAAGAAAAAGGGAAAGGAGACTTAGCTTTCTTTTCAGAGGAAGGAGAAAAACTCAGTGGCCATGTAATTATGGGATTAATAGGAAAGCAAAGACAGCTTTGCTGTACCATTTACATTTCCAAAGCAATTTGTGAAAATCCTCCTGATGAAAAAAAAAGGGGGATAATTGAAAATGTGATTCAGGAGAAGTATGTTTGGTTTAAAGCCTTATTTCAAATGAATGACCCAGTCCATCACTGGGAAAAGGGTTCGATGGGGGAATGCTTCACTTTGGCAAAAACTGGGATTCTCAGAAAAGGAATATTGGTTTTGCAATGGGTTCAGTCACCAAAAGCTTTAAGGGGACACACCAAGTAAGTGGGTTCCTAGGGAAACAAGATCCCCGCTTTTAAATTTGTACCTAACTAGGGATGAATAATTCTAACCCTTTAGCATCCTCTGCCTGGTAAGCCCAAGTGTCTCCATGAAATCAAGAGCTTATTTTTTTTCTTTTACTCACGACATTGCAGTCCCTTAAAAAAAAGGCCTTTAAAGGGAATTGAGATCATGCGTCTGGAAGAGGATGAAATCAACTGGCACTGTGGAATTGTATTGACAAAAATCGGTTCCTCCTCTTCTGTGGAAAGGGAAGAAAACTAGAGCTTTTTTTTCTTTTTCTAACCCAATCTGCTACAGGACCTCAGGCAAACCACTGAATATCTTTGCACCTTAGGGGTCCCATCTGTTAGGCAGAGAGTAAAAGCCTTTTTAAGAGATTTCTTTGAAACTTAAATGCTGAACACAAGAGCCTCTTCAGAGGCCAGGAGGGCCAGACTAGGCTGTTGGCTAACACCATAACCTTAAATATGGAAAGGTCCACTAAGCCTAGGGGAAGCAAAAAAGAAGTATGCTGTCATGATGTGACTACAGACAGTTAGTTCCCAAACAAACTTATAGAAGCTTTAATCCAGGGAAGTGTAGGTAACAGCAGGATTAAAAATAAATGTTCAGAAAAGTCAAAGGTCACCCACCCACGGAAATAAGGATATTAAATTTTTAATAGTCCACCCCCCACAAATACCTACAGGGAATATGTGGAGTATTCTGAAAAAAAATTAGAGATATAAAGTGAAAGGTATATATCTATAATTTATTTTTATATTATCTGTCTTTCCCCCTCTAGATTGTAAACTTGTTGTGGGCAGGGACTGTGTCTATTGTACTCTCCTAAGCACTTAATACAGTGCTCTGCAGACAGTAAGCACTCAATAAATCCGATTGAATGAATGAATCAAAGAGCCCCACCATAGAAGAGACCTCTTCTGTAAAAAAAAAGTTCTTCCCCCAGCTTAGCCTTCCTTTAGAGAAATGGCTTTATTAGCTAGATGTGCAGTGAATTTTAGCTAATGGGGTCTGCCCAACTCACCCATCTGGAAAGATTCTTGACTTGATGGTGATGATTATTTTTTTAAACCCACTCTCGGGGAGAGTTTGGGGTCTGAATGGTGTAGGAGAAGGATGAGTGTGAATGGAGTAGTGGTGATGTTTATTTCAAAAATAATCATTTTAAATATGTAGCTTTTAAGGGAGCTCCCAAGCCTCTGGGATTTAAGGAACTGTTCTTTCACCCTGAACTTTTCTGTCCTAATGGATTGGGGATTAGCCTCTGCCCCCTCACTTCCATGACCTGCCTTTCTCCCAGAGAGAGGTACATTAATATCTCCATCATCTCTATTCAGGCATAGCCAGTGCAGGGGCTGAGAATCCCAAGGTGACATGGCTCCTCGATTAGGGTTCCATACAGATTTAATAATAGTGATAATAATAATAATGGTATTTGTTAAGCACTTACTATGTGCAAAGCACTGTTCTAAGTCCTGGAGTGATCAGGTCATCAGGTTTGTCCCATGTGGGGCTCACAGTCCTAATCCCCATTTTACAGATGAGGGAACTGAGGCACAGAGAAGTTAAGTGACTTGCCCAAAGTCACACAGCTGACAATTGGCAGAGCCGGGATTTGAACCCCTGACCTCTGACTCCAAAGCCAGTGCTCTTTCCACTGAGCCACGCTGCTTCTCAGATATGAGAGGGACTGAGATCTACTGAGATCAAGAAGCAGCGCGGCTCAGTAGAAAGAGCATGGGCTTTGGACTCAGAGGTCATGGGTTCAAATCCTGGCTCCACCATACATCTGCTGTGTGACTTTGGGCAAGTCACTTCACTTCTCTGGGCCTCAGTTACCTCATCTGTAAAATGGGGATGAAGACTGTGATCTCCCCCACAGGACAACCTGATCATCTTTTAACCTCCCCAGTGCTTAGAACAGTGCTTTGCACATAGTAAGTGCTTAATAAATGTCATTGTTATTATTATTATTATTATTACCTCAGAGCCGTTAGTGATCTGCAACCCTCCCTGGAGAAATTCTGGCAAGTGGAAAAAATTGAAAGTGACCAATTAGAGTGTCCGAGAAGCTATGGCAGAGAGGTAAGTACTAAAGAGATAAAAGACGAATGAGAGAAAAATCTGCTTTAGGCAATACACACCCTTTAAATTTAGCCTGAGAATAAGGTTGACAAGTTCTTCCCCAGGTATCTTCTTTGGGGTGAAAAAGAACATGTATTCTGCTTTTAGTTTATTTTCAGAATAATAGTGGTTTCCAGACCAACCCCACTCTCCCTCAGGTGAAGCAAAGCTCAACATCAACAGACTGTAGGGTATTGAATGTCCGTCCCACAGTAATTGGTATTAAGAACAAAACACAGTTGCATTGGGCATCTGTGCCGCTAATGTGAAAAGCAGCTATGCTACTTAGCCCGTGCCTGACAGTTTAGTTTACAGTATTTTTTTTCTCTTTGTTGGGCTGGAGGGGGGCGGTGGGGGGAATCAAGCAATTCTCCCACCAGCTAGGTTCCCCCCAAACAACCCAGGGTGGTCAACATATTCAGCTGGGGAATGAAAGGGATTTTCTGTGGTGGCTCTTGGCTGGATAATTCAGTATGTCACCAAACAGGCTTTGATGTGGTTCTTCCTTGCCTCACACATCATACACTCCCCCCTGGGACAGCCCCATTAAATACCATGAGTGGGCATTGGCAACATGCCAGAGGTGTCGTCAGGGTATTTACAAAATGTCAGGTTAATTTTACACACCTCTGCCTCCCACTCAAACCCCTCCTACTCCTGTAACATCACTAGTCAGAGGACCTGCTGTTCCGCTTCTTCCCCGATTTTTAACTCCCCTCAGTCAAGAGCACAGTTCCTGAGCACAGAATGGCTACTAGAGAAAACTGTCCTATTAGTGTAAGCTAACTGCAGTGTGTCACACAAACGCAATAATGCCCTCCTTGTCAGAGCTTGTAGTAAAACCGAAAATCAGAAATTACAGCAAAACAGCAGTTCTTCAGTTTTCTACTCTCCTCATCAAAGAAAGCATATTATTTTTGGTGGGGGGGGGAGCCTGAGTGCCCTTCTCCCCCACTCCTACCCCATCCATGCGATCAGGGTTTTTATAAACTATATTCTTGCTTTTCTGCTTCTTATGAATCCTGACAGGAAATGATAAGGACAATCTCTTAACAAAATAAAAGTTAGCTCCAGTGACTTTCTAATGGCAGCTTTTATCATCCCAACAAAAACAGCTCTCAAAACTTTGAAAGACTCTTTGTACTTTGATCTTAACAATTTTCCGTTCAGCGGATGTTGCAGTCCAAGCTAGAGGCATGTCTAGGGAACTTTTTTTCGTCCCTCCTTGTTCACTCACAGAGATAGAAGGCAGGTTTTTTTCCCTCCCTTCTCCTGTATAATGCTTACATCAGCTGCTTCTCTTATTTACCAGCCACAGACACAAGAGGCCTTTTTAAAGGTCCATAAAAACAGCTAGAGAGGGATATTGTCAATAATGGATGAACTTAATTCAGGGTAAATCTGGCTTCTTTTCTGTCCCCCTCTCCAGCTGCAAGCACCCCTGGAACGTTTATCTCTGGCTCTTCGGGAAAATGGTACTTTAAAGGAGGCCTCTAAAATGTTAAAAGCCCTCCTGCACCACCATGACTATCAGACATTAGTCACAGTAATCCTTTCTTTCTTTAATTTCTCCTCCCCCCACCCCCCAACTCCTCCCATCTCAACTCCATCCCCACTCTTACAGGGATCTTTGGGAAAATTACATTCAGGAGAAATGATAATTTCGTTTTAAAGGAATCATATTCTCGTCCACTTAAGATGATTCTCTGTACCCCATTCCAAAGCTGCATCTTCCAATCCACACTACTACAGAACAGGTAACAAATGTATAACACATTTCACTGGATCACTGGATCTCATTATCTCTTCTCTCCACAACATCCCCCACCCCACCACCACCACCCCAACACAAATTAAACAACTTAAGTATAACTTTTCAAAACTGCTGCCAATATTTTAACGTGTGAAATAACCAGCTTGGAGGCAAGCAGTGGGACAATTTGATCTCCTGAGGTCTCTTTTCAGTCCTATGATATTTAATCATGTGGGAATACCAGAATGAGAATGGATAATCTATTTGGGTGTGTTTTGTCCCTCCAGTTAACACCTTAAAGGTGGGCAATCAACATAACTCTCCAGGGACCTGGAGTTACAAGATCAGATTAGGCTCCCTTTGACCTGATTTACTTGGTATGATTGTATTCGGTGTGTGATATATAGCCCACCTCACACCTCCTCTGCTCCCCACCATAAGAATTAAGACTTATCCATCCCTATTCATTCATTCAATCGTATTCATTCATTCATTCATTCAATCAGTGCTCAATTTATTGAGCACTTACTGTGTGCAGAGCACTGTACTAAGCGCTTGGGAAGTGCAAGTTGGCAACATGTAGAGATGGTCTCTACCCAACAACAGGCTCACAGTCTAGAAGGGGGAGATAATAATCCCTATATTACTACATAGAGGGCTGTGCGTGTTGCAGAAAGCCCTGGTTTATTTCTAAGCAGAGCAGTTTCATCCTAGAAACCCCAGGACCTCTGGCATGCTTAAGATATGTTGCCAACTTGTACTTCCCAAGCACTTAGTACAGTTCTCTGCACACAGTAAGTGCTCAATAAATACGATTGAATGAATGAATGAATGATAAAATAGGTTGCAACCTTGGGATGGAATTTTTGAGGAAAAACAAAAGCCTCCCTTCAGCCAGCCTGTTACATTTCCCAAGGAATCCTTCCTTTCTGGTCAACTCATTCCCCCTTTACACTATAGTGTTCAACAGCCCAAGAGTTAAAAGAACATCATCAATTTACAAGCAATAGTGGCACGGGCTCAAACACATTCAGTCCTAGCCACTGTGTGATTCTAAACTGACTCCATATGGCGGGGTGGGGTTATAAATCTTGAGACAGTGTGACATAGTCAAGGGGCTGAAGGGAGATTTGCAGTCGGACTCAAAGATCAGCCAATTATTTATTTGCCACCATATTGTTTCATCTCTGAGAGATCATCAAGCTAAAAGACGTTGTCTAGTTGTCTGACCAGAAGACAAAGCAGTTAGAAATTCCCAAGTTCTACTGCTGACACAGTCTTCTTCCATCTGAAACTCAGGTTTCCTAGCATGGTGAGAGCAATATTGAACTTCTTACATACATCTGAGTGTAGATTATGGGGCTTTTCTTACTATCCTTTCCAGGTAAATCATGCCTAGGTATAGAGGAAAACATTTTTTTAACAGATAAATTTTTCAAAATGTATTTTGTATTCCTGTAAATGGATCACAGGATGCTTTTCCATCTCATCAGGATGTTGTGAGATGTGGAGTGTGTCATTAAACTGTCTGGGGGCCCTTCACATGCAAAACCTCCCTGCATACAATGCTGACAATCTAATGATCCCACACACTGAAAATGGCAAATAGCCACTGAAGAAAAAAAATAGCCCCTTTTTCTCATTTGTAGCTGGTGTGTGTTGTTTCCCAATAAGAAATAGCACCATATTTTATAGTGCCTTTAATTTAGAGCTAACTTTGAGCATTAAAAGCCTTATCTCGCTCAAAGTTAATGTGACAGATAGTCTAGGAGGCATATTAACAGGGATAATAGCTTTCTCTAAGACAGGGGAGACCTGTTAACTTACACAGGGAAATTTGCAATTCAAGTGAAGCAAATGAATTATTTTAAAGCAAGGAAGAAAGTCTGGTCTAAACTGGACTTCACTTTGAAGAAGGAATGCCCTCCCTTTTTCATACCAGATCATCTACCCGCAGAGAGAGAAAGAGAAGAGAAGGTCGTTAAGTAGGAGTCATGAATTGGAGAAAAAGAAAGTTTAGAGTGGTTGGTAATGTTGTGAACAGTGCGATGTCCTTTTGGAACAGAGATTTTTAGAACAATATGTGCAACACAGGCAGCCTTTCCAAAGGGGGTTTTAGTAAAGGTCTTCCCAGTCGGCTGGGAAAAAGTCAGATTCCTTAAAATCAGAAAGATTACCTTACCTGCTTCATTTCCATCACACTCAATGCATGGCAACCTGGGTAATAATGAAAGTGGCATTTGACAGACAGCTACATATTGTCCTCGAAGCAGCTGACAGAAGAGGTTGACTAGTAAAGAAATAAATAAATAACCGGTGAAATCTGAAGAGACCCTGAAATTCCCAGAACAAGTCCACACATTTGACACAGGAAAATAATTTTTAAATATTAAATTATGTGTTTGGTACAAAGCTTTGATTATCTGGATTTCTCTTGCTTACTAGTAGCTTTTGTTGAGAAGGCTCCTTTAAAATCCTCCACTTGCATTGCTGTTCCCATGACAGCAGCCTCATATTTCACCAAGGGTTAGCATCTCTTTTCTGTTCCATGGTCACTGATTAATGCCCTGACCCTTGACCTATTAACCCCTACAACAACAAAACAGAAGAGGAATGCCTGCATTGCCCCAAAGTTTAAATTGGTTTAAATAAGGTCCTTCCTGTGCGAGAATATTATGTCTTAATGATTTGTTTAGGTGAAAAATGTAACCTCCCATGTCCCCCAGCTCACCACCCTCCCTCCTCTCCTTCCCTATCTCCTGCTTTCTTGTAAGGGACAAGAGAACGCTTAAACCCTTGAGCTAAAAGCAGCTCAAACACATACAGAGCCAGAAAGCAAAATTAATCACTTTCTTGTTTCTGATTAAGACCAAAAATACCCTGCAGGGAGACCGCCAGTTAAGCCTAAAGGAATGAAGAGACAGGAGATAATAAAGACTTGAAAAGAAAAAAAAGGCTTATCCTCCTTCGGCCAGAGGAGTGAAATTGCCAGGCTGTTTGTCAGTACAGTACAGAATATTCTCCCTTTGCTAGCAGGTGCAGAACCCACGCTTGGATAGAATGTAACAAACCCTTCCGAACCCCACGCTCTCTGGCATTTAACCAGAAATTGGGTTCGGTCACCCAGGAAAAGCAAAAAAAAAAAAAAAAAAGAGGTTAAACCAGGGAAAAACACAGCTTAGGAAATTCAAACTCAGCCTCTCATCTCCTCCTTTCCCAGGGAGAAAGGGTTTAAGGGCAAATGCTGTTGAAAGAACAACAACAATAATAATAATAATAAAACTGTGGTATTTGTAAAATGCTTACTTTGTGCCAGGCACTATACTAAGCACTGGGGTAGATACAAGCAAATCGGGTCAGACACAGTCCCTGTTCCCTGTGGGGCTCACAGTCTCCATCTCCATTTTACAAATGAGGTAACTGAGGCACAGAGAAGTGATGTGATTTGCCCAAGATCAAACAGCAGACAAGTGGTGGAACCAGAATTAGAACCCATGACCGTCTGACTCCCAAGTCCATACTCTACCCATTACGCCATGCTGCTTCTCTAGAAATTGCCATAACGAAAAACGCTAATGCCAAATCAGGTGTTCAAGATGTTGGTGACCGGGGCTCTTCTTGATCCCAAAGAATCCAAAAAGCAAATTGCACTCGAACACCTAACATCCATTTCAAACTGCATCTTCCACCCAATTTCCACACTACTGGATGGCTCATTACAAAGAGGTAAACCAGGGGGATGGTCACCCTTAGCCAGCTGATGGCAATTGTCTGTTACCACAAAAAGGTTACTTTAGTAACTTGCTCCAAGAAGTTCAAGAGATCAAAGTGCTTTATGTTTCTTAGCAAAGACCTCTAGCTAATCTTCCTGAGACTTAGTGTCTCGATTTTTACAACGGAGAAGCTGTGGTGCAGGGCAGATGGAGGAATTTTACAAGGCAAGTCAGAAGCAGAGCAAAGTAGCCAGCTGACCACCTAAGCAGATCAGGTGGGCTAGGGCCAACCAAACAACCCAGCTCCCTCCAGTTCATACAGTCCTTCACCCTTAAACCACTTAACAATGCTCTCCTCACCCTGGCAATACTGATCAATCAATCGTATTTATTGAGCGTTTACTGTGTGCAGAGCACTGTATTAAGCGCTTGGGAAGTACAAGTTGGCAACATATAGAGACAGTCCCTTCCCAACAGTGGGCTCACAGTCTAAAAGGGGGAGACAGAGAACAAAACCAAACATACTAACAAAATAAAATAAATAGAATACATATGTACAAGTAAAATAAATAGAGTAATAAATATGTACAAACATATATACCTATATACAGGTGCCGTGGGGAAGGGAAGGAGGTAAGATGAGGGGGAAGGAGAGGGGGATGAGGGGGACAGGAAGGAAGGGGCTCAGTCTGGGAAGGCCTTCTGGAGGAGGTGAGCTATGGGAATAGCTCCTTAATAGTTCCTGATGCTCCTTAAGCTTCCAGAAATGGTTATCAGAACCTCAAGTAGGGCAGCCGTAGCACAGCCCCGGGCTTGGATGCTCAAGGAGCTGGAACTGACCACTTCTAACTGGCAGCTGTTGCCGTATGTGCTGGGAGAAGAGAACAGCTGGGAAAGCACTGAGCCCTGCTTTGAACTGGCCAGGCAAGAGACCTGATCAGGGAAAGAGGAGGCTTCAAAAACTTGAGAGGTTTTGTTGTTGTTGTTTTTTCTTTAATTCATTCATTCAGTCATATTTATTGAGCACCTACTGTGCGCAGAGCACTGTACTAAGCGCTTGGGAAGTACAAGTTGGCAACATATAGAGACAGTCCCTACCCAACAAAGGGCTCACTGCCTTGTACTTGGGTACAGGTTGGACACAGTCCCTGTCCCACATGGGGCTCACAGTCTCCATCCTCATTTTACAGATGAGGTAACTGAGTAACAGAGAAGCGAAGTGACTTACCCAAAGTCACACAGCATACAAGTGGTGCAGTCAGGATTAGAACCCAGGTCCACTGACTCCCAGGCTCTTTCCAGCAGCGTGGTTCAGTGGCAAGAGCCCGGGCTTTGGAGTCAGAGATCATGGGTTCAAACCCCGGCTCGACTATGTGACTTTGGGCAAGTCACTAAACTTCTCTGCGCCTCAGTTACCTCATCTGTAAAATGGGGATTAAGACTGTGAGCCCCCTGTGGGACAACCTGATTACCTTGTATCCTCCCCAGTGCTTAGAACAGTGCTTGGCACGTAGTAAGTGCTTTAAAAAATGCCATTATTATTATCATTTCCACTAGGCCATATTGCTTCTCGAGATTAGAGGCCATGGGTCCATCAGGTATAGTTACTCCTGCATCCGACAACCAGGACTTCACTGATCTATTCACTTTATAAGTATAAGATAGCCTGACAGCCAGGGGTGTTTCTCTGGTTTTCTTTCCCCATCTGACTGAAATACTGTCCAAGATCTGAGATCGGTCAATCTGATTGATGCCCTGCTGGCACAGATTCTTCTCTAACCCCAAAAGCAGAACTGCTGTCTGGAGAAGGGAGAAAAATAACAGATATAATGGCAGAGTCATACCCACTTCACATAGGTTGTGAGAATCGAGTTGGTCAGCGGGGTGGGTGCTGGGGCTGCCATGCCATGGGTTAACTTCCACAATGGCGTGGTCAGCAGGGAGGGTTTCAAACAACCCTATCTGGTCAACAAGGAGGGAGGGAGAAAGATGGTTTCCCTCACACGCATTTGAAGTTAGGGCACGATGATATTTGAGTGCAGAGAGCTAATCTAAGTGCTTAGCAGAGTATGATACAGTAGAGATGGTAGACATGATTCTTGCCTTCAAGGAGCATGCAGTCTAGTGGTATTAAGCACTTACTTTATGCCAAGCACTGAGGTGGGGGACCATCAAGGTCTTAGATGGACCCATTTTACAGATGAGGAAACTGAGGCTCTGATAGGTTACCTAAGGAGGAAGAGGAAAGAAAAAACTGAGGAAGGGTGGGAAGGAAAGGACAGAAAACCACTGGCCCTGGGGGACACATAAGGCTGGGTAGGTGAGGGTGAGGGTTTTGGGGGAGGGGGTTCAGCTTTCTCCTCCCAGCCAGAAGGCCACTTATCTCCTGGGCATTAAGATAACAAGTTTAAGTTTCGAAGACTTGAATCAACCCCTCCCCACCCGCTCCCCATGGTCCAACAGCTCCCTGGAGCACAATGAGTTAGGCACCACACGGAGAAAATTGGCAAGTAACTTGAGACAAACTAGATAACACAATATCTCCTTGCCTATGAGTTTTGGTCTGCCCAGCACCTCCTCCTCCTCACCTCAGTAACCTTCTTCCCAGGGTGAGAAGGAATTACTCAGTGATTTAATGAGTTCTGCAGTAGATGCTGTGTTCTGTGAATGTTTACACGTTATTAACACCTTGGTTATCCTTTTGTGTCAGAGGGGAGAGGGGTAGAAAGGAGTAACAGACACCACCAACACCCTCTAACCTTAGTTCTTTGGAAGCAGCGTGGCCTAGTGGAGAAAGGCTTGGGATTCGGGGACCTGGGTTCTAATCCCAGCTCCACCACTTGAACAAGTCACTTAACCTCCCTGTGCCTCAGTTTCCTCAACTGTAAAATGGGGATTCAGTACCTGCTCTCCTTCCACTTAGATGGTGAGCCCCATTGGGACAGGGACTGTGTCCAACTCTATTAACTTCTACCTGCCCCAGCACTTGGAACAGTGTCTGACACACAGTAAATGCTTAAAAAGAACAATAATAAAAGCCTGACCACTGCAGCCGTGCTTCTCCAGTGTGTGAGTAAACATGCAGAAAATTATCAAGCACCTCCCATGCAGCAGGAAAGTCAACATCAAAAGCATATGGGTGGTGATTTGGGTGAAAACAGGAAGAGAAGTGATTAACCGTAAGGGTTGGGAAGCAGGAGAACAAGGCTGTGCCTAACTCAAGATCCTTGCCAGGTGCACTTTAGAAGTCCTGAACTAGCTTCAGTCATTCAATTAGCAAAACATATGTCACCTCCTGCTTGGTGACATTAGAAATTGCTTTCAAATGTATTTTAGAGGCTTTCAGGCAGGGATCTGGAGGAGAATTTGTATTTGAAGACTGACTTTGCATTGCCACGCCGATGAGGATGGAACAGCCTCAGAGAAAGTGTTCACATTTCACTCCAAGTTGCCAGCTCTGCTGAAATGTTTGCTACAAACATGGTTCCAGACAGTCATTAGAAGCATTCACTTCCATCAGGGGTAAGGAACGAAGCTATTTCACTTTCAGAGCCTAGTTTCTGGATGGATAAACTCAGTCTGATAGACATATAATTTTTCGGGCTGTAGACAAGAGGAGGGAAAAAAATGGAAAAGTTCAAATAATCTATTTTCTGTCAATTTTTCTACTTCAGTGAAGAAGTTTTGTTTAGGAGATGTTGGGATTTTTTTTCTTTTTTTTTTTTTTGGTATGTGTGTGGATTTTATAAAGGAACCTGGACCTCCATGTAGGAATAGTGCCAGCTCAATTGGAATTGCCAGAGGATGCAGCTGGTAAGGATTTCCTCATCCTTGCACCTAAGCTCATTGCAAGGCTGTTGTATTTTTTCCAGGGATTTTGCTGGTGGACTCCAAAGCTCGTTATCTTTGTAGACCATGAGAAGGCGGGTTTCCTGAAGAGGCTCACCTTTGGTCACTCCAGAGAGCATCCTCCTTGAACTTAGTCTCTCTCTCTCTCAACTCCCCTTAGGTGCCAGGGGTGGACATTTGCCTTAATATCTCTAATGTACAGCAGGCAAGCTAGATTTCGGACTGAGCTGTCTATCATCTTGACACAAATTTCATTTATGGGTATTAGCAAGCTTTAAAAAAAAAGAAAAAGAGCATTAGATGCACTCTGGTTTTGCCACTTACTAGAATCGGTTACCTCAGAATGTGAGTCCTTCGGGGCACAGGGTCTATGTCTAATTTCCACCCACGTACTTTTTCCCAGAGCTTAGTATAGTACACAATATGACAGTATATTTGGTAAGCATTTAATAACTACTATTGAGACTGAGAAAAAGTAGCAAAATCTTCTTCTGAAGGCCTCAAAAAAGCAGTCTGAGGTACTTTTCTTGTGTCATTTTCCTATCCATACTTGTATGCAGGTAGGACTATGTTTAACCTCCAGTTCCGTAAACAAATCAATGCTTCAAACCATTCCTGCCATGAATGGAAAAGCTGGGGCCCAAACCCCTGTGCCTCCAGTAGCCCTTGAACAAAATGAAACCAGTGAACTAAATTAGATAAAGTCTGGATCTGTTGAATTGGAAGTCAAGAGACTTGGGTTCTGTTCCCCACTTGGAAGTCTGACCTTCAGCAAGTCCCGAAAGCTACTTATGCCTCACTAGGATGAGCACTGCTGCTGCCGCCCACCTCTCCCTGGCTGGTGTTAGCTAACAAACAACTGTGTAATGCTTTGCAAATACAAAGTGCCACGGGAACATCAGAGAATTGGGAAAAGAGCGATTTTCTTAAAGCAAAAATTCAAAACCAATTCCAGTAATTGTCAGGAACTCGCAGACACCACTGTCACTTAGCTGTTACATTTGTTCTTCCCTCTGTTCTACCTTAACGTTGCAGTTTTGAGCTCAAAGTTAGTTGTGGCCTCTCCATACAGCCACCAAGGGAGACCTGCACCTAGGTCGTCGTGGGCCAGACTCTTAAGTGATTTCCCCGTTCTGCTGAAACACTTCCTTGTAAAATTTTTAAAAAAGTTGGTTCGCCTACAGCCTTCGTAGTCTCATTGCATCAACACTTTCCCCTCAAGGGCCAGAACAGGTAGAAAACAATAGCCCTAAAAATAAAGTGTTTAACATCCACAATTTCCCCACCTCTTACAATCCTATGTCCCCTGGGATTTCCAAGATGTTTCCTCCAGTGGGATAAACTGACCTGCCTCACCTTTTCCCCATGACTACGAAGAATGTCTGATGAAGCCTAATATCCCCATTATTAGCCGATCCTATAGAACTCTTTTCTTTAACAAGGTCTTTAATGAGATTACACATCATCTATATAAGCCGCTGTCACAAGTCCCTCCCCAGAAGACACCTGAGTATCATTTTCACTGCCTGAATGAGGGGACATCCCTGCCACCCTTCGTCCAACTTCACAGATCGGAGTTCGGTATGGGAAGGGAGTAAGGGAAACGGCAAGTTAATGGGGCGTAAGTGCCAAAGACCACTGGTCCTTGATCCCCAAAGGACTGTGTGTTCCTCATAAGGAGCATCAACACATTGATATCTTCCCTCTCTGCACAAGTGGCAACCAACAATCAGTATCACCTTGTTCTTGGCCAGCTGGACCTGTTCAGCTTTTGATGGGTGTCTTAGGACCTGAAGTAGACCAGCAGCATCGACTAATCAAAAGAGCCTAATCAAATGAGCCTGAGAGTCAGAGAGCCTGAGTTCTTAGCCTGGCTCCGTCATTTATCTGCTGTGTGACCTTGGGCAAGTCGCTTAGCATCTCTGTCCCTCAGTTCCCTCATCTGCAAAACCTGTTCTCCTGCCTATTTTGGAATGTGAACCCCATATGGTACCTAATTATCTTCTATTTACCCCAGAACTTAGTACAGTACTTGGCACATAGTAAGCCCTTAAACAAATGCCACAATTATTATTACTTGACAGTATCTTAAAAATGAAGTCTCATTTTAACAGTTGTCAGCGTGCTAAAGCATCTTTGCTATACACCTATTGCACTGTTGGTCCCTCTGAGTGGAGGAAGGCCATGTTGCTTGTTGAGGGCAGGAAAGTTGTCTATCGTACTCTCCCAAGTGCTTAGTACAGTGCTCTGCACCCAGGAGGTGCTCAATAAATACAACTGACTGATGGTGAAATGAGGGGGGACCTTTGGGGATGGCCCCATGTTTGGCTACCACTGGATCAGATGCAACACTTCCCTGATATCCACCAGAGTATATGCTTGTGTAATTGCACCTTCAGAAAAAAATAAAAATGTAAAAAACACTAACTAGCAAGACTACAGACTTTTAGAAAGTGATGTCTTTAGCTTCCCATAGGACAGGGAAGTGCTGAATTGTAGCCAGGACCCCTGGGATGTGGAGTCTTTGGCTTTTCAGAGGGTTTCTCTAACTCAGAATTGAAGGCTAAAGTCAGAAGTGAACAGAACTGAAAAGCAGGGTGTTAACTTTCGGATGGGTGAAACCTTTTGTAGCAGTTTTTGTTCAATAATAACGATGGCAACTATTGAGCGCTTAGTATGTGATAAACATCATTCTAAATGCTGGGATAGATGCAACAAAATCAAATTGGATAGGTCCCTGTTCCATTTGGTGCTTACAGTCCAAGAGGGAAGGAGAGCAGCTATTTAATCCCTCATTATGGATGAGGAAACTGAGGTGCAGAGAGGTTAAGTGACTTGCCCAAAGTCATTCATCAGACAAGTGGCAGAGGTGGAACTAGAATCAGGGTTCTTGACACTCTTCCCACCCCCCCACAACCAGTCCCACACTGCTTCCATACAATAGCATGATTAGGCCATTTCTGAAAATGCAAAAGAATACCCTTGGTTTTGTAATATAACATGTCATGGGTAACCTACCAAGGAGGAAACAGATAAACATATTACTCAGGACTGGGGAAAAGGAAGGAAGAAATGGATAAGATACCAAAAGATTCCCTGGAACAGTTCTTGGTTAATTATATGAAGTTCATTATAATTATACATAAGAGGTACATTAGAATGTAATTACACTGTAATTATAGAGTTCTGTGCTATCAATATTTAATCTGCAGGGTGTAGCTGTCCTTAAAGTTCACTGTAGTTAGATTTCACCTGTATTAAAGTGCTATGGGCCCCACCCTGGCTGACTTGTTTTGGGTATCATGCCATAAGGATTTGGCAACTGGGGAGACTTGAAAATGTGCACTCCTTCATAGGGAAAAGTCTTAAAGACCAAGATCTCTTGCCCTACTTTCCCTGGTGGACTAAAGAGGTGGAAGCAGATCTTGTTGACATCATGTGGCAGCCTGGCCCGCTCAAATCTGACAACACACTTGTCACAAAACATGCCTCTTCTGTGAATCATGAGGCATCACACAGTGGCAAGTCCTAGGCCAAAAATTTGGAAAGGAGGAAAGGAAAATTAAAGTTATTAAAAGCTGATTAGAACCCCAAAATGTTCAAGCTCAGAAATAAGACTATAAGAAAGAGAGAACGCAATCCAACTGGTGTCCATGTGGGCAAATCCACTTAATGGGCCTTGTCACTGACCCATCTTCTCTGTTGGGCCTGAAATTCCCTCCCTTTTCACTTCCAACAGTCCACCACTGCCACTTGTTCACAACTAGCACAAATTCCAGAAAGCGGGCCTATTACCTAATAGGAAGCAGCATGGCTCAGTAGAAGGAGCCCGGGCTTGGGAGTCAGAGGTCTTGGGTTCTAATCCCACCTCTGCCACTTGTCAGCTGTGTGACTCTGGGCAAGTCACTTAACTTCTCTGGGCCTCAATTACCTCATTGGTAAAATGGGGATTAACACTGCGAGCCCCACGTGGGACAACCTGATCACCTTGTACCCTCCCCAGAGCTTGGAACAGTGCTGTGCACATAGTTAGCACTTAACAAATGCCATTATTATTATTATTATTCATCCCAATATTAGTTTGTCATCTGACATTTTCTTTGGTTTGCAAAATAAACTACAGAATTAGGGTTCTGGAATTGTGTTGCTTTCACTGCTGTCTCAAGAGGCCACCAGGTAACCGTCCCTGTCCCATATGATGAGTATGACATATGACAGAATCTATCAGGAGAACTTTTCTCACTGGAAATTTCAATATTCCTCAGTCTGCATGGGATAAACCTGGACTGGCACCAAACCAGAGTTTCATAATGCAGATAGGGGCTCCTACCCTGGGAGCCAAGACATCAGCTTAATTAGCAGATTGCATCTCCAAGCTTTTCCAGCTCATAACTCTTCCCCACCACCCCACTTCACTATTGCTTGGGAGCCTGGTGGCAGCCTTCAGGGCCAGGTTAATTTGGGATCAGGGTGTGGGAGGGTGGACTGAAGAAAGAGTAGTGTCTATTCCCCTGAAAATCCATGGCAGCAGTTTCCTGAACAAATTAGAAAGCATATACAAAGGGACTCAAAAAAGATCCATATCTGTTCAGCTCAAAGCTTATCAGGAAACATCATGACAAAAAGAAATAGTTTTAAGTTCTCCATGCACATGAAAATAAATTTACTTCCATTTTGCCACTAAGGAACATGTAGGCTTAGGGTTTTTTTTTCATTCTTTGCTCTAGAGGTGCATTGATTTGTTTCATTCAGACACCACCACTAAATTCCTCTGCAATATTATTTTCTCTATGCCAACTAATCTGAGACTGTTTTGTTGAGTGAATGACCATCATTTAAATCACTTTCCAGGATCCAAACAATCCTGGGGAATAGTAGAACTCAAAAATGCTTTGCTGTCAGCTTTGTATTTCCAGGTTTGAAATCCATAACATGGAAAAGAATGTAGAATAGGTCCTTTGTGCTTTCATCGATCCTAAACTGAACTGGGGGAGTTTATGAAGTAGAGATCCATAGCAAAACAGAAGGATATTGGTTGACTCTCAAACTCCTGCTCATATAGCACAAGGTGGGATGTCAGGCCATTTAATTTCTATCCTTCTAAAAAAAATGGGGTAAGGACATTGATCAATAAAGCAGTGGGTGTGTGTTTGTGGAGGCTGAAAGAGAGGGAGGTTTCTGGGGAGAAGAGAAACAGAGGGTGTTGGGTACCATCCATTCTGCCAGTCCTCACAAACAGGGTCAGAAGAGCTTGGGGAGTTTAGGGACGGGCTTGTCCACCTATGTAACTGAGGAAACCAACAGGCATGATCTCCCTAAAATCCCTCCCCTCCTCCACCCTCTTTGATTCTCCCTATGTTCCATGCAGTAACTCAAGAAGAAAGCTCTTTCTTCCACCCATGCTTCTGATCCCGTTCCTTCATGCCTTTTTAAGAAACACTTCACCCCCCTCCCTTCTTCCTCCCTTGACTGTCATCTTACACTATTCACAGTCTAACAGCTTCTTCCCCAATGCTTTTAAAAGATGCGTATGTACCTCTTATCCTAATAAAACCCTCCCTTGATCCCATGGCTGCTCCCTTCTATCATTTCTCTCCAAACTTCTTGAGAAAGTTGTTTACACCCCTTCTCCACTTCCTATCCTCCAATTCTCTCCTAGCTTCCCACCCAACTGGCTTCCTCCCCCTCCACTCCACAGAAACGGCCCTCTCTAAGGTAACCAATGACCTTGTTCTCACCAAATCCGATGGACTCTACTCGATCTTAATCCTCCTGGTCCTCTCAAACACCTTTGACACTTTAGACCATCCCCTTATCCTTAAAACATTATGCAACCTTGGATTCACTGACACTGTCCCCTCTTGGTTCTCCTCCTATTTCTCTTGACTTCTTCTTCTCAGTCTCTTTGGCTGGCTCTTCCTCTGCCTCTCACCCTTGACAGTAGAGGTTCCCTCAAGGCTCAGTTCTAGGTCACCTTCTATTCTTCCCCTACACCCACTCCTTTGGAGGACTCATTTGCTCCCGTCGCTTCAATTACCATCTTTATGCAGGTGATACCCCAATCAACATCTCCAGCCCTGACATCTCTACTTCCCTACAATCTCGCATTTCCTACTGCCTCGTAGGCATATCTGCTTGGATGTCCCACCGACACCTCAAATTAATCATGTCCAAAACTGAACTCATCTTCTCACCCAAACCCTGTCCTCCCCATCTCTTCCGCATCACCGTAGACAACACCATTATCCTTCCCATCCTTATCATTGTCCTCAACTAACCTCTCTCATTCCACCCACATATTTAAACTGTCACCAAATCCTGTCGGTTCTACCTTCACAACACTGCTAAAATCCATCCTTCCCTTTCCATCCAAACTGCTACAATGCTGATCCAAGCACTTGCCCAAGCCTTCCTTGACTCCTACATCTGCCTCTTCACTGGCCTCCTGGCCTCCCATCTCTCCCTACCCCAATCCATACTTCGCTCTGCCACAAAATTCATTTACCAACAAACTGTTCAGTTCATGTCCCCCCACACCTCAAGGCCCTTCAATGGCTGTCCATCCACCTCCAGTCAAACAGAAACTCCTTACTATTGGTTTTAAAGCACTCAAACAGCTCATCCCACCCTAACTCACCTCACTAATATCCTACTACAGCCCAGCCCACACACTTCATTTTTCTAGGGCCAGCGTATTCACAGTGCCCCGATCTCATCTATCTCACCACCCACCCTTTCACACGTCCTCCCCCTAGCCTGGAACTCCTTCCCCCTCCATATACGCCAGACTTCCACTCTCTGTTACTTCAAAGAATTACTAAAGTCACATCTCCTCCCAATTAAGCTCTCTTTTCCCCAGCTTGCTCTCCCTCACGCATCATCTATGCATTTCAATCTGTGACCTTTCAACATTTGGAATTCACCCCACCCCCAACCCCACAGCACTTACGTATATATCTATAAGTTATATATAACTTATTTACTCATATTAATGTCTGTCTCCCCCTCTGACTGTAAGCTCATTATGGGCAGGGAACGTGTTTGCTAATTCTGTTGTACTGTACTCTCCCAAGTGCTTAGTACAGTCCTCTGCACATAGTAAGCTCTCAATAAATACAATTTCAGTGGAATGAGCCCGGGCTTTGGAGTCAGAGGTCATGGGTTCAAATTCCGGGTCTGCCAATTGTCAGCTGTTTGACTTTGGGTAAGTCACTTAACTTATCTGTGCCTCAGTTACCTCAACTGTAAAATAGGGATTAATATTGTGAGCCCCATGTGGGACAACCTGATCACCTTGTAACCTCCCCAGTGCTTAGAACAGTGATTTGCACATAGTAAGTGCTTAATAAATGTCATTATTATTATTATTATTATTGACTGAGGAAAGATCTTTACAGCTTTATCTAACCCAGCTTCACAGAGAGGACCAGGAAGATGCTGGCAAAGCCAGGGTCCCAAAGTCTCTCCTCTCCAAAAGACTTTTACCGCAACAGCTCCTCACTCTCTCAACCAAAGATTCCCCCAATTCATATTAAAAACATGGATGTTTAGTGGTCTGGCAACCCACCTCCAGAAAATATCTTAGTAGTAGTGACTGGCAAGTGCTTAAAACGTTTTCACATTATACAACATGTCTGACAGCTACGGGAATTGTGCCCTAAGATTTTCAATTCAGTTTTAAGATAGCAATAAGACAAACAACTCAAGAGACAATCTGGGACTTAAACCTTCACAAGGTACCACAAGAGAAAAAAGCTGCAGGAAATGTTGATCTTTGTCCATCCCTGTTCTCCCTCCTACTTAGACTGTGAGCCCAAGGAGGGACAGGGACTGCGTCCGACCCAATTAACTTGTATCTACCCCAGTGCTTAGAACAGCGCTTGACATATAGGAAGCACTTCAATACCACAATCATGATGATGATGATGATGACTGTGATTATTACCGGTACTCATTATGTAATGGCTGGCAGGGGAAGAATGTGCAGTTTACAGTTAAGGAACAGACACTCTCTCCAGCAGCAACCGCTGCTGGATTTTCATCTGCTTCCTATACCACTGTTGAGGGTGGCACCTCTTTAGCCTGGCAATGGGTAGAAGTACTGGATGGGGGGAAGGGGAAGTCTTCAATTCCTAGTGAAAAGACTGAAACTGAGTATTTAAAACAGGTTTTAGGGTGCCCAAAACAGAACCAGATTGGGGACCATTTAGGGTCCGACTAAAAAGTGGAGAGAGGTCGATCATATTGAGTGCTTACTGTGTGTAGAGCACATGATGATGATGATGATGATGATGATATTTGTTAGGCGCTACTATGTGCCAGGCATTGTATTAACCGCTGAATCACTAGGGAAATCTTTCCAGAGCCCAGCTTCAATCAGTTAAGTCCCTTCCCATAAGCGTTGGGATGGATGCAAGCAAATTGAGTTGGACACAGTCCCTGTCCCATGTAGCATTCACAGTTTCAATCCCCATTTTACAGATGAGGTAACTGAGTGACAGAGAAATGAAGTGACTTGACTAAGGTCACACAGCAGAGAAGTGGTGGAGCCAGGATTAGAACCCATGATCTTCTGAATTCCAGGTCCATGCTCTATCCACACACCATGCTGCTTCTCAAGCATTTGGAAAAGAACAATATCACAGACACAGCCCCTGCCCGCAGCAAGCTTAGAGTCTAGAGGGGTTTGAGGAGCAGAGGTTCATGGCTTCCAGATAAAGCCACAACTAGAGTGGCCCAGCTTTGACTAGGAGCCAGGTAGGAGGGTGGAGGGGCAGCGGAAGCCAGATACCCTCCGAGGGCAATTTAGCCCAGCTCACTACCATACCACCAAGGAGCCCCAGCCCCAAGAGGCCCTCCTGATATGAAGTCTGGACTGGTGGAGCACTGCACCCTTATTAATCCCCTCAACCTGGTTTAATCTAGGAGGGCACATCACCCCGTGGAAATGGACAAGAAGCAATGTGGCTTAGTGGGTAAAGAGTCAGAAGGACCTGGGCTCTAATCCCAGCTTTGCCATATGTCAGTGGTGTGACCTTGGGCAAGTCAGTTAACTTCTCTGGATCTCGGTTACCTCATCCGTAAAATGGGGATTAAGCGTGTGAGCTCCATATGGGACAGGGACTATGTCCAATCGGATTAATTTTTATCTACCCCAGTGCTTAGAACACTGTTTGGCACACAGTAAGCACTTAACAAGTACCATAATAATAATAATTATTATTATTACATAGCATCACATATGCTTGAAATGGACATTATTTAGGGAATTTGAGAAGTGGGGAAGAAAGCAAAAAGATGAGAAGGAAAAAAAGTATTTTGGGACACTTACTAAATACTGCACAGCTCTCCTCTTCGCCCCTCTCCAGTAACAAATCAAACCTCTCTGGGGAAACCCTGCGACAAGGAAGACAACCCTTTAGAAGATACACACAATCTATGTGTTTATTGATCGGTTTATACCTGCCTCTGAGGACAGACCGGGGGAGGAAGGTAGAAAGGGGAAAGGAAACCCAGTTTCTATATCGAAACAATTGCAATCATGTTCTCCCCAAGCCAGCGGAAGATTCACCAGCAAGATGTGTAATTTCGAGTTACTAATTGTGATGCCCTGCAGCTTGCTGGGCTAAAAATAGGATCCTCTTTTTGTTGAGTAGGTTAAAAAATAGAAGTTCACGTGCAGCTACAGCAGTACCACTTTGTAAAGAGACCTACTGAGCAGCCTTTCAATGGGCTCTCTCCTCCATAGCCACTGAAGTGCTGACACCCAGGCAACCCAGACCAACATCGTGGCATAATTGATGACTTCTACTGAGTAAGGTGGCACATTCTTGGCACAGTTTATCGGGGTTGTGAGTGATGAGAAATAAACAGTGCCCAGAAATCAGTAAAAATATGTGGACCTCCCTCTTCTTTCCTGTAGCTGCCTTAGCCCATGATCTGTGGAGGATTCAGAATAGATTTTGCCTCTATATAAAGGAGCATAATAGTGAAGTGGGTAATGCAAGATCCCAAGCTGGAAAATGCACCCTGCACAACTGACCTTCATCCGACCTTCCCTTTGGTGCTACTTTGGTCCCCATGAGAACTAAATAGTAGTTTGGTATAGTGGATAGAGAGCAGGACTGGGAGTCATAAGGACCTGGATTCAAATCCCAGCTCTGTCACTTGTCTGCTGTGTGACCTTGGGCAAATCACTTGACTTTTCTGTGCCTCAGTTACCACATCTGTAAAATGGAAATTCCCCTCTTAGGATCCCACCTGGAGAGTTTCCAGTACTCTATCAATCTTAGCTATGGGAGAGTCAAGCAGAAGCCCACCCATTCCATTCCTAGCTTGAGCAGTGGCTAGTGAGAGGAAGGCAATCTGCTAAAAGTCAAAACTCACCTGTGCTGGGCAGCAGCGGCGTGGGAGAGAGGCAAGGGTAGAGACTCAAATTTACTGCACAGAAGGCGGAAATGGTAAGTCACTTCTGTATTTTTACCAAGGAAACTCCATGGATACACTACCAGAATGGTTGCAGATAGAGGTGAGGTGTTCTGGGAGAGAAGTGTCATGGAGTTGGGTTGGAAATAACTCAGCAGCATAAGACAAGACAAAATGGGGATTAAGACTGTGAGTCCCACGTGGGACAGGGACTGTGTTCAACCTGATTAGCTTGTATCTACCCCAGCACTTAGTACAGTGCTTGGTATATAGTAAGTGCTTAACAAATACCATTTAAAAAAAAAATCCCAAGTATAATGTAGGGAAAAACCCAGGGTTACCAAGTCTCTTGTTCTGAGCCAGGTACTTGGGTACAACATGCTCAAGAGAACAATAAGATCTGAACCACTTGGATGCTTTTCATAAATAGGTAAAGGAGGGAGGCCTGTGGTTCTGTATCCAGCAGGTAGCTATTGATACACTGTAGGCTTTATGCTTCCATTTTGTGAAAGAAATGATTGAGAAGCAGCATTCCTCTGGGGATCAGCAAAATTTTCCCTTCTGTCCTGCAATTGTCATGGAGTTCTTGTATTGTACATTACTATGATAAGAAACAGCATGGCCTAGTAAGAAGCAGCATGACCTAACAGATAGAGCACATGTCTGGGAGTCTGAAAGACCTGGGCTGTAATCCCATCTTTGCCACTTATCTGCAGCGTGACCTTGGTAAGTCACTTCACTTCTCTGTACCTCAGTTCCCTCATCTGTAAAATGGGGTTGAAGACTGTGTCCAACCTAATTAGCTTGTACTTACCCCAGTGCTTAGAACAGTTCCTGGCATGTAGTAAGATCTTAATAAATACCATTAAAAAATGAATTCATTCACCAGCTATGTAAGCTGGTACTGGGAGTTGGGGTGGGAGGGGCGGTATCCAGAAATGAAGACTCCGAGAGATGAGGGCTTATTCTACCCCACAACTTCAATTCTTCCTTGGAAACTAGAAATACATTTCTTTCTGTTGTACGTTCCCAAGTGCTTAGGTCACTGCTCTGCAGTATAGACTGTAAGGTCCTTATGGGCAGGAATCATTTCTACCAACTCTCTTGTACTCTTCCCAGTGCTTAGTATAGCTGTTCAACACACAGTAGGCGCTCAATAAATACCACTGATTAAATATCACAGGTTGATTGATTCAGAAGAAATCTTCTAGGGTTTTTTTTTCCTAAGCAAAGCCTCTAAGTAACTCCTCTGTACTTTCCAGAACTACTCAAGGAAGCAGAAGGACCCCTAGAATAAACTAGAATAGGAGATCAGCAGTTTAGAGTTTCCATCAATGCTGTCCCATGACCCCGAATAGGTAACTTACCTTCTCTGAGCTACAATTAACCCCAAAATAAATCCATCCCAAGCTTTCAAGTACTAACAAAGGGATGGCTTTTTGGCTTTAAATGATCTTTGGGGATTCAATTCCTCAGAAAGGAGTGCACCTCATTTTGTCTAAGTTCAGAGAAGCTTTGCAGTAGGTGTATTTGGTGTGTCTTCAGCTTACGCTGCTGCCGCCATTTCTAAAGAGAATGAACATTTCGGAAGCAGGTTTGCTCTTAGTGACTAGATCTTGGATTTGGATTCTGTCACAGAACAGGTTTTTGTGGTATGTGATGGACAAGCAGTACAACAACTTAATTGAAAGGTCTTTTAGTGTCATATTTTTGTGAGACAACATATAATTAAGGTTCATGAGATGGCACTGCAAACTGATAGGATGATAATTGCATGCTTTTCTGGAGTTAAAATGTATATTCTTTACCCAAGTATATTTAAGCAAATTGTCTGCCGGATACTTTAACTTCAGCTGTCTGCATCTTTTATGAGTCCATTAAGCAATCTCAACCTTCTCCTATTTTCCTTGTCTTGTTTACCAAGAATGAGTTTCTCCTTCCCTCTGGTCCACTCAAACTGGAAAGTCGGAAAAGCAAACAGACCCAGGGATTTAAAAAGAGAAATCAAATAAAAAGTCGCCCTGGGAGTTACTAGATGCAAAGAATCATATTAAGCCCACTTGAGCATCTGATCCACTGAACAGTCTGCCTAGTGCAACCAAAGGATTGAATCTTAAAGGTTGGTTACACAAAGCACATTCCCTCCATAATCACTTCTCTTTATGACCAAGCCACCGATAACAGCCGTTTATCTAAAGGAGGTATATGGCTCACCTTTACCTGTAACACTCCAGGTCCCATCCCCTTACAAAGGTTCTCCTTTCATTCATTCATTCAATCGTATTTATTGAGCACTTACTGCGTGCAGATCTCCCGGCAGGTCAGTTTCAGAATTCCAAAATGGGGTAGAAAACATCAGGGAAAGTGATAACCGATCCACTTGACTATTGAGCTCTGCAATCAGACAGGTGTAGCAACAAAACTCCAACATGAACCCAGCTAAAGCATTACTTCCCAAACCAAGGCTGTGTTATTTCCCTTTGAAGGGGACATACCAGGCTAATCTAATGAATTAAATTTGTTTCAAGTGTGAATTAATTAGATTTGGAAATTGCTCCAAAATTCAGTTATCAGATTTGTCTCCTTTTAGCCTCTTGGGTTAAATTCCCTCCTGGCTTCCAAATGCATCAATACTAAGGAAATAGTGGCTACTTTAATCCACATTATTTGGAAGTAAATCTTATGTAGTTTCACTCTATTTGGCGGGGTATTGGGTAAAACACCTGGGGTTCCTATCTGAGTTATTGGCCTAGTGTAGACTCAGGGTTCTTAAGTGACAGTTTCAACAACTCCAATCAGATTCGCATTTCCTCTTTGCTTGGTGACCTGCCAGCAGCCAGTAAACCCATCTTTAAGAAATTAGCAATTTTGCTCAAAAGCAGGATGTGAACAGCTGCACTTGTTTGTTGCAAACTCTCACTCTACTTCGCCTTGAGAGCTTTGGTGGTTAAAATGAACTTAATATTTATTGATGTTGGGAGTGTTCACAGCAATCAGTCCGGTTACTCAGACCTTGAGCCCCAGATAAGATCGTTTTAGCTAACACAGGAAGCCCAGCAGGCTTTCCTCCACGGAGGTTGAACCTGTTCTATGTGGGCAGTTAAACTACTTAACTTTTGTTAATTCCCCAACCACTGGCTGGATTCTTCTCACCCTCCTAAGGTGAGGTAGGAGGCATTGTAGGAGGGCAAGTGAGGGGAAAATTAAAGTGAGGCCTTTCATTTCTTTGGTGTTGAGTCACTCTTACACACTTGCTGTAAGGCATTTCCCCTGATTTTGGCCTAGATTAGGCTAAAAATTAAAAGGCTCACATCTTTAATATTTTCCAGTGGGGAGTTACAGAGGATAGTATGAGTGTCACAGCCCCCAAGGAAATGTGATCAGAAGAGTGACCTGGAAATCTTAAGAACATCTGGCTGGAGACCAGTGAAGGGATTGCAATAAGCTCTGGCTTGGCCTTCCAACTCAAAGATTTTGATTCCCCAGAAGAAAATACACGGTTTAGGGGACTATTTCAGAAAACTTGCTACCTTTAAGAGGGAAAGAGCTGTTGTGTGTGTGTATGTGTGCTTGTGTGTGGGTGAGCATGGCAGGACACATTTATTCAGGTTGCATGAAGTCTCCTGACAGGAATGGCACACATATGCTAGAACATTTCTCTCTGAAAGAGTTATCAGTCATCAGTGTACAGAGCAACAAAAGAACAATTATTTGGCTGAACTAATGTCCTGCTTGGGTGAGGGGAATGATAATTTTCATTCTGTGAGCTGAAGCCTGGGAAGAGGAGTCTTTTTTTTTTCCCTCCATGATCTCAGTGGGAAATAAGTTTAGTTTTAGAAATACAGTGGGAGGGGGGGTGACTACAGCAGAGAAGCAGCGTGACTCAGTGGAAAGAGCCCAGGCTTTGGAGTCAGAGGTCATGGGTTCAAATCCCTGCTCTGCCAATTGTCAGCTGTGTGATTTTGGGCAAGTCACTTAGCTTCTCTGTGCCTCAGTTACCTCACCTGTAAAATGGGGATTAAGACTGTGAGTCCCATGTGAGACAACCTGATCACCTTGTATTCCCCCCGGGCTTAGCACAGTGCTTTGCACATAGTATGTGCTTAACAAATACCATCATCATCATTATTATTACTACTCAGAAGCAGGGACCCACAATCTAGTCCTGTGATCCCACCTACCTGTGTGAGAGAGAGGGAGAGGGAGAGAGGGAGAGAGGGAGAGAGGGAGAGGGAGAGAACAGGACCTTGTTTCCTCTTAAGACAGACTTTGTTAATCCACATGATTCAAACACTGGGGTCATTGAGACCCCTTACTTTCACCAGTCACTGGATTACCTAAAACTTCAGAAAGGCCCAGAAAACCATAGCAGGAGTGAATAGGTAATGGAATCCACAACTCTCCACATAATAATAATAGCAGGATTTGCTACACCTTTACTATGTGCTAAGAGGTGCTTTGCACATAGTAAGCGCTTAATAAATGCCATCATTGTTATTATTATATCCAAGATTACAGGTTAGACGCAGTCCCTGTCCTACATGGGACTCTAAAGGGGAAGGGTGATGAGGTATTGAATTCCCATTTTACAGATGAGGAAAGTGAGGCCCAGAGGAATTGTGACTTGCCCAAGAAGCAGCAGCGTGGCTCAGTGGAAAGTGCCCGGGCTTTGGAGTCAGAGGCCATGGGTTCAAATCCTGGCTCCGCCACTTGTCAGCTGTGTGACTTTGGACAAGTCACTTCACTTCTCTGTGCATCAGTTCCCTCATCTGTAATATGGGGATTAAGACTGTGATCCCCCTGTGGGACAACCTGATCACCTTCATTCATTCAATGGTATTTATTGAGCGCTTACTGTGTGCAGAACTCTGTACTAAGTGCTTGGGAAGTATAAGTTGACAACATATAGAGACGGTCCCTACCCAACAGTCCCTACCTAGGTCCCTACCTAGGGCTCACAGTCTAGAAGGGGGAGACAGAGAACAAAACACATTAACAAAATATAATAAATAGAATATGTACAAGTAAAATAAATAGAGTAATAAATACATACAAACATATATACAGGTGCTATGGGGAAGGGAAGGAGGTAAGGCGGGGGGGATGGAAAGGGGGAGCTGTAACCTCCCCAGTGTTTAGAACAGTGCTTTGCACATAGTAAGCGCTTAATAAACATCATTAAAAAAAAGATCATCCAGCAGGCTAGCAATAGTAATAATATTTCTTAAGCACTTACTGTGTGCCAAGCACTGTACTAAGCACTAGATCCAGTGCCATGCCTGGGGAAGATTGGCTCATACCCTGGGCAGCTGTTCAAACCACCAGAATGATATGGAAAGTGAAAACCTACACAGCCCAGAGAGGGCAGAGTCAAAGGCTCAGAAGCCTGGGCACACCCTCACCCAGAGCAAAGCTGTGCATCACCACAGCCCCAAAACACCAGGGAAACTTTGGTGTGGTTTCCCAAACTGGAATATGAGCCAGGCTGAACTTTGTACACAGAAGGAGAAACACAACTCCCTATGTCGCTAAACCAAAAACCACTTTGCAGAGCAGGCAGAAGCCTGGAGGAGACAACCTTCCAAGAGGGTTCTTTGAAAAAAAGCTAACGTTCTGTTCCAGGTGCTTTTTGTTCTTTTGATTAGTTTCAGCCATCTACATTCTCCCCTGGAATGAGAGGAGAAAATTAGACCAAGCACTCTTCCTTGCAGCCAGCTAGAGAGATGGGGAATAGAGAAGCAGCGTGGCTTAGTGGAAAGAGGCCGGACTTGGGAGTTGGGTCATGAGTTCTAATCCCTGCTCTGCCACTTGTCTGCTGTGTGACCTCGGGCAAGTCACTTAACTTCTCTGTGCCTCAATTTCCTCATCTGTACAATGGGAAATAAGATTGTGAGCCCTGCGTGGTACAACCTGATTACCTTGTATCTACCCCAGAGTTTAGAACAGTGCTTGGCACATAGTAAGTGCTTAACAAATACCATCATTATTATTTTATTCCAGAAAATAATTTTTAGGTGGAACCAACCTTATGTTGAAAGCTAGATTGATTTCGGATAAGACTTAAGAGAAGCAGTATGGCTCAATGGAAAGAGCACAGGCTTTGGAGTCAGAGGTCATGGGTTCAAATTCTGGATCCACCACTTGTCAGCCGTGTGACTTTGAAGCAGCGTGGCTCAGTGGAAAGAGCCCAGGCTTTGGAGTCAGAGGTCATCGGTTCAAATCCCAGCTCTGCCACTTGTCAGCTGTGTGACTTTGGGCAAATCACTTCACTTTTTTGGGCCTCAGTTCCCTCATCTGTAAAATGGGGATTAAGACTGTGAGCCCCCCGTGGGACAGCCTGATCACCTTGTAAACTCCCCAGCACTTAGAACAGTACTTTGCACATAGTAAGCACTTAATAAATGCCATCATCATTATTACTAATTTATCTGGGCCTCAGTTACCTCATCTGTAAAATAGGGATTAAGACTGTGAGCCTCCCGTGGGACAACCTGATCACCTTGTAACCTCCCCAGCCCTTAGAACAGTGCACATAGTAAGCATTTCATAAATGCCATTATATTATTATTACTTAAACCCTGGACATGCTCAGAGGAGAGGGTGCAGAAGCACCAAAGCGCTTCCTTATAAGACTCCCACCGTCTTGGATGGGGGAAAGAAGAGGACCCCAAACCAGCTCATTCTAGGAGCTCCAAACCGAGAGTCTGACTTATTAACCCGTTAAGTTTAGGGTCTGGTGGGTAAATGGAGGAGCGAGCACCTTCCACACCAGGTGATAATGACATTCGACAGACGCTAGTAAAAGCAGCCGGGAGTGGAAACTCTCTTTTTCCCTCTCTAGGCCAGCTGTCAAACCCTAACGGAGTTCCCCTCGGGCACGTTTTTCAGCCCAAGTAAGGCATCTTGACGTGTCCTTTCCTGCTCTTTTAATGGGTGGAGGAAGGTGGGAGTCGTTTAACCTGCCGCACGGGTTTCCGGCTCCAAAAAAGGAGAAGGTGGGAATTGGTGGGACCCCTCCCACTCCCTCCCCGGATAGCAGCAGCTTTTCTGGACACCCCCCAGCTCTCTGAGGTCTGCTCCTTTTGAATTGGGCGATGAGCCCTGCAGCCAACCGCCAGCCGAGCTAAGGACCGACGTCAGCCCCGGGCTGCAAAGCTGCAGCAGCTTGGGTTTTCTTCCTCAAAGAGCCGGGAGACTCTTCAGACCCGAGCTTTGGCCAGGAGAATAATAGTCGGGCTGCAGACACAATGCTGACAGCCTGAGGCTTAGGCCCCTTTGCGCAGGCCGGAGATTGAAATCGACGCCGAAGTTTATGTATATACTCCGGAGGACAATGAGGGTAAGGCTCGCCTCTCTTCTACCTGAGCAGGAGGCACTCGTTTGAGTCGGGGACATCTGCAGAAATGTAAGATCCTTTTGGTTCGTGAGTCGGGGAAAAGTGCAGAAGTGTTTCTGGGTGGTGTTGGGTTCGTTGTTGGGTTTTTTTCTGCGCCCCAAGGAGTCAGTCGAAGCCCGCCCCGTAAAAGAGAAGGCTTAAATCCATCTTGGGCTGTCGTAGCAGAGGTGCAGGGGACTTTGCGCCCGCTTGAAACTTGGGGTGTCTCAAAGGGACTTGAGAAAAATCATAATTAGGGTGCTTGTGAAGCGCTTCCTATGTGCCAAGCACTGTTCTAAGCGCTGCAGATCTATTCCATTTATTACGGGCTGGGATTGTTTCTGTTGCTGTGTTGTACCTTCCCCAGCCCTTAGTAGAAATCTTAATAATTAGGGTGCTTGTGAAGCGTTTCCTACGTGCCAAGCACTGGTCTAAGCGCTGATGCTCGCTTCTATTTCTTACAGGCTGGGATTGTTTCTATTGCTGTGTTGTACCTTGCCCAGCTCTTAGTAAAAATCATAATAATTAGGGTGTTTAAGTGCTTCCTATATGCCAAGCACTGTTCTAAGCACTGAAGATCGCTTCCGTTTATTACGGCCTGGGATTGTTTCTAATGCTGTGTTGTACCTTCCCCAGGTCTTAGTAAAAATCATAATAATTAGGGTGTTTGTTAAGTGCTTCCTATGTGCCAAGCACTGTTCTAAGCGCTGCAGATCGCTTCTGTTTATTACGGGCTGGGATTGTTTCTATTGCTGTTGTACCTTCCCCAGCTCTTAGTAAAAATCATAATAATTAGGGTGTTTGTTAAGTGCTTCCTATGTGCCAAGCACTGTTCTAAGCGCTGCAGATCGCTTCCGTTTATTACGGACTGGGATTGTTTCTAATGCTGTGTTGTACCTTCCCCAGCTCTTAGTAAAAATCATAATAATTAGGGTGTTTGTTAAGCGCTTCCTATGTGCCAAGCACTGTTCTAAGCGCTGAAGATCGCTCCTGTTTATTACGGGCTGGGATTGTTTCTGTTGCTGTGTTGTACCTTCCCCAGCTCTTAGTAAAAATCATAATAATTAGGGTGCTTGTGAAGCGCTTCCTACATGCCAAGCACTGTTCTAAGCGCTGAAGATCACTTCTGTTTATTACGGGCTGGGATTGTTTCTGTTGCTGTGTTGTACCTTCCCCAGCTCTTAGTAAAAATATTAATAATTAGGGTGCTTGTGAAGCGTTTCCTACATGCCAAGCACTGTTCTAAGCGCTGAAGATCGCTTCTGTTTATTACGGGCTGGGATTGTTTCTATTGCAATGCTGTACCTTCCCCAGCTCTTGGTAAAAATCATAATAATTAGGGTGTTTAAGTGCTTCCTATGTGCCAAGCACTGTTCTAAACGCTGAAGATCGCTTCTGTTTATTACGGGCTGGGATTGTTTCTGTTGCTGTGTTGTACCTTCCCCAGCTCTTAGTAAAAATCATAATAATTAGGGTGTTTAAGTGCTTCCTATGTACCAAGCACTGTTCTAAGCGCTGAAGATCGCTTCTGTTTATTACGGCCTGGGATTGTTTCTGTTGCTGTGTTGTACCTTCCCCAACTCTAAGTAAAAATCATAATAATTTGGGTGTTTGTTAAGCTCTTCCTATGTGCCAAGCACTGTTCTAAGCGCTGAAGATCGCTTCTGCTTATTACGGGCTAGGATTGTTTCTATTGCAGTGTTGTAGCCTCCCAAGCGCTTAGTACAGTGCTCTGCACAGATTAAGCGCTCAATAAATAGGATTGAATTAATATTGCTGCTTCCAGGAATGCCCTTCGACCGAGCTGGATCCGGGCTCAGGGCCATTCGTTTCTTGGGGTTTTGGACAAGGTTTGCGCGTTGGCCGGAGATCTTTGCTTTGTGCAGGCGTTCAGCCGGGCGTCTCATTCACTCATTCAGTCGTATTTATTGAGCGCTTACTGTGTGCAGAGCACTGTACTAAGCGCTTGGAAAGTACAATTCAGCAAGAGACAGTTCCTGCGTGTCTCTGTTCCGATAGCCCGAGAAGGACATTTCTTGGGGAGTGAGCGCTTTGGAGAGAATCCTAAAGTGCAGGTGGTGCAGTGGAATAATAATAATAATAATAATAATAATAATATTTGTTAAGCGCTGACAATGTGCCAACCACTGTTCTGAGCGCTGGGGTGGATACGAGATAATAATAATAATAATAATGGTATTTGTTAAGCGCTTACTATGTGCGAAGCACTGTTCTATGTGCTGGGGAGGATACAAGGTGATCAGGTTGTCCCACGTGGGGCTCACAGTCTTAATCCCCATTTTACAGATGAGGGAACTGAGGCACAGAGAAGCTAAGTGACTAGCCCAAAGTAATCAGGTTGGACCCAGCCCTTGTCCCACAAGGGACTCACAGTCTCCATCCCCATTTTACGGATGAGGTAACTGAGGCTTAGAGGATAATAATAATAATAATAATGACCCGCTGTTGGGTAGGAACCATCTCTATATGTTGCCAACTTGTACTTCCCAAGCGCTTAGTACAGTGCTCTGTACACAGTAAGCGCTCAATAAATACGATTGAATGAATGAATGATGGTTTTTGTTAAGTGCTTACTACGTGCCAGGCACTCTACTAAGCGCTGGGCTGAATACAAGCAGATCGGGTTGGACACACTCTGTCCCACGTGGGGCTCATAGTCTTAATCCCCATTTTACAGATGAGGTAACCGAGGCACCGAAAATGATAATCATTGTGATATTTGTTCAGCATTTACTGTGTGCCAGACGCTGTACTAAGCGCTGGGGTGGATACAAACAAATCGGGTTGGACACAGTCCCTGCCCCACAGGGGGCTCCCAGTCGCAATCCTCATTTTGCAGATGAGGTCACTGAGGCCCAGAGAAGTGAAGTGACTTGTCCAAGGTCACACAGCAGACAAGTGGCAGAGCTGGGATTAGAACCCACAACCTCTGACTCCCAAGTATGTGCTCTAACTATTAAGCTATGCTGCTTCCCTAAAGTTTGTGGAGAGACCCTGCTCCCTCACCCCGCTGCCCCCAGACTCAGGCTAGTTGAGGGGAAGAGAAGCTTAGAGAGTCGCAGGGCTTGAACAGAGAGCCACTCGCCGCTTTCAGAGCGCCCAGCAAACGTCCAGACATCCTGTCAAACGTTTGGAAAAGATAGAAGTCCCTGGACTCCTGCAGTGTGCAATGCAGACACTGCCCGGGAGAAGCTCTAAAGAAAAGGCACGGAGGTGACTTTGGGCAAGTCACTTAACTTCTCTTTGCCACAGTTACCTCATCTGTAAAATGGGGATTAAGATGTGAGCCCCCCCCCCCCCCGTGGGACAACCTTATCACCTTGTAACCTCCCCAGCGCTTAGAACAGTGCTTTGCACATAGTAAGTGCTTAATAAATGCCATCATCATCATCATCAAATGCCACTTAAAGCATTCACCCCAGAGAGAAGATGCTTTTGTTCGCCTGCTTGCAAGAATGCAGTGTGTGTGTGTGTTTGTTTTGGTCATTCTTCCCGGGAAGCCCGGATTTTATGCTGTAAAATAAATAATAATAATAATGATGGCATTTGTTAAGCACTTACGGTGTGCCAGGCACTGTACTAAGCGCAGGGGTGGATACAAGGAAATCGAGTTGGACGCCGTCCCTGTCCCGCGTGGGGCTCACAGCCTCAATTCCCATTTTACAGATGAGGTAACTGAGGCACGGAGAAGTGAAGTGACTTGCTCAAGGCCACACAGCAGACAAGCGGCAGAGTCGGGATTAGAACCCCATGACCTTCTAACTCCCACGGCTGGGATCTACCACTACGAAATAATTCTCCCCGGGAACCTCATGTCTTGAAAGGCTTGGGAGCTGAGTCGGACCTGCTGGAGTCCAAATCCAATCAGGGGCATTGCCAACAAGCCTCCTGTTTTTTCACCTTCCTGCCACCGTCCTGAACAAATAGCCTGGAGTTCTCCAACTCCAGTTTCCAGGAAATCGGGTTCCACCCACTGATTCTCAGGAAAGGTAGGAATCCAGCCTGCCCTGCCTTGGCCGGAGTTCTGTCAGTGCTGATTGAAAGAAGAGCGCCTAATGGCAGTCAGAGCTCTGGTTGTATTTTCGTGACCCCAGAGATGTCACGATGTCAGAGATTGCAAGTGGCTGGCAATCTGGGTTGCTCACTGTGATTATGCACCTGTAGAGCCTCCCTTCACTGTCCAGTTGGGGAGGAGTCGGTGCTGGGCCTCCGCCTGTCTGCAAGGAAGCCGGCCACACGTGTTTGTGGCTCAGACCGGCCGTGATTCATGTTTAGAGATCTTATAATGAGGAAGCACTTTTCTCTCATTATGGTTCATCCCTCGGTATTATATGATGGTGATATTTGCTGCATTCTACACATTGTTTTGATTCTGAGAGCCACATGAGTCATGAAAACATGTAAGGATGGGACGGTGGGAGGGACGGGGTGGGTAAGTGAGCGTTTGACAGCCCTGCTTGGTAGGAGCCAGTTGAAGTTTCTCCCGGACAGTGTCTGCATTGCACACTGCAGGAGTCCAGGGACTTCTATCCTCTCCAAACTTCTGACGGATTATGTCCGGTTGGTAGGCGCTCTGAAAGCGGTGAGTTGCTCTCTTTTTTTCCCTCGCACCCTCTCTGAAGGAAGGAGGGAGCATACTAATAATAACAATGGGTTTGTTAAGTGCTTTCTATGTGCCAAGCACTGTTCTAAGCACTGGGATAGACACAAGGTTATCAGGTTGTCCTACTTGGGTCTCACAGTCTTGATCCCCATTTTCCAGATGAGGTAACTGAGGCACAGAGAAGTGAAGTGATTTGCCCAAAGTCACACAGCTGACAAGTGGCGGAGCCAGGATTAGATCCCACGACCTCTCACTCCCAAGCCCGTCTCTTGCCACTAAGCCACGCTGCTTCTCATAATAATTGTGGTATTTGTTAAGCGCTTACTATGTGCCAAGCACTGTTCTAAGCATTGGGGGGGCATACAAGGTAAACCAGGTTGTCCCACGTGGGGCTCACAGTCTTAATCCCCATTTTACAGATGAGGGAACTGAGACACAGAGAAGTGAAGTGACTTGACCAAGGTCACACAGCTGACGAGTGGCAGAGCCAGGAGCCTCTGACTCCCAAACCCGTGCTCTTTCCACTGAGAGAAGTTTGGCTTCACTTAAAAAGCCTCATCACTAATGAATCAATGATTTATTGAGTGTTTACTGTGTTCAGAGCACTGTAGTAAGCATTGTAGTAAGCGCTTGGGAGAGTACAGTATAACAGAGTTGGTAGATGTGTTTTCTGTCCACAGCGAGCACTGATTTCATGAACAGTGGCATTCACCTTGTTGCTTGTGCTCTTTAATATGGAGCCTGAGCAAAGATTGTAAGCTAGTAACTTGGTTTACCCTTCTAAGCATCATTATTGGTTACATTTCGATGGTCTGGCGCAGCCATGATAACAAGCACTGACGCAGGGTAAAGGCCTTAAGAGCCTCGATTAGTGGACCTAGTGAGACATTTACGGTACTCTGAGTTCTTTCTATTTCCCTCATGTTCGATGTCCATGGGAATCTGGGAAACTGAGGATAGGTGCTGCGGGCAGATACTTGTGTTCTCCATGATGTGTTTTGTTTTGTTGTGTGTCTCCCCCTTCTAGACTGTGAGCCCGTTGTTGGGTAGGGACCATCTCTATATGTTGCCGACTTGTACTTCCCAAGCGCTTAGTACAGTGCTCTGCACACAGTAAGCGCTCAATAAATACGATTGAATGAATGAATGATGTGGAAAAGCAAGAGGAGGTGGGAACAGAACCGCCGTACCTTGTTGCTTGTGCTCTTTGATATGGAGACTGAGCGAAGATTGTAAGCTAGTAACTTGGTTTACCCTTCTAAGCATCATTATTGGTTACATTTCGATGGTCTGGAGCAGCCGTGATAACAAGCACTGACGCAGGGTAAAGGCCTTAAGAGCCTCGATTAGTGGACCTAGTGAGACATTTACGGTACTCTGAGTTCTTTCTATTTCCCTCATGTTCGATGTCCATGGGAATCTGGGAAACTGAGGGTAGGTGCTGTGGGCAGATACTTGTGTTCTCCATGATGTGTTTTGTTTTGTTTTGTTGTGTGTCTCCCCCTTCTAGACTGTGAGCCCGTTGTTGGGTAGGGACCATCTCTATATGTTGCCGACTTGTACTTCCCAAGCGCTTAGTACAGTGCTCTGCACACAGTAAGCGCTCAATAAATACGATTGAATGAATGGATGATGTGGAAAAGCAAGAGGAGGTGGGAACAGAACCGCCGTTAGAATTTTGTAGTTGAATGATTTTTGAGAACTGCGTGTAAGGCTGGCCTGGGAGAGGGGCAACAGGTGGAGAGGATGGTGTTTTGGATGGAGAGTAAGGCGACTTGGGTTCTAACCATGTGAGAACAGACTGTAACAGTGTCTGTAGCCTTCTTTCAGACTCCCCAGAGAAAGGCACTCTCTTGTCTTAGGCAATTGAGCCCAATAAAAGTTGGGAAAGCCAATTTAGAAAACCAGATTTGCGGTTGCTTACAGAGTGGTGTTTTACTTAGAGGAGCCGGGCTATGAAGGTTAGGGTTGATCAGGCTTAAGATCAATAAATGGACTTTCCAAGGAAAAGCTCAAACCGATTAAACTTACTGCTCTCCCGAGAGCAGTAGCAAGTATATTTATCCTCATGCTTGGGAAAGAAACAAGACCCAGGAAAGGGAGGTAATTTGTCCAAAGTCACAAACCCAGGGCCCTTGAAAACCTCTGATTTCTTCAGTTTTCTCATCTTTTAGGTGAAGCTTGAGAATTTCCTAGGCCCTTTTTAATTTTAGTTTTGAAAGAAAGCCAAACCTTAACCATCTCAACACCCTCTGGACGTTGGGTGTTGAATTGAGACCGATATCCATTCTGTCGCTGTAGCAACCACTATTTGAGGGAAGAAAAATAGATGCCTCTCTTTTAAATATGGAAGCGGTTGTAGTGAAGCCTCATGGACTTCAGGTAGGGGTTTAATTTCCCAGGGTGAGGTGAGCAAACGCAGCAATCTCATTGACTGTGGACCTGTTGCTCTAAATCTGGGAGAAGAGCCACCATTGATGGAGCGGAGGGTGGAAGGAGAGAGGGACCTGAAGGGGGAAAAGATCTTTGTTCCCGGGAGGACTTCAGAGTCGGGGAATAGCAGTGAACTTTCTGTAATGATGTGCGTCTGTTTGGGCTCTCCACAGGAGCCTCAGTGAGGAAGTCACTTCCTAAATAATAATAATAAATAAAATAAAATAAAAATAATAAATGCCATCATCAAGTCACTTCCCTTCCCAAGGCAGAGTTTCGGCCAGTTGCTAAACCACTAACCGGGTATCTCAGCTGCCCGCCGCCACCCTATACTTGCAGTTTCAGGCTGGAGTAGCTTGGCTCAAAGTTTCACAGAACCTCCTGGAGGGTGGGTAGGTGGGTGGGTAATCAGATTTCAGGGGTAGAGAGTAGGCAGCTTGGTATGTGTCCTCCTAAACACACCAGCCACAAGGCAGCGCTCAGTAAACAGAGGGCACCTGTGGAAAAAAACTGTTGATTCTGCTTTAAATGCTATATTTATAGTTGCATGTAGGAGGAACAAGAGCCGTGTTTGAGTGCGTGCCTGGGAAACAGGAATGCCTGGGTTCTGATCTCAGCTCTGACCCAGCCGGTCCTATGGCTTGGACCAACCCTTCCTGGGTTTCAGCTTCCTCTTTAAACCTCCCCAAAGTTTCTGTTGTAAGTGAGACCACGGTGTTTTCCTGCTTCCCCGGGGTAGTAGGAGCAAACGGAGGAATTCCAGGGATGATCATTATCATCATCAACAAAACTGCACATTCAAAAGCCATTCAGAAGAGCTCACACTGTTCTCTAGGCTTGTGACTCCCTCCAAGGGCAGCGTCAGACGTGAACATAAACTTGCCCCAGGCTGGAAGCAGCCTTCCTTTACATGGGACAGACACACCCTGTCAACTGCTGGATCCGAACTCAAAGCGTAAATTTGCCACCACCACCCCTGTAAGCAGGCGAAAGCAGATCATCTCTCCCACGAGGCCGTTGGATGGGTAAACAGTGCAACGCCTGTAGGTTTCTTTCCCAGCGTTCTCTCCCTAGTTAAAATCCCAGACTGGATTTTTAGCTTTAAAGCTACCATGGGGAAGAAGCGTTTGGCTTCTGATTGTTTTATGGGTAAGTTGGGAAGAGAAAGATTCCACCAGCCACTCCCGAGCTGAGCTGGTGTTTAACTTTGGCAATAAAGGCATCTTGCAGGTGGGTGGCATTTGGGATTCTTCCCCCTCCACCATCCTTGCAGTGTTCCTTCAAATAGGCAATGTCTGTACAGTGCCTACGCTCAAACAGATCAGGCGAGAGAGAAAGAGAGAGAGAGAAGGCAGCTCTTGCATAAAGAGACTCTTTGATGGCCCTCACCACCTCTTCATTTATCCCCCTACAGGAAACTATGCCCCAGACACCAATATTCTCCAGTATGCTCGGTTCCAGTTGTAGTGGTCAAGTGCAGCCGGACATGGGTGAGCGGAGTGGAGGCGACCTCGTTTTCCAGGATGGGAATCTGATCTCCGGATCTCTGGAAGCTCTGATTGAACATCTTGTTCCCACCATGGATTATTACCCGGATGTAAGTACTGTAAATTGCTTTGGGGGAGGCGGGGAGGGTTTGGTTTCCACTGGCTCCACTGATCTTAGGAAGAGGAATACAACCAGCTCCACCCTCGCCCTCAAGTCCAGAGCATTAGCGAGTGGCTTCTGCTTCATACAAGAACCCTTGCCCCGTGTGCCAAAGGGGGATAAGATCCTCACGACCATTAATGATGTTTCTAATAGCTAAGCAAAACAAGAGCTTAAGTTGTCAGGCTGTGGCATATTCCTGGGCCAACAGTAGAAGGTGACATTTTGAGCAGGCAATGGATAGTGATGATAAGGATAACAACTGTGGTATTCATTAAACAGTTATTAGATGCCAAGCACTGTGGAAGATTCAGTACAGTCAGATCAGATACATCCCCCATCCCACACGGGGTTCCCTGTCAAAGGGGGAGAGAAAATAGGTATTGAATCCCCATTTTACAGATGAGGAAACTGAGGCACAGAGCAATTTAGTAACTTGCCCAGGGCCACACGACAGGTGGCAGAGCTGGGATTTGAACCCAGTCCTCTGAGTCAGGCCTGTGCTCTTTCCACTGGGCTGTTCTCTTTGCTTAAGGGTCAGCATGGTGGATGGGTGGGGTACGTCTTGCCAACCTAAGCATGGCAGACCTGAGCTCTACCCCTCCCCAATGTTGCCACCCGCAAGTACAGATTCCACTGGTGAAGGGGAGAGTGTTTTCAAATCAGAGGAGGGATCGATACCACTTAACCAGAAGGAATTCAGCCAAATCTCAGGGATCCCCTGTAGTGTAAATACCTTGCCCCCCTCCGCCCCCGCATTGCTGCAGGTGAAAAAGCCAAACACATTTTGGCCCTAATAAGTCTGGGTGGTTGGGGAACAAAGAAAAATATTCATTCAATCGTATTTACTGACCGCTTACTGTGTGCAGAACACTGTACTAAGCGCTTGGGAAGTACAAGTTGACAACATATAGAGACGGTCCCTACCCAATAACGGGCTCACAGTCTAGGGATAAAAATATCCCTACCTTGCTGTCTCTCTGTCAAACACACAGGATTTTGAAGGCAGAAAGGTCTGAGGGAAATAGACCGACCCAGAGACTGGCAGCAGCCACCGTTTGGATGGAATAATCGGTCACTGGTATTTATTTGCTGAGCACTTACTGTGTGCACAGCGTTGTGCTAACTGCTTCTCTGACATTTCTAGAATCCACACAGTTTCTGAGGGTTAAGGGTCTGCCCCCGCCAAAACAGTTGTGCAAGTCTTGGCCTAGTCTGAAGAGCACAGGACTGGGAGGAAGAGATTCTAATTCCAGTTCCATCACTTGCCTTCTAGTGACCTTGGGCAAATCACTTAACTTCCCTCAGCTTCAGTTTCCTCATCTGTAAAATGGGGATTCAGCACTTCTTCTTCCCTTCCCCTCAGACTCTGAGCCCTGTGTGAGAAAGGAACTGTATCCAACGTGATAATCTTGAATCTACTTCAGTGCTTATTATATAGTGAGTGCTTAACAAATACCACAATTATTATTAACTTCCCTATGCTTGATTTTAAGTTAAGAAACATGTCAGTCAGCCCAAGCCATGATACTGAAATAGGTATGATCCTATCCATTCTGACTCCTTGCTGAACTTCCTGAAAGGCATTCAGGAGGTTTGAGTCATCTTTCTGAAGTGAAGGAAAGAAGCAGAACAAGCGAGTCCATAACCCGCACCATATGTTCCACGGTGCGTTCCCATCCGTTAGGAAAGCAGAGTGGCTTAGTGGAAAGAACACGTTCTTGGGAGTCAGAAGTCATGGGTTCTAATCCCGGCTTAGCCACTTATCAGCTGTGTGACTTTGGGCAAGTCAGTTAACTTCTCTGTGCCTCAATTACCTCATCTGTAAAATGGGGATTGACTGTGAGCCCCACGTGGGACAACCTGATTGCCTTGTATCTATCCCTGCGCTTAGAACAGTGCTTGGCACATAGTAAATGCTTCACAGATACCATGTGATGGTGATTATTATTATTATCCATTCATAGACTCCTGGGGAGAATAGTACCTGAGAGGCTTTGGGATTCAGTTTGTGCTTCTCTAAAGAATGGGGACTGTTGTTTATTCTTCTAAAAATGGTTTTCCATTCCCTGACATCCCAGGTATGTACCTCCCCAGGCAAAGCCCAGAGTACTCTAAAGAGCTCCCTGCAGTTGGTCTATACCCCATCAAGGATCTCATCAACTCTGTGGCCATGATCTCACCTTTCACACTTGGCTCTACTCAACTGCAGGCTCAGTTTCATATTTTTTGCACACAGTAAGCGCTCAAGCACCATTGATTGACTCAGGCTAATTTTTGAGACATGCCAGAGGAAGAGGGAGTGAAAAACCCTGATGCCAACTTGCAGTTATTCAGGAGAATGTTGTGGGGTCCCTCAGGGAGCCTGATACCTGAATTCCAGCCAACAGTTTGGGTCTTCTTCCCCTATCCAATTTTACCAGGGCAACAGGACAAGCAGCTCGTATCCTCTCACTCTTCCCAAGCTCCGACAGAGGTGTGAAGAAGTAGAAAAGTGGCTCAGAGGCCCTGGGAGGAGAAGAAGAATAATAATTGTATTATTTGTTAAGCCCTTACTATGTGCCAGACACTGTACTAAGCGCTGGGATGGATCGTGTTGGACAGGTCCCAGTCCCAAGTGGGGCTCACAGACTTAATCCCAATTTTACAGATGAGGTAACTGAGGCACAGAGAAGCTCAGTGAGTTGCCCAAGGTCACACAGCAGACATGTGGAGAACCCGGGGTTAGAAGAAGAAACCCAGGTAATCCACAGACCCGGCTCATCTGCCCGGAGATAATCTGGAGTCGGTGGTTTGCTTGAGGAGGTTCTTGTACCAGTTTGAAGTTTGGGATTAGAAGCCCCAAATTCCCCCCAGGCCCTTAAGCTGGAGTCAGCTTGTGCCATGAGAAGGTCAGGATAGACAGGCATCCAGTGTTGCTTGCAAGCTTGTTTTCAGCTGGAAGATTTGTTTTGCACACAGAGGGCTGTGTTCCGGAGGCAAGGAATGGAATGTCCCATTCCCTGCCACCATCAAATCCGAAGAGGCACGTGAGGGAGAGGGTGATCAAACACACTCAGTTCTGGATCGAGCTGCTACAGGGAAAAGGAAAACTATTTATTTATTCTTTCTCCTTCACCTCAAGACGCCATCAGAACATTCTCGGGCCATAAAGCAACAGTTTTCTCGGCCTGGTCTTTTCTTTTCCCTCTTCCTCTTCTTAATTGAAGCCGTCTCTTAGCAACTGGTTTAAGGCATTACAGGCATCCGCCTGCCTTCTCTCAGAAAGCACCAACTTCTTTTGTGTTGGGCTGAGCTGCTCTAAGTGACGGGTGTTTGTGTTGGGTTTTCTTTTTACTTCCCCCACCCACTTGCACAAATACCTGTTGGCTTTTGTGAAAGGCAAGTGGGGCGCACAGATTCACCCTCGTAGCGGGGAAGGAAGGAGTTGGTGAAAACTCTTTTTTTCAGTGCTTGGATCTTTCTGGCTGAACTCCCTGCCGTGAGCTTTCATTAGGAGAAGAAGAAGGGATCTGAGTTCCTCTCGCAAATGGAGTCTAGGGACTGGAACACACCCATGTCAAAATGTGTAGGGACCCCCCAAACCCTGCACTGTTCCCCCAGGAGCCGAACATGGGCTCTGGGTTCATCCACTCATGATCCTAGGGAAGCAGCATGGCTCAGTGGAAAGAGCCCGGGCTTTGGAGTCAGAGGTCATGGGTTCAAATTCTGGCTCCACCACAAGTCTGCTGTGTGCCCTTGGGCAATTCTCTGAGCCTCAGTTACCTCATCTGTAAAAATGGGGATTAAGACTGTAAGCCCCACGTGGGACAACTTGATCACATTGTATCCCCCCCAGCACTTAGAACAGTGCTTTGCACATAGTAAACGCTTAACAAATGCCACCATTATTATTATCCTAATTTCCGTATTGCAGCTGGGAGAGTGTGAACAGGCAAATAGGGGTAGAGAGAATTTGCAAATGCCCCAGAGCCAAAGCAGAGCTGTAGGAGACTCAGCAGCAGAGCCAGGGATGGGGTATGTTGTAAAAGGAAATATGAAGTGTATTCCTGCTTCTCTGCCACCTTTTCCACCTACATCTCTTTCTGTCTCTCTCTGTCTCTGTCCCTCTCTCCCTCTCCTCCCTCCCCAAATGGAAAGATCATTTCTGCCACCCCTGCCACCTCCCCATCCCCCAAAATGACCTGTTCCCCATTTGAAAGGAGGCACTGGGGAGAAAAATCAATCAATCAATGGTATTCATTGTGCGCTTACTGTGTACAGAGAACTGTACTAAACACATGGAAGAGTACAGCTCGTCCCCTAGACTGTCAGCTCATTCTGGGCAGGGAATGTGTCTACCAACTGTTATATTGCACTCTCCCAAGCACTTAGCACCCAGTAAATGCTTCACACCACCACTGATTGATTCATTCAATACAACAGAGTTGGTAGACACATTCCCTGCCCACAGTGAGCTTGCAGTCTAGAAGGGGAGACAAATATTAATATGAATAAATAAGTTATAACATTTATAGCTAGGTACATGAGGAAAAATGCCACTGACCTTTGAATACCCATCTTCCATTTTTCCTTGGTTAGCTGGGGTGTGAAGATTAGTCAGTCTTGAGCCCTGAAACCCCTTGTTGTGGGCAGGGAATGTGTACGCCAATTCTGTTATATTGTACCTTCCCAAGCTCTTAGTGCTCTACACATAGTAATTGCTGAATAAATACCATTGATTGATCGATTGATTGAACAGATTCACTATTTAGTTCCAGTGGCCCAGACCATGGTCGGCCTGGGAAATATTGACTAGGGATACCCACTGGTCCCCTGAACCCTTGAGTGGCACATCATCCCCTTCTTTATCTTCCACCATCCTGGCAGCAGGCTGGTGGCATCTCTCAGCCTCAGCAGACAAACAACAAAGCCTCTTTGTGGGGAAGGCCGATGGTACGGCTTCTCAAACATTGCACAGAACACTCAGCACATGTGCTCCCAGAGAATTATGGTTACAAACCCTTTGCGCTAATGGCTGGCAGTGGAGGGAAAAGAAGGTGGGTTAATTTAGATGAACCTGTCCCCAGCCTCCCATTTTCCTTAACTCAGAGCAAGTGTAAAAACAATATTGAGGTTCTGAGAAGATGATTTGGGGTCATAATGGACACGAGTATAGCTTTCTTAGTGTGTTAAACCTTTGGATATACAGGCAGCTCAGTCACAGGCCCAAGGCTTCAATCCCCAGTTCCTGGTCTTCTTTTCCTCCCTCTAGCATTAACATCAGCAATTCTAATTTGGGCTTCTGATGTTTAACTCTCTCTTTTTTTGTGTGTGTGGTACTCCATTAAGCACTCGCTATGTGCCAGGGACTGTACTAAGCACTGGGGTGCTTACAAGATAATCAGATTGCACACAGTCGATATCCCACATGGGGCTCAAATGATCAATCCCCATTTTACAAATGAGGTAACTGAGGCCTAGGGAAATTAAGTGACTTGCCCAGGGTCACAAAGCAGACAAATGATGGATCCAGGATTAGAATTCAGGCCTCTGACTCCCAAGCCCTGGTCTATCTTTTTTACTTTTCCCCAACCAATCCCTCCTCCTTGTTTCTTCAGCACACAAAATGGCAATTCTATTTTTCTTTCTTTCAAACATAAGGTCATATTGAGAAAAATGTTTCACTCCTTTGCTAGAAGTCCTTTTTCCTCTACATACGTTTAATACCAGATCCAAACAGTTCTCTTTAGGCATAATGCAGCTTTGATATTTTGCAAAATAACATTCCAACCACCTGTCACTCTTAAAAGAACAAATCAAACTGTAAAATAAAAATCCATATTAAAGCTAAAACTTTCAGTGAAATTTCATTTGGATATGCAGGTGACTAGAACCAGTTCACAAATTATTTGTAAAAAACATGTGTTTCAAATTCTGTGGATTTTTTTTTAATGGTTACTCACCCGTGTTGACAGATGAGTGACTTTGCCATTTAAATCATGAAAAAGGACATGCTGACTCTTTCCCCAGGGTTCATTTTGGTAAAAGAGGGCACCAAATCCCAGGCGGGTTGGGCTGCTCTTGACAAGAGGGCATGATGTGTTTCCCCTCCCCTACTCCTCCAGGAGGAAATGTAGCTCTCACCCCAACTTGGTCAGGTGATTTTTTTTTCCCTTCTGATTTTTTGAAAGGGTTCATTCACCTAAAGGAAGCCATAGAGCTCATTAAAAATGGCAAAACTGGAGTACCAGCTGCATTGACAATATTTTTCAAACACCACATTTGTTTAGGCAAATGATTTGTTGTTTGATGGTTTGCCAAAAAACTTTCAACATATTGGTGGGTCACTAACCTGGCCATAACTTTTTTAACAAGCTGTGTGGCCCTTAGAATAATAATAATGATAATAACGATTATATCTGTCAAGTGCTTACTATGGGCCAAGCATGGTACTAAGCACTGGAGTAGATACAAAATAATCGCAGTCTTTGTTCCTGTGGTGATTATAGTCTGAACGGGAGGGAGAATGGGTATTGAATCCTCATTTTACGAATGAGGAAGCAGAGGCCCAGAGAAATCATGTGACTTGCCCAAGGTCATACAGCGAGAAGTGGCAGATCCAGGATTAGAATTCAAGTCTTCTGAATCCCAGGCCCAAGTTCTTTCCATTTGGCCACATTACTTATCATTCTTAAGCCCTATCCTGTCACCTTCACTCTTCATCACAACCATTCTCTCCCCTTAAACCTTCCTAGTGGCTTGCAGTAGGAAATATTTGGATAATGAAGAATGGATAAGTGCTTACAGAACTATTTGTCAAAAATGAGGGTGCCTTCCTTTCCTCCCCCTTGGTGATTAACACTGGCATCAAGCCATGGGGAAGGAAATACAGTCACCTGTGTAAAGGATGCACACAAAACGCCTACTAACTTTCCTCAAGGAGACCTGTCTATAGAAATAAACACTGGGTTCCCAGGCTCCAAATCTATACTCTTTCCCACTAGATTAAGCACCTAAGGACAGTGATCCTATCAATCAGTTAATCAGTGGTTTCTATTGACCGCTTATCCTATGTGCAGAGCACTGTACTAAGCGCTTTGGAGAGTACAGTACAACAGAGTTGGTAGACATGCTCCGTGTCCATAGTGAGCTTACAATGTAGAGGGGAAATTTACAGTCTAGTCTGTGGTCTAGTCTTCTCTTTTATATTCTCCAAACTGTTTAGTAAGGCATTCTGCACACAGTATGTGTCTAATTATGCTATTGATTGATTTAAATGAAAACATTCACAGGCTTGATCATTAGCTTATACTTCTAACTGTTCCCCCAGCCCCAATTCAGCTATTAGAAAACACACACACACACACACACACCCCTCCATCCCTCCCTCCCCATCCCCCCCGAGCTCTCATAGCTACCAACCAAGCCAAAAGATCGAAATGCTGATTGTTACACAATAAACACAAGCAGTGTTGTGGTTCTGGAACTAAAATCCAGCAACCGTCGGCTAGGAGAAGACAGGAAAAATGTCATCTCTCGGAGGCAAAATGGTAGAAGCATGAGGGTTCCAGAAGGAGGTATTCATTGCTCCGATCTATCTCCCTTCAATTTTCTGTGTTCATACGGGGAATGCATAAAGTTCAATGTGGAGTTTGACCCCTCATAGCCATACCAGCTTTGTGCTTTCCAATACAATAGCATAGTGTATTGCATTTCCTCCTTTCAACATCTTCCTTGTGGGACAAAGGTGGAATTTTTCTTCTTCATCTTCAAGGCCCTCCAAAAATCACATCTCCAACAGGAAGCCTCCCCTGATTAATCTCTCTCCTCCCCACCTTAATTTTCCCAACAGTCACTTCAAGACTTCCAAGTCACCTAAGCACCTGGATGCTCACACTCCTTCCCTTTGCACTTCTGTGCATTTCTTGATACTCTACTTCCTCTCACCTGTTATTTACTGTCTGCCTCTCCTGCCAGATTGTAAACTGGGCTGGGATCATACCTACCCACTCTGTTGTGCCCCCTCTTAGAGCTTAGCACACTGCACACTGCTCTTTTAGACTTTAGACTAAAGACTTTTAGACTTAAGTCTTTTAGACTTTAGACTTTAGACTTTAGACAGTCTTTTAGACTGTGAGCCCACTGTTGGGTAGGGACTGTCTCTATGTGTTGCCAATTTGTACTTCCCAAGCACTTAGTACAGTGCTCTGCACATAGTAAGCGCTCAATAAATACGATTGATTGATTGATTGATTGCTCTGCATAGAGTAAGTTCTTAGTAAAATCGATTGATTGGCTGGTTTTGTGGGGTGGGAGAGGAGGTAATGAAGGCAGACTGGGGAGGAGAGCAGAATGTGAAAAACAGAAGTGCATAAGAGATGAGATTCCTCCAACCACCAGTTCAATCGCCTTTTCTCTTTTCCCTTTCTACAGAGGACATACATCTTCACTTTCCTCCTGAGCTCCCGTGTCTTCATCCCTCCTTATGATCTCCTGGCCAAAGTGGGGCAAATCTGCCTCAAACAGAAGCAGCAGCTGGAGGCAGAAACTGAAAAGGTAAGGAAGGAGCCAAAAAGAAGAATGTGGTTTTGATTAAGACCAACAGTAATCAGTAACAGTAATGATTAAACTGAGCATATGTTTAAGGGAGCAAAAGAACTTCTGGCTTAATTAGAGCCCATTAATTGTGGTGTTCTGTTCTTGAGACTTTTTGGAAACTCCCAGGACTGCTGAGCTGAGAGTTCCCCAAAATTCTGGGTCACCAATCACATGCCTTTAATACACTCCAATAATGCAGAGACAATATCAATAATAATAGTAATAGTAACTGTGGTATTTGTTAAGCACTTACTGTGTGCCAACACTGTTTGAAGCACTGGGGTAGATACCAGGTAATCAGGTTGGACACAGTCCCTGTCACGATGAGTTCACAGATTAATCGGTGGTATTTATTGAGGGCTTGCTGTGTGCTGAGCACTGTACTAACCACATGCTGTCAACTCTGTTATGTTCTCCCAAGCTCTTGAATGCATTGCTGTGCACACAGTAAGCACTCAATAAATACCACTGATTGATTGTTCCCCTGAGAAGGGCTGGAGAGGTACCTGATTTGGGGTAGACAGATTTTCCAGTGACTCTTCCATCTCCACTGTGCTCCCCCACCCCCTCACCCACTCCTCCCATCCTCTCCTTTGTTATTTGATGGGGCCTTTAGGTTTCAGTTAAATGGTTGAAAAGGATTGTTTGAACAAGAGCATTAATTCCTCTGCTGGATACCCGGCCCATCTTAGGCAGCTTGGGCTGAAACTCTACAGACCCAGCCCTTTCCATAGAACTATCGGCTGGGGAAAAGTATTTTGGCCCCAAGGCCAAAAAAGCGCTGATAGCTTTTGGTAAAGCAGTCCCGTAAACAAATTATGCAAAGAGAGACTGGCTGAATCTCCTTCTGAGGAGCATGTGAGTAGTATGTGTGCATTGGAAACCCGCCAACCTCGGAGGTCACATACCACGACACTTAGCATTCCACGGGGCTTTGACGTCATCTACTGATAATCCCTTCGACGGAGGACTTCCCGAGAGTCAGACTGACCAATCGACTGGGAGATCAGTGAGATTCACACAGCGAGGTTCCTCATTATTTTGTCTTCCAAGGAAGCCTTAAGGCATGCTGAGCTGATTGACCGGTTGATTCTTCAGCCCAGTTAAAAAAAGCATTCCGTTCCTCCGAAACCCAGCATTCCTGTTCCTACTATAGAAGCGGAAGGCACCCGCCGTGAGTTTTTGACATGGAACATCAGCGTTCCCTGACATAACCTTCCTGAAACTGTATCTCTTTCGCCCAGCAGCAGAAATCCAACTCACCACTGTGGGCCTTGGAATTACGTACCCACTGCAGGAAGATAGCAGCTCTTCCTGCTGCTGTGTCCTGCTTCCTGGGATTAGTTACCCTTCCAATGCCTCGGCCTCACATAGAAGCAGTGTGGCCTAGTGGAAAGAGCACATGCGTCAGGGGATCTGGGTTGGCTTCTAATCCCTTCTCTTCCACTTGGCTGTTGAGTGACCTTGGGCAAATCACTTTTTCTTTTTTCTGGTATTTGTTAAATGCTTACTATGTGCCAGACACTGTACTAAGCACTGGGGTAGATGCAAGCTAATCAGGTTGGACATATTCCATGTTCCACAAGGGGCTCACAGTCTTAATCCCCATTTTACAAATGAGGTAACTGAGGCACAGGAAAATTAAGTGACTTACCCAAGGTCAAACGTCAGATATAATAATAATAATATTTTGTTAAGCACTTTGTGTCGGGCACAGTTCTAACCGATGGGGGAGATACAAGTTAACTGTGTCGGATGCAGTCTGTGAGCCCTTTTGTGAGGAAGAACAGGGTTTGAATCCCCGTTTTACAGAGGAGGAAACAGGCAAAGAGAAGTTAAGTGACTTGCCCAAGGTCACACAGCAGGCAAGTGGCAGAGCCGGGGTGAGAACCCAAGTCCTTTGACTCATAGGCTCATGTTCTTTCCAATAAGCCATGCTGCTCCTTAGCTCCACATCTCTGTGGCTCAGTTTCCTCATCTGTAAAATGGGGATTATATACCTGTTCTCCCTCCCCCTTACACTGTAAACCCCATGGGGGACAGGGACTGTGTCCAACCTGATTATCTTGCATCTACCCTAGTGCTTAGTAAAGTGTACAGCACATAGTAGGTGCTTAAATACCACAATTATTAGTATTTATTATGAGACAGAGGTGGAGGGGAAAGTCCATTTCAGAGATATCTCATCTTCATTGGTGCCATCCTTATGGCTGGAGCCTGCAGGAATATTACCCCACATAGCCTTAGGTTTTAATTGGCATCATCCCCATTTCACAGCTGAGCAAACCAAAGCCTGGGGAAGCACGGCAGCTTACTGAAGTCTAGCTTGGAGTCAGCCACAAGGATAGGAAAAAATGCAGAAAGGAAACAGGCTCTTAGAGGGGGGAAAAATAGCTTCCTCTGTACTAGAGAACTAACAAGAACAAACCTGTAAAATCAGGTTGGGGAAGAAGGTGAGGTGCTCAGAGTAGGATAGCTTAGGGCTGCCCCAGAGAGTTCAACTTTTCCTGAACCCAGAGAAAGCCAGCTGTACATTTGGCATGAATCTGACTACAGTACTCCTTCACTGACTGAAAAAGGGAAACCGCCAATGTAATGTGATGTCCTGACAGTTGCCTAACAAGTCAGTAGCATATTATCCAGTCACTAGTGAGATGTCCCCAGACAGTCTATTACACCATGGTTCAGACCCCGCTTGCTAGCTCAAATAATGACAATAATAATAATTGTGGTATTTGTGAAGTGCTTACTATGTGACAGGCACTGTTCAGAGGGCTGGGTAGATACAAGATAATCGGGTTGGTTCCATATAGGGCTCACAGTCTTAATCCCCATTTAACAGAGGAGGGAACTGAGGCACAGAGAAGTTAAGTGACTTGCCCAAGGTCACAGAGAAGACAAGTGGTGGTGTCAGGATTAGAACCCAGGTCCTTCTGACTCCTATGCTCTATGCGCACTCACACTCGGAGCAGGCGGGCATCTTCCCTGTACCTCCTCAGTGGCTACCTTCTCTCCCAAGATACTGACCCAAGCCTCCTTCCACAGGCTACTCTAATAGACCAAAACATTAATCCCCTATTCTGGCTGGAGCTGAAAGAAAGGAGCACCTGCGAGACAAACCTGTAAAATGATCTCAAGTAATCCGACACACCGGTTGTGAGTTCAGAATGCCAGGTTGCCTCAGCGTGGGAGCAGATGCTTTTGTTTTCAGTGGGCATTTTCTTTGGCTTACGTGTAAAAAACTCAAGGCCCTGAATTTTATTATCCCTTTATAAAGCAGAACTGGAAGGGCTGTAGCTCATAAACACACACACACAAAGCTTTGCACACATTCCTTCTGAGGTCATTTTCTAGATGCCTTTTCCCTAGTAACAGTGAGGCCCAAATATTGAAAAACAAGTGAATACTGAGTTTATACTGTTGAGTTGGTTTTGGGGGCCACCTTTTGTGGTTATCTGAGGCTGATCTGAGCTCAGTTGACAGCCTCAAACTCTTTGGTCTGTGTATTCTTTCTGCCACTGCTCCACATCTTTGGGAGGCAGCTGGAGTGGACACAGGTGGATTTAAGGGGTCAATTAATCATATTTATTGAGCTCTTGCTGTGTGCAGGGCACTGGACTGGAAACTGTACTAAGCGCTTGGGAAAGTACAACACAATAATATAACTGTCACACTTGGGAGAGTGCAACACAATAATATAATGAAGTCATGGGGGGGTTGGTCCCCCTGACTCCGCCCAGCAGGCAGCCACCAAGTCAGGAGCTAGAATCTTAACCTGATCTCTCTCTTCTTCCCCCTGCTTAGACCAAGTTGAAGTCCTTTGCTGCCAAGATCATCCAGCTTCTGAAGGAGTGGACAGAAACATTCCCGTATGATTTCCAGGATGAAAAGGCCATGAAAGAGTTAAAGGAGATTGCTCACAGAATCACGCAGTGTGATGAGGTAAGACAATTCAATGCCTCCCTTCTGGGCTCCCCACCACCCCGCTCCACCAATTCAGGGGGGCTTGGCACATCATGACATCCATCCATTCGGGATGGATTCATTCTCTGAAGGATCATTGGTTCCTGGGTCAAGGCCTTTGGACTGTAACTTTATCCATGACCAACGTGGGACAAAGGTCAGAGAGACCCAGGAGACATGAGACAGAGAGAAAAATCAGTGAATTAGTGATATTTATTGAACGTGTGCAGAACTGTATGTATAACACAGGTACTGAGAGCTTGGGAAACTACACAGTGCCTGCCCACAAGGAGCTTTCAGTCAGTCTAGTGAACACCAACTCCCAGATCCACCCTTCAAGCCACGGGCATAGCAAACTGGGCATTCATGAAGCATGGGAAAGGCGAGATCAACTGCTTGAGTTTCATGGAAATGACCAGGGAGGTGACCAGATTGTGTTTCTGGTTCAGCGTCATTTTGCTCACCTCGTCCTGGGAAACTCTGGGACTTTCCCAGGCCTAGGGTGACCCGGAGCAGCAGAGCCCTGGACCGAGTCTGCTGTCCAGTGGGAAGCCACAGACCAGGATGGGTCCAGCCTGGGGCACCTGTTGTATGTGGTCAGACAGACCCCTCTGCCCCCTGTCAGTTTCCCTTCATCAGAGGAAGTCTGGCCCAAAAGCACTAAACCACTCCCAAAGGGAAGAACCTGAACTGGGGAGCAGCTTGGTAACTTTCTGGAAGCCAAACTTAGGAAGACACTTAAATAGAAAGAGAACTTCCTTCTTTCCCCACCCCCATCCCGACTGCTCCCATCTCTTTCTGTCTCTCTCTGTCTCTGTCTCTCTCTCACACACTTCCTTAATGCCTGCAGGAAAGGGGCCAACTGGCACTGGCAGAAGCAGCCATCAGGAGCTTCAGGGATGGCCACAAAAAAGAAGGGAGGCAGATCAAAGTGCTATATCCAACTTGCTAGGTTGAAACTGGGGAAGCAGCTCTTCTTGGCAAAGAGTTATCTTTACCCTTTCTCCCTTTTCCTTTCCTTCATTCCTCCCCATTTGGCTTTTTCTTTTAGCCAAATGAAACCTAATTGGAGGTGACAGGACCCCTACTAAGGAGGGAGAAACTATTCCCAGCATATTATGCTGGGTACCTTGTATTTGGCTCATCCTATTTTTTGAACTCAGAAGACAAAGTGCTCTCCACCCCCTTTTCTTTCTCTCTGTCTTCTGGAGTGCCTTTCATGTGAGAAACCCTGGTATAAGGTGGGAGTAGAGAGGGGACTTGAACAGAAATAACTCATTTCTGGCCTTGAGCCCGGGATATAGAACTGTTTCTTGATCCTAACATTTAAAGAATCAACTTCTTTTCCGGGCTAACTACTAGCATGTGTGTAGCTGGCCCTAAACCATTCCTTGTGACACCAAAGCTAGTAGCAAATGCTCACAGCATCCTGGACTTTAGCTTCTTGCATTTCCTCCTAAAATCTCTGAGCAGCACCTGCAACCAGTGAAGATTTATTTCCCTTCCCACCTCTCCCAAATAGATTTCACCTTTTCCCAGCTTCTCTAAGAGAGACTTTCTTGATGCCAATTAGGATTTAATAGGCAACCTAAGTGAAGTAATCATGGCTGACTTGTCTGGGAGACTCAGGATTGGTGTGTCTGAACAAGCAAAGATTTAGAAAAGATTAGATAGTCCAAGCACCCAGGTGGGCAAGACACAGGTATATTAACCAGGCAGATGATCTTGACGGTCTGACTCTACTCTCGAACACGCGGATGATTATTGGAGCGTGTCTTTGGAAAATCAGCTCCTGAATGGGGCCAGGTCTCATTTTACACACACACACAGCTCCCCCTGCACCCCCCGCCTTAGTTGCTAGGTAAGAGCTAGCCAGGAATCAGCCAACTCTAGTAAACGACTCCCCTTAATCATCATGAAGGGAGGCCTCCAGGGAGGTGTAAAGAGCAGAGAAGGCAAAGAAAGTCAAGAACAAAGCTATAAAAAAGAAATCGCATTTTGGTGCTAGAGTAATTTAAGAAATAAAAAGGCAAGATTGATTATCCAAGAGGCCAGGCAGCCTGGGAAACACCTTGCCTTCTGGCTGTGTCGTTTCTCCTGGATGGTCACCCCAGCAACCCAATTGATCTGGCCCCATTCAAAAGGACATTTGTTTTTTCAGGGTCCCAATCACCCCATCAGCCTTCGAGCCAGTCACTCAGGCATCCAGTCCCGAGTGGGAGACTGCATTCAGGATCATGTGGATTGTAACTGAGCGTGTCTGTTATTTTCAGCAGACCTTGGCTCCCCACTAGCCAAATTCCCCGAGTTCCAGCCCCTGCACCCCACCACCACCCCATGTCTGAGCTCTCACCCAGTCGTGACAGTCATGTTCTACATAACCATTTTTCTCCTCCAACAGCAGTGAGAGTGATGAGCGCCTCAGGCCACTGTTCTTTAGCTTGGAGTCTGGTTCCTTCATTATGATAAAATGGCCCTGTCTGCAGCAATTTCGCTTGATTTCATTTGGGAATAGGAATATTGCCTTGTAAAGCAATGTTACGAGACATCAATTGTTTAATTTCAGCATAATACATGCAGATCTAAGCCCTAGCTTCTCACAAGGGATGAAGCGTTCCTGGATCCCACTAAGAGCCTTCGTGGGTCCCTGGGGTTCTTACCCACCTTCTCTGCCGGGAGCTGGTCGGAAAGTTGAGGTGAAGAGAAGAGTTGGGCAATTTTCCAGTTGATTTGCTCCATGTAGACAGTCCAGCTTGATCAGTTTAGGAAAAAAAAATGACTCTGGGTTCTACGTTTTCTGTGCGGACTGTCTTCATGAAAGGAGAAAATTAATCAGATAATTGCTTGATCCGTGGGTTGTGTGTACCCAGCCATTTTTGGGCTTTCCTAGAATAAAAAGTAGGTTAAGGAAGACTTACCTTTGAATGGTGAATGTGGCTGCCAACTGTTTGAGAAGCAGTGTGGCCAAGTGGCTACTGCACAGGCCTGGGAGTTAGAAGGTCATGGGTTCCAATCCCAGCTCCGCCACTTCTCTGCTGTGTGACCTTGGGCAAGTCACTTAACTTCTCTGTGCCTCAGTTACCTCATCTGTTAAATGGGGATTAAGACTGTGAGCCCCATGTGGGGCAACCTGATTACCTTGTATCCCTCCAGCATTTAGAACAGTGCTTGGCACATAGTAAGCACTTAACAAATACCATCATTATTATTATTATTATCTACTCCAGCACTTGGATCAGTGTTTGGCACATAGCACTTAACAAGTACCATGATTATTATTATTATTATTATTTCATTCAATCGTATTTATTAAGCACTTACTGTGTACAGGTATTTGAGGGCATGTATGTCCAGGACCAGCTGAGAGAAGCCTGTCAGCAGCTTCTGAAAGAAAATAAGATGAAAAATACATCCTAGAACCTACTGGAAACTTTGTTAGCCTAGCAGTAAGACCCTAAGTGATAAAATTATCTGACCGTCCCCACCGCAACTAGGCCTTAGCTTCCCCGTTTTTAGTCAATCAATCTGTTGTATTTATTGAGTGCTTTCTATGTGCAGATTACTGTTTTAAGTGGTAGGATGCAATGCAATAGAATTAGGGATACAATCCCTGCCCATAACAAGGTTACAGTCCAGTGGAGGAGACTGACATCAATATAAATAAGTAATTTACAATATGTAATAGTATATATTCTAAAGTGAGGGTGGTAGAACACTAGAGACCCTTAACTGAAAAACATAACAAGAAAGTTCCAACGCACCATTCCTCTTCAATATCCCCCAAGTCGATTGAGCATCTCCTTTGTGCGGGTCACTGTGGCTGATGCTCTTTTAGACTGTGAGCCCACTGTTGGGTAGGGACTGTCTCTACATGTTGCCAATTTGTACTTCCCAAGAGCTTAGTACAGTGCTCTGCACATAGTAAGTGCTCAATAAATACAATTGATGATGATGCTCAAAAATCCGATCAAGGAGACCAGCAAGTACCAATTGTCAAATTTACAATAGGTTAAAGAGTAAAATGAAAGACAGATGATCTTTAAAAGCCCCAAAGAAATCAACAAACCAAATGAACAGAGGCAAGGGAGGAGGTGCTTTGCTTCTGGAATTTTCATTCGAGCTACTCTGGGCTCAATGCTAAGGGTGGTTGCCCAGAATAGTGGGTTCAGAAAATGCCTCTTGGAAGAAGTGACTTTCAGAGGGCAGGAAATAAGGCGAGGGACATGGTTTGGTGCTGCTGAGGCGATTGACTTGGCGGACCACGGAGTTACTCCAAGCCAGTGGGGCCCCGTGGAAAGAGCTTGAGCCTGGAAGTCAGAGGACCTGGGTTCTAATTCAGGCTCTGCCAGTTATTTGCTATGAGACCTTGGGCAAGTCCCTTAACTTCTCCGTGCCTCAGTCCCCTCATCCATAAAGTGGGCATTAAATCCTCCTCCCTCCGACTTAGACGGTAAGCTCTTTCTGCTTGACACCTAGAAAGTGCTTAACAAATACCATTTTTAAAAAAAGACAGCTGGACAAGCCCTCCTTAGCTGGGCTTGGACCAGGGGAAATAGTGGAGGTGGGAATTTCAGGACAGAGAGCAGGCTGTTCCTTAGCAGGTTTTAGAGGTTTGAGGAGAAAACTCCTCTGACTGAGGCAATATGTGGGTTTTTGACAATAACCTTTACTGGGCTGAAGGATTGTTTTGGGGGAAAAGTTATAAAGCTGAAGTGTCTCAGCTGGGCTGATTTGGGGAAGACTCACCTTTCCTTGAGGCTTACGAATATTTGGATAAAAAGCCAGAGAGGGGCAACCAAGTGTGAGAGACTGACACCAGAGAGCCGGCCCCTCCTTGACTGAGCTTCTTCTAGATTAGGTGGTGGAGTTTCACCATCTGTCAGGGCAGATATGGGCTGGCAGCAGCTGCCACACTTCACTGAGCATCCTTCCACCCACAGAAGCCTCTGTTACCTGGGCAGATCAGTTTCAGGAACCTGTATGTGTGTGCACGCACACATACACACTCCCGCCCCCAGCTGCTGACTAGTTTCCTTGGATTTTAGCTGAGGACTAGCTGCTGACTGAAGCCTCGCAGACAATAATAGTAATAACAATAATTGTGGCATTTGTTAAGCACTTACTATGTGCCAGGCACTGTACTAAGCTCTGGGATGGATACAAGCAAATTGGGTTAGACACAGTTCCTGTCCCTTGTGGGGCTCAGAGTCTCCATCCCCATTTTACAGATGAGGTAACTGAGGCCCAGAGAAGTTAAATGATTTGTCCAAGGTCACACGGCAGACAAGTGGTGGAGAAGGGATTAGAACCCATGACCTTTTGACTAGCAAGACCGTACTCTATCCATTAAGCCATGCTGCTTCTCTTACAGACACATGATGCAGTGGATTCTCTATATGTGTGAGGACATTGTCTTCACTGTAAGAAACTGCCGAGTCTTCCCTCCCTGATCCCTTCGGTTCAGCCTCCTTCAGGCTCCTGAAGTCAGGGTCAGGCAGGAGAGTTTTCTCCTTATTTACTTTTCTGAACAGATTAACTTCCACTAGAGTGTAAGCTTTTAAAGGGCAGGGATCGTGTCTACCAAGTGCTAGCATAGTGCTCAGCACATAATAAGCCCTCAATTAATATCTTTGATTGGCTCAAAAAAGCTCCCTCCCATGGAATTATCAGCATATGTGATCCCAAAGATTATTGGCTGCAAAGTAGCGTTTAGGGTTTTTTTATGGTATTTGTTTAAGTACTTGCTTTGTGCCAGTCACTGTACTAAGTGCAGGAGTAGATACAAGCTAATCAGGTTGGACGCTTTCCATGTCCCACATGGTGCTCACAGTCTTCATCCCCGTTCATTCATTCGATCGTATTTATTGAGCGCTTACTGTGTGCAGAGCACTGTACTAAGCGCTTGGGAAGTACAAGTTGGCAACATATAGAGAGGGTTCCTGCGCAATAACGGGCTCTGAGGCACAGAGAAGTGAAGTGACATGCCCAAAGTCATACAGCTGACAAACGGCCGAGCTGGGATTAGAACCCAGATCCTTCTGACTTCCAGGATCCTGCTCTATCCACTAGGCCACACTGCTTGTCTAGTTTCATCCCCTGCGCAGAGTCCCCTCACCTGGGCACGGTCCTCGGGCGGATGGCCAGCATCCTCAGCTCCACTGTCTTTCCCCGCAGGAGAACGGGACGGTCAAGAAGATCATCAGCCAGATGACGCAGAACCTCCTGTTGTCCCTGGCTGCCCGGAATCAGTTCCAGGAGATCCGAGAGAAGTTCCGCCAGCCCGCCGTAGACAAAGGCACCATCCTGAAAGCCAAGCCCCAGGCCCCGCAGAAGGACGTCCTTAGTGTGTGCTGTGACCCGCTCGTCCTGGCCCAGCAGCTCACCCACATTGAACTGGTCAGTCCCTCAGCTTTCCCCTCCTCCACCAGGTCCGGTCTAATTTCCTGGAGCTTAAAGAAACCAAGGCCGGGTGAGCCTGGGCAGCCCAGGGGGAATGAGAAGCAACGTGGCGCAATGGAAAGAGCCTGGGCTTTGGAGTCAGAGGTCATGGGTTCAAATCCTAGCTCCCCCAGTTGTCACCTGTGTGACTTTGGGCAAGTCACTTCATTTCTCTGGGCCTCCGTTCCCTCATCTGGCAAATGAGGATGAAGACTGGGAGCCCCCCGTGGGACAACCTGATCACCTTGTAATAATAATAATGATGTTGGTATTTATTAAGCGCTTACTATGTGCAAAGCACTGTTCTAAGCGGTGGGGTAGGTACAAAGTAATCAGGTTGTCCCACGAGGGGCTCACAGTCTTCATCCCCATTTTACAGATGAGGGAACTGAGGCCCAGAGAAGTGAAGTGACTTGCCCAAAGTCACACAGCTGACAAGTGGCGGAGCTGGGATTTGAACCCACGGCCTCTGACTCCAAAGCCCGGGCTCTTTCCACTGAGCCACGCTGCTTGTAACCTCCCCAGCACTGAGAACAGTGCTTTGCAAATAGTAAGTGCTTAATAAATGCCATCATTATTATTATTACTATTATTATTATAATCTGCAGCACAGCAAGGCACTGCCAGAGAGGGGTCAGGGCCAGCCTTCTTTCTGCTGTGTCAAAGGCCTGAGAAGAGAGAGAGGTAGAGGGGGTGGGGGGCCGGGGGTCAAACTTTCATTGGCCATTCAGCCTCACCCCCTTCTAGACTGTGAGCCCGCTGTTGGGTAGGGACCGTCTCCATATGTTGCAAACTTGTACTTCCCAAGAGCTTAGTACAGTGGTCTGCATACAATAAGCGCTCAATAAATACGATTGAATGAATGAAAGGTCCTGGGATTGTCCAAAGCTGCTGATGTGAAGGGAAACAGCCAGGTGGGAATAGTGGGTGCCCTCTGGCTACACCCATGTGATGGGGGAAGAGGAATTTAATAATTATGACATTTAAGCACTTACTATATGCCAGACACTGTACTAAGCACTGGCGGTGGATACAAGCAAATTGGGTTGGACATAGTCCCTGTCCCATGGGGCGCTCACAGTCTCAGTTCCCTTTTTACAGATGAGGTAGCTGAGGCCCAGAGAAGTTAAGTGACTTGCCCAAGATCCCACAGCAGACAAGGGGCGGAGCCAGGATTAGAACCCATGACCTTCTAACTCCTAGGCCTGGGCTCTATCCACTATGTCATGCTGCTTCCCTACTGGTTACTAGCTGATGGTTACTAGGATGGTCCCCCAGACAAGGGAGAGGACCCAAAGAGTGGCCAAAAACCAGGATTCTGGGCTCAGAGACCCAAGGTCGCCGGGAGCTTGTTGCCAGACGGTTAAGCTCCGGAAGCGAACGGTTTTAAAACCGGGCTCTGACTGACCCAGAGAAGGGAAGGGGCTCAGAACACCACTGCGTTTCCTCTCTGGACCCCAAACACTCACATTCCTCCTCTGTCTGTGCAGGAAAGAGTGAGCAACATTTACCCCGAGGACCTGATGCAAATCGTCAGCCACATGGACTCTCTGGATAATCACAAGGTGGGTGTGGATAAAGTTTCCAGACCGGGGCTCCCTGGGGATCCCTTGGAGGCTACCATCTTCCCAGCTGGATGGCTCACAGGGACCGAGCCATGACCAACGTTATTCATCTCGGCTCTAAATCGCCAGATTCCATCCTGTTTCCCTTGCTGACTCACCAGCTCAGCAGGTCGTCTTCTTTGGAACTCAGTCGTATTTATTAAGCACGTACTGTGCGCCGAGCAGCGTACTGACTGCTTGGGAGAATACAAAATAACAATATAACAGACACTTTCCCCGCCCACAGCGAACTTATGGTCTATGAGCTTACTCTCCTTGCTGACTAGGTCGTAGACTGAGGTGGTTGGAACACTCTCTTGGCTTGTTTCAGCTCCCCAGGTTGTGGTGACGAGTTCTCGATGATGGTGATGATTGTGGTACTTGTTGAGCACTTCCGATGTGCCAGGCACTGTTGTAAGCGCTGGGGTAGATACAAAATAATAGGTCGGAATTAGTCCCTGCCCCACTTGGGGCTCACATTCTTAATTCATCGTCATCATCATCAATCGTATTTATTGAGCGCTTACTATGTGCAGAGCACTGTCCTAAGCGCTTGGGAAGTACAAGTTGGCAACATATAGAGACAGTCCCTCCCCAACAGTGGGCTCACAGTCTAAAAGGGGGAGACAGAGAACAAAACCAAACATACTAACAAAATAAAATAATTCAGAAGCAGCTTAGTGGAAAGAGCACGGGCTTGGGAGCCAGGGGACGTGGGTTCTAATCCCGGCTCTGCCACTTGTCAGCTGTGTGACTTGGGGCAAGTCACTTAACTTCTCTGGGCCTCAGTTACCTCATCTTTAAAATGGGATTAAGACTGTGAGCCCCATCTGGGACAACCTGATAACCTTGTATCTCCCTCAGCGCATAGAACAATGCTTGGCACATAGTCAGTGCTTAATAAATACCATTAAAAAAATTCCCATTTTACAGATGAGGGGACTGACGCACAGAGAAGTTAACTGACTTGCCCAAGTTCACACAGCAGACAAGTGGTGGAGGTAGGATTAGAACCCAGGTCCTTCTGACTCCCGGGCCCGTGGTCTATTTCTTCTGCAAGTTGAGTTGGATGGGGCACATCATCATCATCATCAATCGTATTTATTGAGCACTTACTGTGTGCAGAGCACTGTACTAAGCGCTTGGGAAGTACAAATTGACAACATATAGAGACAGTCCCTACCCAACAGTGGGCTCACAGTCTAAAAGGGGGAGACAGAGAACAAAACCAAACATACTAACAAAATAAAATAAATAGAATAGATATGTACAAGTAAAATAAATAGATAGAGTAATAAATATGTACAAACATATATATATATATATATATATATATATACAGGTGCTGTGGGGAAGGGAAGGAGGTAAGATGGGGGGATGGAGAGGGGGACGAGGGGGAGAGGAAGGAAGGGGCTCAGTCTGGGAAGGCACATCCAAGCTCAGGAGCCGCAGGTGGGCAGGGGTGTAAGACTGTAAGCTCACTGTGGGCAGGGAATGTGTCTATTGTTATATTGTCGTCTCCTAAGCACTTAATACAGTGCTCTGCACACAGTAAGCGCTCAATAAAGACGATTGAATGAACGAACGGATGGGCTGCTTGATAGGTTTCCAAACTCGGCCCATGCGGAGCGCAAGGAAGGTTGGATGGTCTTTAAGCAGCTTCATTCTGCTTCCGGTGACTTCTAAATAACAGCTGGCCTCGTCCACCACAGCCCCCTAGACCAGCTTGGACAGAGCAGGATTGGCCACCGGACCCACAGCCGGCTCGGAGCTCCTAGGAGAGGCCACTACCTGCAGGCTGGAGTAGAGCTCTTGGCAGGTCCTACGGAGCCCAGGCTAGGGGAGGGGGGTGTATTGGCCTCCCCGTGTTAAGTGGTGGAAGAGGGTCTTCCTGGCTACCCCACGGGGTCTCCTATCATGTGGGGACCAGGGGCAGCTGCAAATTCCATCACTCCCCCTCCCCTACCACCGCCGGGCTGGTCTCTGGGCTGCTGACAGCTGAGGTCTGTGTTCTGTCATTACCTCTCTCTCTGGGTGGCCTAAAAGAAACACCTTTTAAAACCTCAGAGACGGTGGGGGAAACAGCCAAGCCGTGAAGGTCCGAAACTTTGGAATGAATGAACGGGTAGACGAGATGGTTCCTTTGCTTCATGGGAAAGGACACTCCTTGGCATTATTCTGCCAGACCTCCGCTCCCTTCTACCCAGACTCTCTTCCTCGACTGGGGAATCGGAGGGCAACCGAACGCAGAGGGATTTGGAAAGGGTAAAAGAAGGTGTATCTAAAAGACAGGAGACTGGCAGGAGAATATCACTGTAGCAAATCCTTAGGTAGTCATTTACCTCTCCCCCTCTAGGCTGTCAGTCTGTTCTGGGCAGGGAACGTGTCTGATAATCCTGTGTTCTCCCAAGCGTTTAGTCGGGTGCCCTGCTCATAGTAAGCACTCAGTAAATACCATTAATTGATTGACTGATTGAGAATTAGCTCTCTGCCCCTTGCATGGTTCAGCTGTCCAGGCCTATGCTCTTTCCACTAGGCCACCCCACTACCTCCCTTTCTTTGCTCCCAACCTGAAGCCCACCCGCCCAGAATCTCCCCATGAACCCATGATGGCAGGAGTCGACCAAAGCACCTTTCTGGTCCAGCCCCGGCCTCAGATGCAGCCTCTTCTCTTTCAGTGCCGAGGGGACGTCACCAAGACCTATACCCTGGAGGCCTACGACAACTGGTTCAACTGCCTCAGCATGCTGGTGGCCACCGAGATCTGCCGGGTAGGTAGCCTTGATCTGCAGCTAAGAGGTGGCCAGACCCGTTAACCTCCAGCCCCCCTAGTTTTAAGAAAAGCAGGGTGGCTGTGCCGGGAACCGCAGAGGGAGGAAGAGACTTGCCAGGCACCGAACTGGAGAGGTTTAATGAGAGTCGACTTGAAGCAACGTGACATAGGTCACGCGTGAGCTAATTGAGGCCAATCAACTGGCAGATTAAGCCGATGAGGGAGGAGGAGCTACCGTGAAGCCGCTGTCGCAAAGCCGTGCCTAAATAAAGGATGCAAACGACTCATTCCCCGAGTCATCCCCCCGAGAATAGGGCTCTTTCCTGCCTTGGTATCGGTCTCCAGCTGGACAGAGCGTACCGCTTGGGCTGTACCCCGCCTCGGAAATAAGTGGAAACTGACCCGCCCGGTTTCCAGCCCAGGCCTGAAATAGCCCTTGGGGGAGGCCCGGTCGAAGCTTCGTCCCGGAGGCCCGAGTTATTTGCATTCTGATGACCTCTTCCTTCTCTCCGTTTTTGTCCCCTTCCCGAAACGAGAAGGAAATAACTTCACGAAGGACGGCTTGTTTATGAATGGCTCCCCAGAGCGCTGGGCCCTCATCAAATGTTTGGATGTGACGGAATTACATCTTAACGTGGAGATCTTTGAAAAAAAGATAAACGACAAATGGGAACTTAGTATTCTTTGGGCTGTTCTTCCCCCACCCCTCTGCCCCCAATCGGTCTTCATCAAGGCCCCTCAGGAAGGGACGGGGAAGGGAATTGTAGCAATATCAATTCCAATATTCTGTCCAGCTGTCACTGCTCGGAGCCCCCAACAGCTCCCCTGGGGAACATGGGCTCTTCCCACAGAAGTTAATCAGAGGCCAATTCTTTGCTCCAGGTGGTGAAGAAGAAGCAGCGGACGAGAATGGTGGAGTTCTTCATCGATGTCGCCAGAGAGTGCTTTAACATTGGGAACTTCAACTCGATGATGGCTATTATCTGTGAGTCTCCAGCCTTCCGAAGGCTAACTCGAACCCAACTTCCCTCTCCCCTGGCCACTGTCTCCCATCCCCTGGGCCTCCATATGGGCTCATGACCACTTCATCTCTCTGTGCCTCAGTTACCTCATCTGTAAAATGGAGAATAAGACTGTGAGTCCCGTGCGGGACTGGGATTGTGTCCAACCTAATTAACTTGTAATAACAATAATACTAATACTTGTATTTGTTAAGTGCCAGGTGCTGTACTAAGCACTGGGGTGGGTGCAAGCAAATTGGGTTGGACATAGTCCCTGTTCCATGTGGGGCTCACAGCACCAATATCCATTTTACAAACAAGGTAACTGAGGCACAGAGAAGTGAAGTGACTTGCCCAAGGTCACAGGATTAGATCCCATGCCCTTCTGACTCCCAGGGCAATGTTATATCCACTATACCATGCTGCTTCTAGTGTTTGACACATAGCAAGCACTTAACAAATGCCACTATTATTATTGTTAATAATAATAAATACTCAGAAGGGGTTAACTAAGTGGTTCTGGGTAATGGGAGGTTCTTCCTCTCCTCTCCCCACTTTCACAGTACAGAGCTGGGCAACACATTTCTGCTAAAAATATAGGATGTAGGTGGCACTAATATTTTCAATACGAGCTGCCCTTTTAAACTGACATGCAACTTGCTTCTGCTTTCAGCTGGAATGAACTTGAGCCCTGTGGCCCGGCTAAAGAAAACCTGGTCCAAAGTCAAGACAGCCAAGTTCGATGTTTTAGAGGTATGTGCCGGACCCCAGGGCGTGATTCAAGGAATAATGGCTCCTCTGGAGTCAGCTTGGGCATAAAGCAGGGCCGGAGTGACAAATTTACCTGCGTAGCCTACAGTTTGAAAATGAAGTAATGATATATGGACCAAAGTTGGTCTAAAGATCGACCCTAGAACTGATTAAAAAAGCCTTTACCTTAGGCCACTTTTCCTAGTTATTTTTTTTTACAAAAATTGGCAGTTCAACCAGAAAAAGGCTTAGCAGAAAGTTATCATCATTCTCTCTTACTTCAGTGCTGCTTCTCTTTTCTCAATCCTGTTTCTCCCGCTGCTAATTCTGTTGTATGGTACTCTCCCAAGCGCTTAGTACAATGCTCTTTGACTTCTCGTTCTCATTCAACCCACATATTCAGTCCGTCACTAAATCCTGTCAGTCCCACGTTCACAACATGGCTAAAATCCACCCTTTCCTCTCCATCCAAACTGACAATTACTTCAGGCCCTTCAAGGCCCTGCTGAGAGCTCACCTCCTCCAGGAGGCCTTCCCAGACTGAGCCCCTTCCTTCCTCTCCCCCTCGTCCCCCTTTCCATCCCCCCCATCTTACCTCCTTCCCTTTCCCACAGCACCTGTACATATGTATATATGTTTGTACATATTTATTACTCTATTTTACTTGTACATATCTATTCTATTTATTTTATTTTGTTAGTATGTTTGGTTTTGGTCTCTGTCTCCCCCTTTTAGACTGTGAGCCCACTGTTGGGTAGGGACTGTCTCTATATGTTGCCAATTTGTACTTCCCGAGCGCTTAGTACAGTGCTCTGCACACAGTAAGTGCTCAATAAATATGATTGATGATGATGACAATTACTCAACCTATCCCACCTGGATTACTGCAACAGTCTCCTTGCTGACCTCCCAGCCTCCTGTCTCTCCCCACTCCAGTCCATACTTTACTCTGCTGCTGCCTGGATTATTTTTCTTCAGAAATGTTCAGAGCAGGTCTCCTCGCTCCTCAAAAAACTCCAGTGGTTGCCCATCCACCTCTGCATCAAACAAAAACTTCTAACCATTGGCACCAGTGGCTTTAAAGCACTCAATCACCTTGCCCCCTCCTTACCTCACCTCACTACTCTTTTACTACAACCCAGCCTGCCCACTTTGCTCCTCTAACGCTAACCTTCTCATCGTGCCTCAGTCTTGCCTGTCTCGCTGCCGACCCCTGGTCCACGTCCTACCTCTGGCCTGGAACGCCCTCCCTCCTCAAATCCTACAGACAATTACTCTCCTCCCCTTCAAAGCCTTTTTGAGGGCACATCTCCTCCAAGAGGCCTTCCCTGACTAAGCCCTTCTTTCCTCTTCTCCCACTCCATCATCTTGACTTTCTCCCTTTGTTCTTCCCCACTCCCAGCCCAGTAATTTTTTTTTTATATTAATGTCTGTCTTCCCCACCCTTCAAACTGTAAACCCATTGTGGGCAGGGAATGTGTCTATTGGTTGTTGTAGTGTACTCTCCCAAATGCTTAGCTCAGTGCTGTGCACACGGTAAGTGCTCAATAAATACAGTTGAATTCATTCATTCAATCATTTATTGAGCACTTACTGTGTGCGGAGCACTGTACTAAGCCCTTGGGAAATACAAGTTGGATGAATGTTCTGCACATAATAATAACAATAAATAATAATAATGGCATTTGTAAGCACTTACTATGTGCAAAGCACTGTACTAAGCGCTTGGATAGATACAAGGTTATCACGTTGTCCCACGCATGGCTCACAGTCTTAATCCCCATTTTACGGGATAGATACAAGTTTACCACATTGTCCCATGCATGGCTCACAGTCTTAATCCCCATTTTATGGGAAAGATACAAGGTTATCACGTTGTCCCATGCATGGCTCACAGTCATTCATTCATTCATTCAATCGTATTTATTGAGCGCTTACTGTGTGCAGAGCACTGTACTAAGCGCTTGGGAAGTACAAGTTGGCAACACATAGAGATGGTCCCTACCCAACAGTGGGCTCACAGTCTAGAAGGGGTAGACAGAGAACAAAACAAAATATATTAACAGAATAAAATAAATAGAATAAATGTGTACAAATAAAATAGAGTAATAAATAAGTACAAACATATATAGATATATACAGGTGCTGTGAGGAAGGGAAGGAGGTAAGGTGGCGGGGATGGAGAGGGGAAGGAGGGGGCTCAGTCTGGGAAGGCCTCCTGGAGGAGGTGAGCTCTCAATAGGGCCTTGAAGGGAGGAAGAGAGCTAGTTTGGCAGATGTATGGAAGGAGGGCATTCCAGGCCAGGGGGATGACGTGGGCCGGGGGTCGACGGCAGGACAGGCGAGAACGAGGCACGGTGAGGAGATTAGCGGCAGAGGAGCGGAGGTTGCGGGCTGGGCTGGAGAAGGAGAGAAGGGAGGTGAGGTAGGAGGGGGTGAGGTGATGGACAGCCTTGAAGCCGAGGGTGAGGAGTTTCTGCCTGATGCGTAGGTTGATTGGTCGCCACTGGAGAGAGCCCACTGTTGGGTAGGGACTGTCTCTATATGTTGCCAACTTGTATTTCCCAAGCGCTTAGTACAGTGCTCTGCACACAGTAAGCGCTCAATAAATACGATTGATTAATCCCCATTTTACAGACGAGGTAACTGAGGCACAGGGAAGTTAAGTGACTTGCCCAGAGTCACCCAGCTGACAAGTGGCAGAGCTGGGATAGTAAGCGCTCAATAAATACCATTGTTTGATTGATTTAAGCGTCTCCTAAACAATTGCAACAACTCCAGTGACCCGTTCACCGCTCAATACCCCCTGATGTTCAGACCAATCACCCGCACACCAATCTTTAGAAACTTATCCTTGCATGACTTTCCAAACTGTTGTAATTCCTGATGAGAGAGCGCCCTCTAGTGGATAATGTGGATTCTCTCCTAAAAATAATAAATAATGATGGCATTTATTAAGCGCTTACTATGTGCAAAGCACTGTTCTAAGCGCTGGGGAGTTTACAAGGTGATCATGTTGTCCCACGGGGGTGGCTCACAGTCTTCATCCCCATTTGACAGATGAGGGAACTGAGGCCCAGAGAAGTGAAGTGACTTGCCCAAAGTCACACAGCTGACAGTTGGCGGAGCCGGAGCCCCTCGCCTCCCTCTCCATCCCCCCCATCTTACCTCCTTCCCATCCCCACAGCACCTGTATATATGTATATATATATTTGTACATATTTATTACTCTATTTATTTAACTTGTACATATCTATCCTATTTATTTTATTTTGTTAGTATGTTTGGTTTTGTTCTCTGTCTCCCCCTTTCAGACTGTGAGCCCACTGTTGGGTAGGGACTGTCTCTATATGTTGCCAATTTGTACGTCCCAAGCGCTTAGTACAGTGCTCTGCATATAGTAACCGCTCAATAAATACGATTGATTGATTGATTGATTGATTAGAACCCACGACCTTCCGACTCCCAAGCCCGGGCTCCTTCCATTGAGCCACGCTGCTTCTAAAAGACCCATCACTTCCTTTCCTAAACTGTTGGGCAAGGCCAGGGGAGATTTGAATAATGATTTTCTTTTTCCCCACAGTTGACACTTCAGTTCAAGTGGGTAGAAACGTAATATATGGAGGTCCTGCTAGACTGTGAGCCCGTTGTTGGGTAGGGACCGTCTCTATATGTTGCCAACTTGTACTTCCCAAGCGCTTAGTACAGTGCCCTGCACACAGTAAGTGCTCAATAAATACGAATGAATGAATGAGTTCAATGAACTGTGCTAAGCTCTTAGGAAAATGTAACCAAAGCACAAAGCACTTTCCCCATCCATAGAAATGCCACACTATGGAAAAGGAGTTTTTAAAGACATCTCTCCCTCCTCCCCACTTTGAAACTGTCTCACCCTTCTAGACTGTGAGCCCGTTGTTGGGTAGGGACCGTCTCTATATGTTGCCGACTTGTGCTTCCCAAGCGCTTAGTACAGTGCTCTGCACACAGTAAAGCGCTCAATAAATACGATTGAATGAATGATTGAATGAATGAAACAGAGGGTACAGAACCCAGAGCCAGGGAAGAGGAGAACAAAATTTTTACCATCCAATGTACGCAGTCCCTCCTTCTTCATATCTGACAGATGATCACTCTCCCCACCTTCAAAGCCTTATTATTCATTCAGTCGTATTTATTGAGCACTTACTATGTGTAAAGCCCTGTACTAGGCACTTGGGAAAGTACAATACAGCAACAAAGAGTAACAATCCCTGCCCACAACAAGCTCACAGTCCGGAGTGGGGGAGACGGCCAGCAATGCAAATAAACAGACATCAATATAAATAAATAAAATTACAGATCTATGCATAGTGCTCTGGGGCGGGGAGGGGAGGAAGAGCAAAGGGAGCAAGTCAGGGTTATGCAGAAGGGAGTGGGAGATGAAGAAAAATAGGGTTTAGTCTGGGAAGACCTCTTGGAGGAGATGTGCCTTCAGTAAGGCTTTGAAAGGGAGGCGAAAGTAATTGTCTGGCGGATTTGAGGAGGGAGGGCACTCCAGGTCAGATTTTATTTTGTTAGTATGTTTGGTTTTGTTCTCTGTCTCCCCCTTTTAGACTGTGAGCCCACTGTTGGGTAGGGACTGTCTCTATACATTGCCAACTTGTACTTCCCAAGCGCTTAGTACAGTGCTGTGCACACAGTAAGCGCTCAATAAATACGATTGATGATGTGGGCCAGGGGTCAGCGGCGAGACGGGTGAAATCGCGGCAAATGAGGTTAGCACCAGAAGAGCGAAGTGTGCGGGTTGGATTGTAGAAGGAGGGAAGCCAGGTGAGGTAGGAGGGGGTGAGGTGATAGAGTGATTTAAAGCCAGTGATAAGGAACTTTTTCTTTTTTTTTTGATATGGAGATGGATAGGCAACTACTGGAGATTTTTGAGCAGGGGGGGTGACTTGTCCTGGAGAAAGTTGATCCGGGCAGTGGAGTGAAATATAGACTGGAGTGGGGAGAGGCAGGAGGTTGGGAGGTCTGAAAGGAGGCTGTTGCAGTAATCAGCCCGGGTAGCTCAGTCGGTAGAACATCAGACTTTTAATCTGAGGGTCCAGGGTTCAAGTCCCTGTTTGGCGTGATTTTTCTCCCCCTTTTAGACTGTGAGCCCACTGTTGGGTAGGGACTGTCTCATATGTTGCCAACTTGTACTTCCCAAGCGCTTAGTACAGTGCTCTGCACACAGTAAAGCGCTCAATAAATACAATTGATGATGATGATGATGATAATCTAGCCAGGATAGGATGAGTGATTCCACATCTCCTTCAAGAGGCCTTCCCCAACCAAGCCCTCATCTCCTGTTCTCCCACTCTCCACTGAGTCGACCTAGTACTAGGATTTGCACCCTTTATTCACCCCTCCTTCAACCCTATAGCACTTTTGTACACATCTGTAATTTATTTATATCAATGCCTGCCTCCCCCTTTAGACTGTAAGGTCATTATGAGCGGGAAACATGTCTACCACCTCTATTATACGGTACTCTCCCAAGTGTTTAGTACAGTGCTCTGCCCATAGTAAATGCTCAATAAATACAATGAACTGGAAGGTCATTGTGGGCAGGGAACGTGCCTGCTAACTCTGTTTTAATGCACTCTCTCAAGTACTTAGTACAGTGTTCTGCTTTTAGTAAATGCTCAATAAATACCCATTTCTCGATAGACTGACACAATCAGTTGACTGTTGTCCCCTTTCCCTTCTGCAGCATCATATGGATCCCTCCAGTAACTTTTGTAACTACCGCACAGCCCTACAAGGGGCTGCCCAAAGGTCCCAGACAGCCAACAGCAGCCGAGAGAAGATTGTCATCCCCGTTTTCAACCTCTTCATCAAAGATATTTACTTCCTGCACAAAATACACACCAACCGCTTACCCAGTGGGCAAATCAACTTCAAGGTAAGGTCTGGAATTCCCAGTTCAAAATGTATTATAACCGCCCGCTTTGTGCCATCCTGCAGAGCAAAATTCTTACCCATGGGCAAGGCAGGATAGAGAGAGAGAGATAAACAGTCACTTAACAAGTCACTTAACTTCTCTGCGCCTCAGTTACCTCATCTGTAAAATGGGGATGAAGACTGTGAGCCCCACGTGGGACAACTTGATCACCTTGTATCCCCCCAGCGCTTAGAACAGTGCTCTGCACATAGTAAGCGCTTAATAAATGCCATCATCATCAAATAGGGAGAAATAGAGACCAACCACACTATGTGCAAGAAAACCATAACCTTTCCTGAAACCGAAACAGCCAAATGGAGTTAGCATCTGAATTGATGTTTAGAAAGCAAATCAGACCAGATGCAGCAGCTCTGAAGGTAACCGCAGTATAGTCATTCATTCATTCAATCGTATTTATTGAGCGCTTACTGTGTGCAGAGCACTGTACTAAGCGCTTGGGAAGTACAGATGGTCAACATATAGAGACGGTCCCTACCCAACAACGGGCTCACAGTCTAGGAATTAGTTCAGTGAGGGGAATGAGCTTCCTTCATGTTCGATGGAGGAGTCACCCTGAAGATGATTGCTATTTTATAAAAAAAATGTCAACATAATAAGCTGCCAATCTTCTAGTCTGCAAGCTTGTTGTGGGCAGGGAACCTGTTTACCAACTCAGTGATTATTAACTCAGTGCTCCGCACATAATGAGTGTTCAGTAAATAGAATTGATGGGTAGATTGATTGACTTAGTAATGTCTTAACTGTCATGCAGGGACCACTATCTAGAGGCCTAAGTGCCTCTCACAAACTCCCAGAAGAGATCAGGGGCATAGAAATTAGTAAAGTCAAGATCGGACCACCACCTAAAGGCCCAAGTGCCTTTCACAAACTCCCAGAAGAGATCAGGGACGTAGAAATTAGGAAAGTCAAGCTCAGACCACACAAAGACGTGGTATTTTCTTATAAAAGTCTCCTCAATTATTCATAAGTAAAACCTCAGTCAGTGCTGCATCGCAACTGAAAACTGGGCGACAATTCCTGAGGTCAGACTAGCACGGCACACTTCCATCAGCAAGGGGGTGGCTTTCTTTGAGCAAAAGCTTTGTGTGGAAAGACAGTGAGCCCACTGTTGGGTAGGGACTGTCTCTATATGTTGCCAACTTGTACTTCCCAAGTGCTTAGTACAGTGCTCTGCACACAGTAAGCGCTCAATAAATACGATTGATTGACTGAAAGAGAGACAAGGAGACAAAAGAGAAAGGCAGAAGTGCCAGGCAGTGCAAACATGAGCTCAGCAACTCAACAAGGTGGCAACTTTTTGTGTGCCCACTACGGCCAGGACTATGGATCGTGCTTTAGCCTTTTCAGCCTCACCCACGTTCAGTGGTGAACTTCCCTGTCAGTGGTACCTTCTTTGAATAGGGACAGCTGTGCATGACAAGCGTGGGAAGCACCATAGCCTAATGGAAAGAGCACAGGACTGGGAGTCAAAGGACCTGGGTTCTAATCCTGGCTCTGCCACCGGTCTGCTGTGTAACCTTGGGGAAGTTGCTGAACTTCCCAGAATGAGCCCCTTCCTTCCTCTCCCCCTCATCCCCCTCTCCATCCCCCCATCTTACCTCCTTCCCTTCCCCACAGCACCTGTATATGTGTATATATGTTTGTACATATTTCTCTATTTATTTATTTATATGTCTATTCTATTTATTTTATTTTGTTAGTATGTTTGGTTTTGTTCTCTGTCTCCCCCTTTTAGACTGTGAGCCCACTGTTGGGTAGGGACCGTCTCTATATGTTGCCAACTTGTACTTCCCAAGCGCTTAGTACAGTGCTCTGCACACAGTAAGCGCTCAATAAATACGATTGATTGATTGATTGAACTTCTCTGTGCCTCAGTTTCCTCACCTGTAAAATGGGGATTGAATCCTACTTGCTCCTATTTATGCTGTGAGCCCCATGTGGGAGAGGGCTTGTGTCCATTCTGATTTTCTTGTATCTACTCCGGCACTTAGAGAAGTGCTTCAAAGCCCTATTGAGAGTTCACCTCTTCCAGGAGGCCTTCCCAGACTGAGCCCCCTCTTTCCTCTCCCCCTCCCCATCCCTCCTGCCCTACCTCCTTCCCCTCCCCACAGCACCTGCATATATATTTGTACAGATTTATTACTCTATTTATTTTACTTGTACATATTTACTATTCTATTTATTTTGTCAGTGATGTGCATCTAGCTTTACTTCTATTTATTCTGATGACTTGACACCTGACCACATGTTTGTTTTGTTGTCTGTCTCCCCCTTCTAGACTGTGAGTCCGTCGTTGGGTAGGGACCATCTCTATATGTTGCCAACTTGTACTTCCCAAGCGCTTAGTACAGTGCTCTGCACACAGTAAGCGCTCAATAAATACGATTGAATGAATGAATAACAATAATGATGTCATTTGTTAAGTGCTTACTATGTGCAAAGCACTGTCCTAAGCGCTGGGGAGGTTACAAGGTGATCAGGTTGTCCCACGAGGGCTCGCAGTCTAATCCCCATTTTACAGATGAGGTAACTGAGGCCCAGAGAAGTGAAGTGACTTGCCCAAAGTCACACAGCTGCCAATTGGCGGAGCCGGGATTTGAACCCACGACCTCTGACTCCAAAGCCCGTGCTCTTTCCACTGAGCCACACTGCTTCTCTAGCAGCTGGACACATAGGCAGTGCTTAACAACTATCGTTATTATTATTGCATAAGGGGATGGTGACAACTGTTTTTTATTGTTCAATTATTTGCTAAATGAATTACCTCCTCTCTCCTTTTAATTAGCAAATGGAAGTCATTGAACGTGAACTAAATTCCTTTCATCTCTTCTTACCCTTGGTAGAAATTCTGGGAAATTTCCAGGCAAATTCATGACTTCATGACATGGAAACAAGTGGAATGTCCTTTCGAAAAAGACAAGAAGATCCAGAGTTACCTTCTCACAGCACCTATTTATAGCGAAGAAGGTAAAATCCTTTGGGCAGAGAATCAATCAATCAATCGTATTTATTGAGCGCTTACTGTGTGCAGAGCACTGTACTAAGCGCTTGGGAAGTACAAGTTGGCAACATAAGAGAAGTAACGTGACCTAATAGAAACAGCACGGGCTCGGGAGTCAGAAGGGCTGGGTTTTAATTCCGACTTTGCCGCTTGCCTGACTGTAACCGTGGACAAGTCACTAAAGCGCTCTGCGCCTCAGTTTCCTCATCTGTAAAAACGTTCACCCTCCTGCTTAGACTGTGAGCTCCATGAGGGATAGGGACTGTGTCCACAGTGATTATCTTCTCTCTACTCCAATGCATAATAAAGTGCTTGGCACATAGTAGGCGCTTAACAAATATCACAATCATTATCACCACCTTCAACTGTCCCAATCACTTGAAAGGATGTTATACCTGTTTTCTCCTAAACTCAGCCCTGCAGGTCAAACTGGGTTAGGCCAAATCATGACCTATGAGTCCCATTAGGGCGTTGTCTTAATTGTCACCTCTAGTTTCTGAGCTAATGGACAGGAGGAACAGCACTTAATACCCAACAGGGAAGGCAACTTGTGCTCCAAGTCAGACACAACCATCCCCCTGTTCTCCCCCTCAACTTACAGAACCCCAGAGAGCTATTCTTGTGGCTCTAAGGTGCCCTAGCATGGGGAAGGTCTGAAAGAACTTAAATTTGCCATCAAAAACTAAGAATCGACCACATGTAATACAACCTTTTAAGAGGTGCCCCCCCCGCCCCACTGCCCCCAATCTTTCACATTGGCCTCAGACCTTTTCATTCAAACACTGCAATTGGTTTGGGCTTTTTCCCCCCCAAGAAACCTTAAAAATGCTTAGGAATTTTGACCGGGGTGAGGGGAATGATAGGGAGCGGGTGAAGACACAAGAACTTCAAGTTTCTCAAAAATCTTTCTTCTTCTTGTTCAGCTCTGTTTGTAGCCTCCTTTGAGAGTGAAGGCCCAGAAAATCACATGGAAAAAGACAGCTGGAAGACTCTCAGGTACGAAGCTTCTCTTCTTTTACCTCTAAATCAACCCCATGCCCAAAGGCATTCTATTATAACACTGTTTTTTTTTAAAAAAATTCAAGTTAGAGGTTTCTCAGAAAAACAGAGAAGGACCTTTTAGCATGCCTAACATCTTCTTTCTTTCCTCCCTCTCTTAGGACAACTCTTCTCAATCGAGCCTGAAGCCTAGGCGCCAGCTTGCAGAACTTAAAGCGTATAGAACAAGGCCTCACTGGTTGGGGTCTGTTTTGTATATACCCTTTTATGAAAATAGAAATGGAGACTATTTCATGCATCAACCTTAAGGCACTTAAAAAAAAAAAAAACAAATGAAGATTTTTGTTTATTTTATTTTACTGCAGGGCGGGGCCCTGTTCTGAGAGAAGTGTATCGCGGGAGAGGGTGTCCATGGAGATGTCTTATTCTAAAGAAATGTAGTTTATTTTCCTCTTTTGCTTACTTCCATCTAAAAAAAAAACCAAACCAAAAACCAACCAGAACACTGCGCATATCCAGTGCCCTATTAGACATCCTGTACAAAAGCAGTCTGTTATGTCTGGGACTAGTGCCTTATAAGGTACTGAAACTGTCTAGTGTACCTACTCCTTTTGAGCTGGAAGTAAGCAATTAAAATGAGATGGGTATCCAGAAACCATCCACATCTTTGTAAATAAACGGAAAGAAACGTCACATGAACTAGAATATACCTGCCTGTAACAACAAAGGTGCAGCAACACATCTTTATTGTATTGTTTGAAAGATGGAATGACTGCTAGAGGTTTTTCGTTTTGTTTTAATACATTCCGGAAATGGTCCTTTTGAGTTTTGGCTGTCCATAGTTTACATTTTTGTTCTCCTTTGTCAGGGATTTATTAAAAAAAAAATACCCACAAGCTTATAATTAATCTATAAGTTATTTGCATCCTCTCCTTAAAGGCTGAATTTTTCCATACGAGTAATTTGGTATCTTTGTCCTCAGTCACCTTATAGAAAAAGGGAATTTCAAAATAAGGCAAAAGAGGGAAATGTGACACAGAGGTTGGGTAAGATCATCGTTGGCAGACACACTCAAGGATGAGAGAGTGAGAGACAAAGAGACTACAGAATACTGGGATTCTTGGGCATTTAAGCACTTAGTACAGTGCTCTGCACACAGTATGTGCTCAATAAATACGACTGAATGAATTTAAAACCATCCTTTAAACTCCAATGCCAGGTTAAGGTATTTTATACACCCCTGCAACTGTTTTCCATTCCTTCCTTCCAACTTCAATTCACGTGCAATTGTTTCAATACTAAATGAGGCTAACAAAGCCATTTATGGGTACAGTGCGTTCCTTAGAAAAGTCACGAGGCACTTAAGTTGTATCCCAAATTAGAGTACTTTCACTTAACTGACTTATCTTTCCAACTTCCTATCAGGCCCTTTATCTCTCTAAGGGCTTTTACATTTTTAAAGAAACTTACATAGAATTGGAAATGATGCTTCATTTCTGGGCATTAGTTCTCCCAGAAGCCGAAGGGGGATAAAAGCGGGAGACTAGAGTAGATCCGTTGCTCTCCCTGGCAATAGCGCCGAAACAAATGTCATCAGGTGTCTGATGAATTTGTATCAACCCAGTGCTTAGAACAGTGTTTGGCACATAGTAAGCACTTATAAAATACCATTTTAAAAATATGCCAGGGCAGAAGCTGAATGGATACTCCGTTGGAAGGGAGTGGTAGGAAACACTATCTTAGCACAGCCAGCCCAGGAACTGGGGGTGATGACTCTTTCTTGAAATGTGCTGCTATTTTTTCCTGTGCTACAGAACAGAGTTCTCAGCCCTGAGGGTGGGGGTGGGGGTAAGACTATTTATACTGTATTATTACAGTGTTTTGCACTTTTCAAAGATGTTCCAGACCGTACATATTGTCAAACACTATAAAAAGGGATTGTATATCAGCTTTGTTTATGTATTTGAGATAAAGGGATGCTGAAAATTTAAGAAAAAAGTATATATATATATATATATTTGAAATGCAATTTTAGAACACTTTCTGTATATGTACTGAAAAGCTTTCACTTGAATGTGCACTTCACTGGTCAGTCAGTTCTAGTGTTCATTTTCGCCCCCACATTCCTTAAATACTGTGGTTTGCTCTTCTGAATATGAAGCTGTACCATAAAGCAGGATATTCTGTGTTTGGATGTGCTTGCATCAATAAAATCCAAGTTGCTTCAGCATTGACAAACTTTGCATCTCTTTTATGTGCTAGTGTCTTTTAGTAGAGTGAGGGCAGAAATCAGACAGTTTGTCAGATGTAATAAATTCAATATGAAGATAACAACGGTGGTTTTGAAGTTTTAAGACAGATTCCTCCGCTATCATATGCATGCCTGTCCTATTTCTCCATGTCCAATACCTAAGAAGGCTATGGTGGAGTCAGAGGTCATGGGTTCAAATCCCGGCTCCGCCATTGTCGGCTGTGTGACTTTGGGCAAGTCACTTAACTTCTCCAGCCCTCAGTTACCTCATCTGTAAAATGGGGATTAAGACTGTGAACCCCCCTGTGGGACAACCTGATCACCTTGTAACCTCCCCAGCGCTTAGAACAGTGCTTTGCACATAGTAAGTGCTTAATAAATGCCATTATTATTATTAGGGTGAGGGAATCAAGCCTTCAAATGAAAAAATGCTGAGGGTGACTCATTCCTCTTCTGCTTAGCAATTCATTTCTCCCTTCGACTCCCGTACAGCATAAATAATACCATTTTAGTTCAAAAGCAAGATTAGTTTAGTTAGCCAGATGAAGGAACAGGACATGTTCATTATCCTGAAGTCTAAAGGAAATCAAGCAGCAGAGCCAAAAGAAATTTATATAATCCTGTTACTGCCTCTCTGTCATTTTTTTAATGGTAGTTGTTAAGCACTTACTATGTTCCAGGCATTATACTAAGTGCTGGGGTTGAAACAAGCTAATCAGGTTGGAAAAAGACATGTTCTACATAAAGTTCACAGTTTTAATCCCCTTTTTGGAAACAGCACGTGGAAAGAGCACGGGCTTTGGAGTCAGTGGTCATTCATTCAATTGTATTTATTGAGCGCTTACTGTGTGCAGAGCACTGTACTAAGCGCTTGGGAAGTACAATTTGGCAACATATAGAGACGGTCCCTACCCAACAGTGGGCTCACAGTCTAGAAGGGGGAGACAGAGAACAAAATAAAACATATTAGAATAAAAGAGATAGAATAAATATGTACAAGTAAAATAAATAGAGTAATAAATATGTACAAACATATATACATATATACAGGTGCTGTGGGGAAGGGAAGGAGGTAAGGCCGGGGGGAATGCATTCAAATCCCAGCTCTGCCAATTGTCAGATGTGTGACTTTGAGCAAGTCACTTAATTTCTCTGTGCCTCAGTTACCTCATCTGTAAAATGGGGATTAAGACTGTGAACCCCCCGTGGGACAACCTGATCACCTTGTAACCTCCCCTGCACTTAGAACAGTGCTTTGCACATAGTAAGCGCTTAATAAATGCCATTATTATTGTTATTATCTTACAGACGAGGTAACTGAGGCACAAAAAGTTAAAGTGATTTGCCCAAGGTCGCACAACAGAAAGGTGGCAAAGCCAGAATTTGAACCCAGGTCCTCTGACACTCCTAGGCCCATGCTGTTTCCAGTACGCCGTGCTGCTTCTGTGATGATAATCTGAGCCTAAGCGCCGGTGTATGGAGCTGTAGCATTGCACCTTCTGCGCGTGACTTATGAGAGGAGAGGGACAGACCTCAGGATACCCAAACGATGACCATATGGTGAACCAAAATTGGTCAATTGATAACAAGGCAGACAGAAGATTGAAAATCAATAAATGGCATCTATTGGGTATTTACTGTGTGCAGAACACTGTACTAAGTGTTTGGGACCGTACAATAAAATCGAGTCGGCAGATTTGATCCCTGACCACACAAGAAGCTTACATTCTACAAGAAATCTCATTTGAAGGCCTTAAGAGGGGGCATCTAGCAAACATTCACCGCAATTTCTGGGGGTGATGGCGGTAGTATATGCTGAGCACCTACTGGGTGCAATGCTCTGTACTAAATGCCTGGGAAAGCGCATGAGAAACATGGGACATTTCCTGCCTACAAGGAGTTTACACTATCAGGAGAGGCAGATGTAGCACTCTAGACTGTAAACTCGTTGTGGGCAGGGTACAGATCTACCACCTTTATCTTATGCTCCTAAACTCTTGGTACTCTGCACACAGTAGGCACTCAATAAATGCCACTGATGAATAGAGCGAATAATGCATAATAGAGAAGCAGAGTGGCTCAGTGGAAAGAACACGGGCTTGGGAGTCAGAGGTCATGGGTTCAAATCCCGGCTCCGCTGCTTGTCAGCTGTGTGACTTCGGGCAAGTCACTTAACTTCTCTGTGCCTCAGTTACCTCATCTGTAAAATGGGGATTAAGATTGTGAGCCCCACATGGGACAACCTGATCAAGTCCTCCTAGACTGAGAGCCCGTTGTTGGGTAGGGACCGTCTCTATATGTTGCCAACTTGTACTTCCCAATAATAACAATTCTAATGGCATTTATTAAGCGCTTACTATGTGCAAAGCACTGTTCTAAGGTTACAAGGTGATCAGATTGTCCCACGGGGGGCTCACAGTCTTAACCCCCCTTTTACAGATGAGGTGACTGAGGCACAGAGAAGTGAAGTGACTTGCCCACGGTCACACACAGCTCCCAAGGGCTTAGTACAGTGCTCTGTACACAGTAAGCGCTCAATAAATACGATTGAATGAATGAATGCTTAGAACATAGTAAGTGCTTAACAAATACCAAAATTATTATAGAGTGAATAAAGAATTGACTATACAATTGTTTAATTCATTAAGTCAATCGTATTTATTGAGCGCTTACTGTGTACTAGGCGCTTGGGAAGTACAAATCGGCGACAGATAGAGATGGTCCCTACCCAACAACGGGCTCACGGTCTAGAAGGGGGGAGACAACAAAACAAAACAAGTAGACAGGTGTCAATACCATCAGAATAGATAAATAGAATGATAGCTATATGCACATCATTAATAAAAGAGTAATAAATATGTACAAATATACACAAGTGCTGTGGGGAGGGCAGAAGGAGGGAGTGGGGATGATGGGGAGGGGAGGAGGAGAGGAAAAGGGGGGCTCAGCCTGGGAAGGCCTCCTGGAGGAGGTGAGCTCTCAGTAGGGCTTTGAAGGGAGGAAGAGAGCTAGCTTGGTGGATGTGCGGAGGGAGGGCATTTCCAGGCCAGAGGAAGGACGTGGGCTGGGGGTCGATGGCGGGACAGGAGAGAACGAGGCCCGGTGAGGAGATTAGCGGCAGAGGAGCGGAGGGTGCGGGCTGGGCTGGAGAAGGAGAGAAGAGAGGTGAGGTAGGAGGGGGCGAGGGGATGGAGAGGATTGTGGTATTTGTTAAACATTTACTATGTGCCAGAACACAACAATCAATCAATCAATCAATCGTATTTATTGAGCGCTTACTATGTGCAGAGCACTGTACTAAGCGCTTGGGAAGTACAAATTGGCATCACATAGAGACAGTCCCTACCCAACAGTGGGCAACAAGACTGTGAGCCCGCTGTTGGGTAGGGACCGTCTCTATATGTTGCCAACATGTACTTCCCAAGCGTTTAGTACAGCGCTCTCCACACAGTGAGCGCTCAATAAATACGATTGACTGAATGAATGAACAAGACAGAAGCCCAGATGATGTGGTATAACTGCGGACGGCAGAAGACTAGGTATGGGGCCATCAGCTCTGATCGTATAACTTCATAAGAACTCAGAAAATACGGATCGCTGTCCTGAATGAACTCCAGGTAGGAGCGATGGATGGACTTCAGGACCAAGAACATTAATGGAGGAAATGATTATATCAATCAATCAATTGTATTTATTGAGCGTTTACTGTGTGCAGAGCACTGTATTAAGCGCTTGGGAAGTACAAGTCGGCAACACATAGAGACAGTCCCTACCCAACAGCTGGCTCACAGTTTAGAAGATTATAGATAATAGATGACAGAAATATAGATGATAGATTATAGATTATTAGATTATAGCATCGTGGCTCAGTGGAAAGAGCCCGGGCTTTGGAGTCAGAGGTCATGGGTTCAAATCCCGGCTCCTCCACCTGTCAGCTGTGTGACCTTGGGCAAGTCACTTCGCTTCTCTGGGCCTCAGTTCCCTCATCTGTGAAATGGGGAATAAGACTGTGAGCCCTCCATGGGACAACCCGATCACCTTGTAAACTCCCCAGTGCTTAGAACAGTGATTTGCACATAGTAAGTGCTTAATAAATGCCATCATCATCATCATCTTGCTCCTGTTAGTCATATTTTCCTTGGGGCATGGGTTCATTCATTCATTCAGTTGTATTTATTGAGCGCTTACTGTGTGCAGAACACTGTACTAACCTAACAGCACTGTTGACCTAACAGTGTGACATAAGGGATAGAGCCCGGGCTTGGGAGTCGGAAGGACTTGGGTTCAAATCCCGGCTCTGCCACTTGTCTGCTGTGTGACCTTGAGCAAGTCACTTCTCTTCTCTGGGCCTCAGTTCCCTCACCTGTAAAATGGGGAATAAGACTGTGAGCCCTCCATGGGACAACCTGATCACCTTGTAACCTCCCCAGTGCTTAGAACAGTGATTTGCACATAGTAAGTGCTTAATAAATGCCATCATCATCACCATCATCATCATCATCTTGCTCCTGTTAGTCATATTTTCCTTGGGGCATGGGTTCATTCATTCATTCAATTGTATTTATTGAGCGCTTACTGTGTGCAGAACACTGTACTAACCTAACAGCACTGTTGACCTAACAGTGTGACCTAAGAGATAGAGCCCGGGCTTGGGAGTCGGAAGGACTTGGGTTCAAATCCCAGCTCCTCCACCTGTCAGCTGTGTGACCTTGAGCAAGTCACTTCGCTTCTCTGGGCCTCAGTTACCTCATCTGCAAAATGGGGATTCCCCTCTCAGGGTCGCACCTGAAGAGTTTCCAGGACTCAACCAGTCTCGACTACGGGAGGGAAAGTCAAGCGGAGGCCTACCCATTTCATTCCTAGTTTGGGAAGTGGCTAGCGAGTGGAAGACTGTGAGCCCACTTCTAGACACACTTCTAGACTATGAGCCCACTGTTGGGTAGGGACCGTCTCTATATGTTGCCAACTTGTACTTCCCAAGCGCTTAGTACAGTGCTCTGCACACAGTAAGCGCTCAATAAATACGATTGATGATGATGATGGAAGGCGATCGGCTACAGATCAAAACTCACCTGTGCTGGGCAGCAGAGGCACGGGAGAGAGTCGAGGGTGGAGACTCAAGTTGACTGCGCGGAAGGAGGCGGCGGTAAACCACACCTGTATTTTGACCAAAAAAAAACCTCTCTGGATCCACTACCAGAACAATTGCAGATGGAGGTGGGGCGTTCAGGAAGAGATGTGTCCGTGGCATCGCAGACGACTCGACAGCATAAGACAAGACAAGAAAATAAGGATTAAGACAATGTGGAACATGGACTGTGTCCAACCTGATTAGCTTGTATCTGCCCCAGTGCTCAGAACAGTGTCTGGCACATAGTAAGCACGTAACAAATAATAATAATGGCATTTATTAAGCACTTACTATGTGCAAAGCACTGTTCTAAGCGCTGGGAAGTTACAAGGCGATCAGGTTATCCCACATGGGGCTCACAGTCTTAATCCCCATTTTACAGATGAGGTAACTGAGGCACAGAGAAGTTAAGTGACTTGCCCAAAGTCACACAGCTGACAATTGGCGGAGCGGGGATTTGAACCCATGACTTCTGACTCCAAAGCCCGGGCTCTTTCCACTGTGCCACACTGCTTCTCTATAAATTCAGCGCTTAGAACAGTGCCAGCGCTTTGAACGGTGCTCTGCGCACAGTAAGCGCTCAATAAATACGATTGAATGAATGAATGCTTCATACATAGTAAGCACTTAACAAATACCATCATTTTAAGTACCACAATCAATCAATCAATCAATCGTATTTATTGAGCGCTTACGGTGTGCAGAGCACTGTACTAAGCGCTTGGGAAGTACAAGTCGGCAACATATAGAGACAGTCAATCAATCAATCAATCAATCGTATTTCTTGAGCGCTTACTGTGTGCAGACCACTGTACTAAGCTCTTGGGAAGCACAAGTTGGCAACATATAGAGACAGTCCCTACCCAACAGTGGGCTCACAGTCTAAAAGGGGGAGACAGAGAACAAAACCAAACATACTAACAAAATAAAATAAATAGAATAGATATGTACAGGTAAAATAAATAAATAGAGTAATAAATATGTATAAACATATATACAGGTGCTGTGGGGAAGGGAAGGAGGCAAGATGGGGGATAATAATGGCATAATTATTATTAATAATATCATTATTACTTAAATATTATTTATATTTAATTTAAATTCAATTTAAATTTAAATAAATATTATTATTAATATTTATTAAGTGCTTGCTATGTGCAAAGCACTGTTCTAAGCGCTGGGGAGGTTACAAGGTGATCAGGTTGTCCCACGGGGGGGCTCACAGTCTTCATCCCCATTTTACAGATGAGGGAACTGAGGCCCAGAGAAGTGAAGTGACTTTCCCAAAGTCATGCAGCTGACAAATGGTGGAGCCTGGATTTGAACCCATGACCTCTGACTCCAAAGCCCGGGCTCTTTCCACTGAGCCACGCTACAAACAAAAAAAAAATCAGGTGAGTAGCCAGGTAGAAGCATTGCACAGTGTGACTGAAGCGCATATGTGGCCTCCCATGGTAGTCAGTCAGTTACTGTGTACTGAGTGCATTATTAAATACTTGGGAGACTACAATGTAACAAACACATTCGTGATAGCAAATTGCAGGCACAAATGAAACTAAGGCCCAAATCTCCTGAATCCCAGAGCATTGCAATTTCCCATGGAATACCAGCAGTGGAATACCACTGTGTTAAAGGGTTGGGGGAACATCATCATCATCATCATCATCAATCGTATTTATTGAGCGCTTATTGTGTGCAGAGCACTGTACTAGGCGCTTGGGAAGTACAAGTTGGTAACATATAGAGACAGTCCCACACATCCTGTCACAGTTCCCGTCTCAAAATCTAAAGGGGGAGGAGAGAAACGATGGCTCAAAACCCACAACGATAAAAGAACAGTCAATGTCTGCAGGTTGGGGAGAGTCCTTGAACTCCTCACTGATCCAGGCAGTCTAAACCACCACATTCATTCATTCATTCAATCGTATTTATTGAGCACTTACTGTGTGCAGAGCACTGTACTAAGTGCTTGGGAAGTCCAAGTTGGCAACATCTAGAGACGGTCCCGACCCAACAACAGGCTCACAGTCTAGAAGGGGGAGACAGACAACAAAACAAAAACATGTGGACAGGTGTCATCAAAATAAATGGAAAGAAATAAATAGAAAGAAAGCTAGATGCACAGAGAAGCAGCGTGGCCTAGTAGATACAGCACAGCCCTGGGAGTCAGAAGGACCTGGGTTCTAGTCCCGGCTCCGCCACTTGTCCGCTGTGTGACCTTGGACGTCACTTCTCTGTGCCTCAGTTACCTCATATGTAAAGCAAGAATGAAAGACTGTGAGCCCCAAGTGGGACGTAGACTGTGTCCAACCTGATGTCATGGGTTCAAATCCCTGCTCCGCCACTTAGCTGTGTGACTTTGGGCAAGGCACTTCACTTCTTTGGGCCTCAGTTTACCTCATCTATAAAATGGGGATTAAGACCGTGAGCTCCCCGTGGGACAACCTGATCACCCTGTAACCTCCCCAGTGCTTAGAACAGTGCTTTGCACATAGTAAGCACTTCATAAATGCCATCATTATTATTATTAGCTTGTATCTATCCCCGCGCTTACTACCTCAATGATCAAGTAATCAATCGACGGTATTTAGTGAGCGCTTACTATGTGCAGAACACTATACTAGGGACTGAGGAGAATTAGCAGACAGATTCCCTGCCCACAACAAGCTCATGACCCAGACAGTCAATGGAAATGAGCAATTAGAGCAGACACGTTGAGCTGATTGCAACATGAAGAGGGAGAAGTAATAATAATAATAATAATAATAATAATGGAATTTATTAAGCACTTACTATGTGCAAAGCACTGTTCTAAGCGCTGGGGGGATACAAGGTGATCTGGTTGTCCCACGGGGGGCTCACAGTCAACCCCCATTTTACAGATGAGGTAACTGAGGCCCGGAGAAGTTAAGTGACTTGCCCAAGGTCACACAGCTGACAATTGGCAGAGCCGGGATTTGAACCCACGACCACTGACTCCAAAGCCCGGGCTCTTTCCACTGAGCCACGCTGCTTCTCCAAAAAAGCAGCAGTGCAACAGCATCACACGGGGCAATCTCTGGGGGGCACCTGATATGCCAGGGATTCCCAGTCCCACTCAAAGACGATAAGCAGCGTGGCTCAGTGGAAAGAGCCTGGGCTTTGGAGTCAGAGGTCATGGGTTCGAATCCTGGCTCTGCCCATTGTCAGCTGTGTGACTTTGGGCCAGTCACTTCACTTCTCTGGGCTCCAGTTCCCTCATCTGGAAAATGGGGATGAAGACTGTGAGCCCCCAGTGGGACAACCTGATCATCTTGTAATCTCCCCAGCGATTAGAACAGTGATTTGCATATAGTAAGCGCTTAATAAATGCCATTATCACCATCATCATAAGCAATCAGTAAGATTTACTCACCACAGTATTCTCGCCTTCAGCAGCAGCAGCATCATCCAACAGAAAGGCAGCCGCACAGAGGGCTGGTGAAACAACAGAAGGGGGGATGTAGCAAATGTTGGTGAGGCTGATGTAAAGGAGGGGAGGTTCCTCACAAAATTCTTCACCCCTTCTCTTCAAAACTTAAAAACAGCGCACCGAAAACCCTCTGGTTTTCTATCCTCTCGTTAGTTTCGTTATTTGAAAGGCTTCCCATCTTCTCTCCTCCTTCTCATAGCCCTGAAACCGCCAAAATGACTCAGAACCCAGCAAGTTCCTTGGTCAATAGACTGCAGTTGGCACAGCGCTTAGTACAGTGCTCTGCACACAGTAAGCGCTCAATAAATACGATTGATGATGATTGATCTATCTCTTCTGGAATGCTAAATATTCGGGGATGCCATTTTGCCTCAATTATCTCCTCGAGAAGAGAAAAACCTAGGCAGCGGCTAGTGGTTTGTTGGTATCGGTCTCTGATAAAGTCAGTCAATTCATCGGTCAATTAGTTGCTCGGACACAGAATGCAACTTCCAGGGCAGTATTCTAAGAAAAATGCCATTTACCTAAAATAACTCGTTAACTGAGGTCGAAGATTTATTTTTAGACTAGAATTCTCTGGGTAATTTGCATGTAAAGACATGGACTCAACCTCAACTATGTCCTATTTGTTAATCATCATCATCATCATCAATCATATTTATTGAGCACTTACTGTGTGCAGAGCACTGTACTAAGAGCTTGGGAAGTACAAATTGGCAACATATAGAGACAGTCCCTACCCAACAGTGGGCTCACATCCTATTTGTTAATCCTATTTGTTATTTGGGAAGCAGCGTGGCTCAGTGGAAAGAGCATGGGTTTGGGAGCCAATCCCGGCTCTGCCACATGTCTGCTGTGTGACCTCAGGCAAGTCATTTAACTTCTCTGAGCCACAGTTACCTCATCTGTAAAACGGGGATTAAGACCGTGAGCCCCATGTGGGACAACCTGATCAACTTGTATCCCCCCCAGAGCTTAGAACAATGCTTTGCACTTAGTAAACACTTAATAAATGCCATTATTATTATTAATCAATCAATTAATGGTATTTATTGAGTGCTTACTATGTGCAGAGCACTGTACTAAGCACTTGGGAGAAAACAACAAAATTGGCAGCCAAGTTTCCTCTGTTTAGTCCTTAATTCCTTCTTTCTAAAATCCAAAATTTTAAGGATTTTTAGCATTAGGCTAATCAAGATTTACATTTTAAAAGCTCATTCCCCAAATGAGTAAACTAAACTAAACAACAACTAAATACCAGCAGCGTGGCTCAGTGGAAAGAGCCCGGGCTTTGGAGTCAGAGGTCAGGGGTTCAAATCCCGGTTCCGCCAATTGTCAGCTGTGTGACTTTGGGCAAGTCACTTCACTTCTCTGTGCCTCAGTTCCCTCATCTGTAAAATGGGGATTAAGACTGTGAGCCTCCTGTGGGACAACCTGATCACCTTGTGACCTCCCCAGCGCTTAGAACAGTGCTTTGCACATAGTAAGCGCTTAACAAATACCATTATTATTACTATTATTATTAGAACAGTGCTTTGCACATAGTAAGTGCTTAATAAATGCCATTATTATTATTATTATTATTATTAAATAGCCTGTAGGTATTTTGGTATTTTATTCAGACTTGGAACACTGGACAGAGGATGGCATTTACAATGTTTTTATGAAACATTGAACACATATGCCATCTTGTGGATATTTCAAATAAAAGAACAGTTGCAGTGAAAAGATCAGATGCCTTAGCCCAATAATAATAATAATAACAGTAATAAAAATAAATGAGCGCTTACTGTGTGAAGAGCACTATACTAAGTGCTTGGGAGTGTACAATGCAATAGAGATGGTCGATACATCCCTTGCCCAATGTTGCCAACTTGTACTTCCCAAGCGCTTAGTACAGTGCTCTGCACACAGTAAGCGCTCAATAAATACGATTGATGATGTGGTATTTGTAAAGTGATTCCTATGCATAGGCCAAGAATTGAATCAAAGCAAGATAATCAGGTCTGACACTGTCTTGTTCTCAAATGGAACTCACTGTCTAAATAATAATAATAATAATAATAATAATAATAATAAATAGCATTTGTTAAGCGCTTACTATGTTCTAAGCGCTGGGGGGGGATACAAAGTAATCAGGTTGTCCCATGTGGGGCTCACAGTCTTCATCCCCATTTTACAGAAGAGGGAACTGAGGCATGGAGAAGTGAAGTGATTTGCCCAAGGTCACACAGCAGACATGTGGCGGAGTCAGGATTCGAACCCATGACCTCTGACTCCCAAGCTCGGGCTCTTTCCACCGAGCCACGCCGCTTCTAAATACGGGGGGGGGGGGCAACAGACATCTAAATTCCCATTTTACAGATGAGAAAAGTCACGCAAAGAGAACTTTTGTGACTTGCCCAAGGTCACAGATCAATCCAAACCAAGGAACCCCTAAATGAGGTGGGGTTGAAAAGAATCTAGAAGCAGATCTGGTCCGCACAACCTGGGCCCTTCAGGGAAAACTGCAGATTGACAAAGGAAAATGAAAGATCGCACAAAGGGGACTGCTGGATGCACAATAATAATCAATCAATCGTATTTATTGAGCGCTTACTGTGTGCAGAGCACTGTCCTAAGCGCTTGGGAAGAACAAGTTGACAACATATAAAGACGGTCCCTACCCGACAGCGGGCTCACAGGCTAGAAGGGGGAGATGGAGAACAAAACAAAACGTATTAACAAAATAAAATAAATAGAATAAATATGTACAAGTAATATAAATAAATGGAGCAATAAATATGTACAATGATACTGATAATAATGATAGCAATGGTATTTTATTAAGCACTTACTCTATCCTTGGCAGTGTGCTAAACGCTGGGGTAGATACAAATCAAGTTGGACACAGTCCCTGTCCCACATGGGGCTCACACTCTTAATCCCCATTGTACAGACGAGTTGGAGTCAGAGGTCATGGGTTCGAATCACGACTCCACCACGTCTGCTGTGTGACCTTGGGCAAGTCACTTAACTTCTCTGCGCCTCAGTTACCCCATCTGTAAAATGGGGATGAAGACTGTGAGCCCCACGTGGGACAACTTGATCACCTTGTATCCCCCCAGCGCTTAGAACAGTGCTCTGCATATAGTAAGCGCTTAATAAATGCCATTATTATTATTATTATCATTATTATTATTATTATTATTATTATTATTATGTGGCACAGCTGGGATTAGAACCCAGGTCCTACTGATCCCCAGGTCTGTGCTCTAACTACTAGGTCATGCTTGCTTCTCCCATGCTGCACAAAACCACAGCTTTAGGGGCGGAAGAATGATAGTACAGTGCTCTGCACACAGTAAGCGCTCAATAAATACGACTGACTGAATGAATGAATGTAAGTACTGGCCTTCAATGCTCTTTTAGACTGTGAGCCCACTGTTGGGTAGGGACCGTCTCTATATGTTGCCAACTTGTACTTCCCAAGCGCTTAGTACAGTGCTCTGCACACAGTAAGCGCTCAATAAATACGATTGAATGAATGAATGAATGAAGGGCCAGGGGTCTGTCAGGCCTGAGTGATGATTTCCCTGTGTATGAGTAACAGTGAGCCGCTTTTCTCTTGTTGTTCCTACAATGGGTTAATAGCACAGCAGTTTTAAACTAATTAAAAAGTTAATCTGAGCGCTGGGGGGGATACAAGGTGATTAAGTTGTCCCACATGGGGCTCTATATGTTGCCAACTTGTACTTCCCAAGCGCTTAGTCCAGTGCTCTGCACACAGTAAGCGCTCGATAAATACAACTGATTGATTGATAACCTAAAGCACTTCACCTCTGGAGGCGAACAAGCCGACACAATAATAATAATAATAGTAATAATAATAATAATAATAATAGGTTTTGTTAAGCGCTGAGGTGAACGCAGGGCTATCAGGTTGGACACAGTCCCTGCCCCATATGGGGCTCACAGTCTTAATCCCCATTTTACAGATGAGGGAACTGAGGCACAGAGAAGAGAAGTGACTTCCCCAAGGCCACACAGCAGACAAGTGGCAGAACTAGGATTAGAACCCATGACCTCCTGAGTCCCAGGCCTGTGCTCTACCCACTTCGCCGTGCTGCTTCTCTGACATCCAACATTTTCAACCTCTTCACCATCATCGACGGCATTTAGAGAAGCGGTGTGGCTCAGTGGAAAGTGCACGGGTTTAGGAGTCAGAGGTCATGGGTTCTAATCCCGGCTCTGACACTTTTCAGCTGTAACTTTGCGCAAGTCATTTAACTTCTCTGTGCCTCAGTTCCCTCATCTGTAAAACGGGGATGAAGACTGTGAGCCCCACGTGGGACAATCTTATTACCTTGTATCTCCCCCAGCGCTTAGAACAGTGCTTGGCACATACTAAGCGCTTAAAAAAATCATTTATGGAGCACACGGTGAAGTGGATAGAGCCTGGAGCCAGAAGGGCATGGGTTTAATCTTGTCTGCTGTGATAGCTTCTAGGCTGTGAGCCCACTGTTGGGTAGGGACCGTCTTTATACGTTGCCAACTTGTACTTCCCAAGCGCTTAGTACAGTGCTCTGCACACAGTAAGCGCTCAATAAATACGATTGAATGAATAGCTTGAGCAAGTCGCTTTACTTCTCTGTGCCTTGGTTACCTCATCTGTAAAGTGGGGATTGAGACTGAGTCCCACGTGGTCCAGAGACTGTGTCCAACGCGATTTGCTTGTATGTATCCCAGCGCTTAGTACCGTGCCTGACACATAGCATAATTATTAGTTATTGCTATAATTATCATCAATCGTATTTATTGAGCGCTTACTATGTGCAGAGCACTGTACTAAGCACTTGGAGAAGTACAGAGGGGGCAGAAAGGCTCCGTTGCTGACAGTGAGGCTCCCCTCCCTGTGCATTCTCGGTCCTCCTCACCATAGCCGAGCAAACTGTCTTCCATCCCAGCCCCGCCATCTCGGGCCGGCACGGACTCCCCTCAGCACCATCAATCAATCAATCAATCAATCAATCGTACTTATTGAGCGCTTACTGTGTGCAGAGCACTGTACTAAGCGCTTGGGGAGTACACGTTGGCAACATCGAGAAGAAACGTCAGGTGATTCAGCATCATCAATCGTATTTATTGAGCGCTGTGTGCAGAGCACTGTACTAAGCGCTTGGGAAGTACAATTTGGCAACATATAGAGACAGTCCCTACCCTCCCACCTTGCCGCACAGTGCACCCTCAGCCCCTTACCATCACACCTGAGGAACTCTCTGTTTGCCCCCAACGTATTCCGCGCGCACTGGAAAGGGTATAAAAGTCACTGCGGGGTTTCCTCGGCTCTTTTCTTCCATTGCAGCTAAGCGAAATTTTCACCCTGGGTGTCCTCAGGCCTCCCACCGTGACTGGGGAACTCCGTCAGCCTCCAGCAGGCTCTGCGTACACTGGGCTGCGTAGAAAATAATAATAATAATAATAATGGCATTTGTTAAGCGCTTACTATGTGCAAAGCACTGTTCTAAGCGCTGGGCTCTGCCTGCTCAGCTCCTCTTCACGTCTGGCATTTGCAACCTCCCCTCCCCGAGCCTTCTCAGCGTGTCCTAACAGCTTTCCCGTAACGCAGGCCCGGCGCCGCTCCCCTCCGTACCATCGAGCCCCGCATCCCACCCTGCTTTCCATCACCTCAGTGGGAATGGGAACGGCACGTGCCGCATGAAGCCTCGGAAAACCTCCGGAAAAGCTAATGCCTGCCAAGCCGTTGTTGTGGACTCTGAATCACGAGGAGAGATTCTGCTTCCCGAACCACAGCTCCCCTACAGACTTCCGTTTTTGTGTATTGTATATCTGTTCTTTAGGCCATTTTAATATTTTAGTATCTCATTGCTCCTGGATGTGTCTTCGACCTTCGATCTTCATTGACTGTGAGCCCCTTACTACACAGGGCCCAATCAATCAATCAATAATAATAATAATAACAATAATGTCATTTATTAAGCGCTTACTACGTGCAAAGCACTGTTCTAAGCGCTGGGAAGGTTACAAGGTGATCAGGTTGTCCCACGGGGGGCTCACAGCCTTAATCCCCATTTTACAGATGAGGTAACTGAGGCCCAGAGTAGTTAAGCAACTTGCCCAAAGTCACACAGCTGGCAATTGGCAGAGCCGGGATTTGAACCCATGACCTCTGACTCCAAAGCCCGTGTTCTTTTCCACTGAGCCATGCTGCTTCTCAATCAATCAATCAATCGTATTTATTGAGCGCTTACTGTGTGCAGAGCACTGTACTAAGCGCTTGGGAAGTACAAGTTGGCAACATATAGAGACAGTCCCTACCCAACAGTGGGCTCACAGTCTAAAAGGGGGAGACAGAGAACAAGACCAAATATATTAACAAAATAAAATAAATAGAATAGATATGTACAAGTAAAATAAATAAATAGAGTAATAAATATGTACAAACATATATACATATATACAGGTGCTGTGGGGAAGGGAAGGAGGTAAGATGGGGGGGATGGAGAGGGGGACGAGGGGGAGAGAAAGGAAGGGGCTCAGTCTGGGAAGGCCTCCTTCCCAGAGGAGGCCCATGTAATTCCCACCTGTATACTCTTTCCCAGGGCTTAGTACAGTGCTCTGTACAAAGTGCAATAAATATTATCACTACTATAACCAACATTGGGAAGAAGGAGAGCAAGTTTTTTCTTCCTTTCCTTGGGTACTGAAATGCCACATTCTTGACCCCATTCACACAGAGAGTATGCCCAAGTCAGGGAGAAGACTCTCATACAGCCCACAGCTTGACTGTTCATTCATTCACTCATTCAATCGTATTTATTGAGCGCTTACTGTGTGCGGAGCACTGTACTAAGCAATTGTTGCCACCACCAGGCAACTATTCAGAGTTCTCAATCCCAATTCATTCAACCAAGAGATACTGCTTATTGAGCACTTACTCTTGTGAGCTGAAAGCCACTTGGCAAGCCAAAAATCTCCAGATACATATTAATGTCTGTCTTCCCTTCTAAACTGTAAGCTTCTTGTGGGCAGGGCACATGGTCTACCAACTCAGTTGTACTATACTCTCCCAAGCGCTTACTGCTCCGTACAGAGAACTCAATACCACTGAAAGAAAAACAAATGTTATATTCAGCTGTATCACTTACCTGCAATAAATTTTAACTTAATAATAATAATAATAGCATTTATTAAGCACTTACTATGTGCAAAGCACTGTTCTAAGTGCTGTGGAGGTTACAAGGTGATCACTTTGTCCCACGGGGGGCTCACAGTCTTCATCCCCATTTTACAAATGAGGTAACTGAGGCACAGAGAAGTGACTTGCCCAAAGTCACACAGCTGACAATCGGCAGAGCCGAGATTTGAACCCATGACCTCTGACTTCAAAGCCCGTGCTCTTTCCATTGAGCCACGCTGCTTCTCTCCCCCCCTAAATTGTACACTCCTTGAAGTGAGCGACTGTTTCTACCAACACTGTGGTGTACTTCCAGTGCTTAGAACAGTGCTTGGCACATAGTAAGCGCTTAACAAATGCCATCATTATTATTATTATTACTTTCCAAAGCACTTAGTATGGCGCTCTATCCGGTAAGCGGTCAATAACCAATCCATGCCATTTGAGTGTTTACCGTGTGTGCAGAGACCTGAACTAAGTGCTTAGGACAATACAACAGAGTTGGTACACATATTTCCTGTCCACAAGGAGCTTGCAGTCTAGAAGGGGAGACAGACAAAATACATTACGGATATGTACATGATGCTGTGGGGTGAGAGAGGGGTGAACATAGGATGCAAATTCACTGATTGAGTGAGAAATCGTACCTTCTACTCAGGAATGATTTTGATGAGTTGGTCATTGAGTGGGAAATCGTACCTTCTACTTAGGAATGATTTTGATGAGTTGGTCATGTGCACATTGCGGGCTACGGAAGTGAGATCCCATTTCACCTTTTGTGAAGCTGTCCCATATATCTATCTCCACGTTTGCTCTGTAGTGAGCTCACTGAAAGGTTACAGCCAGTGTTTAAGCCAAACCACCAAAGGAACATACTTCCCATCCAACTGATCAGATGTTACAATGTTGAGGGAGTTAATGTATTAACCACTCCAGGAGGATAGAGAAAACTTGCAGGTGACATGGCAGAAGTACGGACGGTTGTATCTCCTGACTGGCGCTCTCGTCTGCTGCCTATTCTGAAGAGTTCTGTGGACCTACCGTCCTCATTATTAAACTCTACAGCATAATCTAGTATTTCGTATCTAGTCATCTTTGAGAAAATACGTTATCCCCGTGGTTAGAGTCGAAAGAGACAAAAGTTAGCTCTTTCAGACAACTGCAGATAATAAAAATACTTTTATTGGTACCGTACAATATCAAAACAGTAATGTTTCCACTTCAGTACTTAAATAAAAAGCTGTTGAAAACGCAGAAGAGTACTTGACTCTCACATAGAACCAGCTTCAGGCTACTTTGCACTTGATCACATTCTCTCATCTCAAACATCACAATTGTGCAGGCGCGCACACAAACACACACACAGACACTCACAGCCCTCACAATACATTACACAAAAGGCAATTTATGTACATTAACAATCAGTGTCGAGAATTATTTTGCACAATGCACTTTCCACACTTTAAGAGATGACTAAAACCAACCTCGGTTGATTAAATCTTAACCTAGCCACTGGATTAGAATTAGTTACATGAAAAGGTTGCATTATATTTTAGGATCCTAATTTCTAAATTAGGAGGGGATGAAGTAAGTTTCCTCTTTTGAGCGATGCATTTTGCTATTCTGAACTTAAGATATTAAAACAACGCATTCCATGTTGCGAGGCAAGGAAACCTGGCTCTAAAATGCTTGTCCTTATATATTCTGAAACATGCAAAACTGCTTATTTGGGCCTACCCTTATATAAATGCCATTTGGGTTCATAATGGTACTCTGATATGTTTCAATTTAGTTTCACCTAAAACTTGCCCTCGTTTCGGTCTCTTTTTTTTTTTTTTTTTGCACATTTTATTTGCCCTTCGATGCGACTCAGTCTGAGTTCAATTTCTTTTGATGGCTAGTAATGTAATGATGAGAATGTAATACCAGTTAACACTGCTAAACAACCTGTGATTCAAGTTTAAAGCAAAAAGTACTTCAGTGAATTCAACACTGACAGGTAAAAGCTATCTTAGAGACTCAAAGAGAGATCAGAAACTTACAGGGGTGAGTTTTAATCTCTGCTTTTCCCTTGCCTTGCAAGGAGAGTTTGAGTAAATGATTTGACTTGCCAATTCCTTCACTTTCTTATTCTCCAATACAGCAGCATTCCAAGAAGGACCTGTTAAAAACTTGTGACAAACACAAGGCTAACCTTAAAGGAACTGGGGTTCCTCGATCACTGTTTAATTGCTTAGCTGTCAAATAGAAATCATCTATTTATTGCAGTTATCAACTAGAGAACAGAATCAAATCAGATTCACTTAGTGCAATACTTATGTTGATACTAATCTAAGTCTGAGGGACCTTTCGCAAGTGAAACAGCATGAGACTCCTGCTGGGTTCCCGGTTGAATTCTCTTAAAACTCACCAAAGATTTAAACACTTTTCCTGTTATATCAAGTGACAAAACGATTAAGGGAGCGATGTGTCCAACCAAGATACTGTGCAAAGAACAACTTGAAAATACTTCTTCAAAGAGGCACTGCAGTTTGAACGTTAAGGCTGTTGAGTAGTGCTGGTTCTGAGTTCAGGTTTACCACCATTCAGTAGGATCCGTTCGCTTTCAACCCACTGCTTCGCTGTTTGACCGAAATGCCTGTTTATGGAGGTGAGTCTCTATCTCCTCTCTGAAGACGAGCATTCCAAGATGAGAGTGAGAAGCCTCATTCATGGCTTTGGACTGGATGCACATACGGTACTGCTCTGGAGTCAGTTCATCGGCACAGTGCTTCTCGTGCCAGAGGTGGAAAAGGCCAGGAACTGGGGTCCGAATGGCAATGAGGTCACTATGCAAGTATTTCCTGTAAAGATGGACATCTTCTCCTCCCCAGCCTTTCACTTCCAAGTCAAATCCCCCTGCGGGATCAAAGTTTCTATTAGAAAAGGGTGGGTTCTTTGTATTGGGTCGAGTCTAACACCATGCCACTCTAGGTGTCCTTCCATATTAGCCCAATTATTACCCTTAGCTTTCAGAATTTCTGCTAGGTGAAATTACCTACACATTTCCTGGATCCACTCAAATGGCTACCACACTGGTACAAACCCTGGTCACATTATGGCCACGATATTTGGTTAGCTTCCTTATTTGTCTTCCATTCATTCAATCGTATTTATTGAGCGCCTACTAGGTGCAGAGCACTGTACTAAGCTCTTGGAAAGTACAATTCGGCAACAGAGACAATCCCTACCCAACAATGGGCTCACAGTCTAGAAGGGGGGAGACAGACAGCAAAACAAGTAGACAGGCATCAATAGCATCAAAATAAATAGAATTATAGATACATACACACCATTAATAAAATAAATAAAATAATGAACATGTACAAATATACACAAGTGCTGAGGGGCAGGGAGGGAGGTAGAGGAGAGGGAGGGAGTAGGGGTGATGGAGAGGGGAGGAAGAGCAGAGGAAAAGGGGGGCTCAGTCGGGGAAGGCCTCTTGGAGGAGGGGAGTTTTCAGTAGGGCTTTGAAGGCGGGGAAGAGAGCAAGTTTGGCGGATGTGAGGGGGGAGGGCATTCCAGGCCAGAGAAAGGACGCGGGCCAGGGGTTGACGGCCGACAGGCGAGAACGAGGCACGGTGAGGAGATTAGCGGCAGAGGAGCGGAGGGTGCGGGCTGGGCTGGAGAAGGAGAGAAGGGAGGTGAGGTAGGAGGAGGCGAGGGGATGGACAGCCTTGAAGTTGAAGCCGAGGGTGAGGAGTTTTTGCCTGATGTGTAGGTTGATTGGTAGCCACTGGAGATTTTTGAGGTGGGGAGTAACATGCCCAGAGTGTTTCTGTACAAAGACAATCCGGGCAGCAGCGTGAAGTATGGATTGAAGTGGGGAGTGACAGGAGGATGGGAGATCGGAGAGGAGGCTGATGCAGTAATCCAGTAGGGATAGGATGAGATTGAACAAGTAGGGTAGCGGTTTGGATGGAGAGGAAAGGGCGGATCTTGGCGATGTTGCGGAGATTAGATCGGCAGGATTTGGTGACGGATTGGATGTGAGGGGTGAACGAGAGTGGAGTCGAGGATGACACCAAGGTTGCGGGCTTGTGAGATGGGAAGGATGGTAGTGCCGTCAACAGTGATGGGAAAGTCAGGGAGAGGGCAGGGTTTGGGAGGGAAGATAAGGAGTTCAGTCTTGGACATGTTGAGTTTTAGATGGCAGGCAGACATCCAGACGGAGATATCCTGAAAGCAGGAGGAGATGTGAGCCTGGTGGGAGGGAGAGCAGGGGCAGAGATGTAGATTTGGGTGTCATCAGCGTAGAGATGATAGTTGAAGCCGTGGGAGCGAATGAGTTCACCAAGGGAGTGAGTGTAGATTGAGAACAGAAGGGGACCAAGCACTGAACCTTGGGGAACCCCCACAGTAAGGGGATGGGAGGGGGAGGAGGAGCCTGCAAAAGAGACTGAGAATGAACGGCCGGAGAGATAAGAGGAGAACCAGGAGAGGACGGAGTCTGTGAAGCCAAGGTAGGATAGCGTGTTGAGGAGAAGGGGGTGGTCCACAGTATCGAAGGCAGCTGAGAGGTCGAGGAGGATTAGGACAGAGTAGGAGCCGTTGGATTTGGCAAGGAGGGGGTCATTGGTGACGTTTGAGAGGGCAGTTTCCATGGAATGTAGGGGATGGAAGCCAGATTGGAGGGGGTCGAGGAGAGAGCTGTTGTTGAGGAATTTGAGGCAGCGTGCGTAGATGACTAGTTCAAGGAGTTTGGAAAGGAATGGTAGGAGGAAGATAGGGTGATAACTAGAAGGTAAGGTGGGGTCAAGAGAGGGTTTTTTTGCGATGGGACAGATGTGGGCATGTTTGAAGGCAGAGGGAAGGAACCAGTGGAGAGTGAGCGGTTGAAGATGGAAGTTAAGGAGGGGAGAAGGGACGGAGCGAGAGATTTCATAAGATGAGAGGGAATGGGGTCAGAAGCACAGGTGGCCGGAGTAGCACTTGAGAAGAAGGAGGAGAGCTCCTCTGAGGATACTGCTGGGAAGGATGGGAGAGTAGCGGAGAGGGTTGAGAGCCGGGGGGTTGGAGAAGGCGGGGGAGTGTCTTTGGGGAGCTCAGACCTGATGGATTTAATTTTATTAATGAAGTAGGAGGCCAGATCGTTGGGGGTGAGGGAAGGAGGGAAGGAACAGGGGGCCTGAGAAGGGAGTTAAATGTATGGAAGAGCTGATGGGGATGATAGGCATGGGTGCCAATTAGGGAGGAGAAATAGTTTTGTCTGGCAGAGGAGAGGGCAGAGTTGAGGCAGGAAAGGATAAACTTGAAGTGAAATGAAGTGAAGTGAGGTGGAGGATGGTGGTGCTGTCTACAGTGATGAGAAAGTTAAGGGGAGGACGGAATTTGGGTGGGAAGATGAGGAGTTCTGTTTTGGACGTGTTAAGTTTGAGATATCGGTGGGACATCTGATGTCCCAAAGGCAGAAGGAAATGTGAGACAGCAGAGAAGAAGCGAGATCAGGGCTGGACATGTAGATTTGGGAATCATTTGCATGGACGTGGTAGCTGAAACCATGGAAGCGAATGAGTTCTCTGAGGGAAAGGGAGTAGATGGAGAATAGAAGGGGAACCTGAACTGAGCCTTGAAAGACACCCACAGTTAGGGGATGGAAGGCTGAGGAGGACTGTGTCAAAGACACTGGGAATGAGCAGCCAGAGATGGGAGAAGAACCAAGGGAGAACAATGTCAATGAGGCCAAGGTTGGATAATGTTTCAGGGAGAAGGGAGTGGTCAGCAGTGTCAAAGGCAGTTGAGAACTCAAGGAGGATTATGATAGAATAGACCCCCTTTGATTTGGCAAGAAGGAGATCACTGGTGACCTCTGAGAGGCCAGTTTATGTGGAGTGAAACAGGTGGAAGCCAGATTGGGAAGGGTCAGGGAGAGAACTGCAAGAGAGGAAGTGGAAAAAGCAGGTGCAATCACTCTCCCAAGTCCTTAGTACAGTGCTCTGCGCAAAGTGCTCAATACCACTGATTGACTGGTGACTACCAAATGCTTAAGGGATAAAATAACGGTAATACTAATAGTGGCATTTGTTAAGTGTTTACTATGTGTCAGGCACTGTATTAAGCGCTGGGGTAGATATAAGCTAATCAGGTCAGGTACAGTCCATGTCCCACATGGGGCTCAAAGCATTAATAATGATGATATTTGTTAAGCACTTACTATCTGCCAAGAACTGTTCTAAGCGCTGGGGTAGATACAAGGTAATCAGGTTGTCCCATGTGGAGCTCACAGCCTTAGTCCCCATTTTAAGATGAGGTAACTGAGGCACAGAGAAGTTAAGTGGTTTTCCGAAGTTACACAACTGACAAGTGGTGGAGCTGGGATTAGAACCTACGACCTCTGACTTCCAAGCCTGTGCTCTTTCCACTAAACCACGCTGCTTCTCCCCATTTAACATACTAAGGCACAGAAAAGAAGTGTCTTGCCCAAGGTCATACAGCAGACAAGTGGCGGAGCCAAGATTAGAACCCAGGTCTTTCTGATTCCCAAGCCCACGCTCTATCCACTAGCCATACTACTTCTCTAATATAGGCTAAGTGCATAAGAAACACAGATGGGATGATGGACAGGGGAAATGAGGGCGTAGTCAAGGAAGGCCTCTTGGAGATGTGATTTCAGGAGGGCTTTAAAGATGGGAAGAGTGATAGCCTGTTGGACATACAATGGGAGGGAGTTCCAGGCCAGAGGCGAGACTGATGACCGTGAGGTACAGCGAAAAGGTGGGTGTTGGAGGAGAAAAGTGTGCAGGCTGGGTTGCAGTAGGAGACTCTATTAAAACTACACCTGTCTACCCATGTATATTCATTCAAACGTATTTACTGAGCACTTACTGTGTGCAAAGCACTTTACTAAGTGCTTGGAAGAACACAACACAGCAAAAAACAGACACATTCCCTGCCCACAATGAGTTCACAGTCTAGAGATGGGGAGACAGATATCAATACGAATATATTACAGATATGTACGTAAGTGCTGTGGGGCTGAGGGAAAGAAGAAAGGGAGGAAATCAGGGCAAGCAGAAGGGAGAGGGAGAAGAGGAAAAGGGGGTGGTGTAGTCTGGGAAGGCCTCTTGGAGGAGATGAGCCTTCAATAAGGGGGAGGGGAGGGATTAATTTGTTGGATTTGAGGAGGGAGGATGTTTCAGGCCAGAGGCAGGATGCGGGCCAAGGGTCGGTGGCAAGACAGGTGAGACTGAGGCACAGTGAGAAGGTTAGCACTAGAGGAGCAAAGTGTGCAGACTGGGTGGTAGGAGAGTAGCAAGGTGAGGTAGGAGGGGGCAAAGTGGTGGAGTGCTTTAAAGCCAAAGGTGAGGAGTTTTTGTCTGATGTGGAGGAGGATGGGCAACCACTGGAGTTTTTTGAGGAGTGGGGTGACATATCCTGAACGTTTTTGTAGAAAACAGGCAGCAGAGTGAAGTATGGACTGGAGTGGGGAGAGATAGGAGGCTGGGAGGTCAGCAAGGAGGCTGATGCGGTAATCCAGGCGGGATAGGATGAGTGATTGCATTAACGTGGTAGCGGTTTGGATGGAGAGAAAAGGGCGGATTTTAGCAATGTTGTGAAGGTGGGACCGACAGGATTTAGTGATGGATTGAATATGTGGGTTGAATGACAGTGAGGAGTCAAGGATAAGGCCAAGGTTAGAGGCCTGTGAGAAGGAAAGGATGGCGGTAATATCTACAGTAATGGGAAAGTCATGGGGAGGACAGGGTTTGTGTGGGATGATTAGGAGTTCTGTTTTGGACATGTAAACCTTGAGGTGAAGGGAGGTCACCCAAGTAGAGATGTTTTGACAGCAAGAGGAAATGTGAGACTGCAGAGAGGGAGGGATCAGGGCTGGAGATGGAGATTTGGGTATCATCTGCATAGAGGTGGTAACTGAAGCCATGGAAGTGAATGAGTTCTCCAAGGGAGTTGGTGTAGATGGACAAGAGATGGGGACCCAGAACTGAATCTTGAGGAACCCCCAAAGCCAGGGGGTGGGAGGGAGAGAAGAAGCCCACTGAAGGAGACGGAGATGAATGGCCAGAGAGATAAGAGGAAAACCAGAAGGGAGCAGAGTCACTGAAGCCAAGGTTGGATACCATTTCCAGGAGAAGGGGATGGTCCACAGTGTCGAAGGCAGCTGACAAGTCGAGGAGGATCAAGATGGAATAGAGGCCACTGGATTTGGCAAGAATGAGATCACTGGTGACCTTTGAGAGGGCAGTTTCTATACAGTGAAGGACAGAAGCCAGATTGGAGGGGGTCAAGAAGAGAACTGAAGGAGAGGAATTTGAGACAGAGGGTGTAGACAACTCGCTCAAGGAGTCTGGAGAGGAATGGTAGGAGAGAGATGGGGCAATAACTGGAGGGAGCCGTGGGGTCAAGGGAGCATATTCAATTATGCATTTAATTATTTAACTTGATTTTTCTGTTTACAAACACTCATACCTGTTTCCCTGTAAGAGTTGAAGTTCTTTATAAACATGGAATATGTCACCAGCTTGCTTATACTTTCCAAGTGAATTATTTGGACATAAAAGCAGCATGGCCAAACAGAAAAAGCCCGAGTCTGGGAATCAGAGGACCTGGGTTCTAATCCTGGATCTGCCAATTGCTTGCTGTGTGACCTGGAGACATCTCAATTTCTCTGAGCCTCAGTTTCCTCAGTTGTAAAAGGATTAAATACCTGTTCTTCCTCTTACTTAAACTGTGAGGCCTTTAGAGGACAGAGGCTGTGTCCAATCGGATTAGTTTGTTTCTACTCCAGCACACAGAACGGTGCTTAACACATAGTAAGCACTTTAATATAGTATTAATAATAACCAAAAATGCAACCTTCACATAGTCGCTTTCCTCCATCATTTACCATTCTCACTGTTAATAATAATAATAATATTTGTTAAGTGTTTATTATGTGCTGAACATTGTACTAAAGTGTGGAGGGTATATACTAGATAATCCAAGATAATCCAGTTCAGGCACAGTTCCTGTCCAATATGGGGCTCACAGTCTAACTAATGGGGAGAACAGGTATATAATCCCCATTTTATCAATGAAGAAACTGAGGCATAGAGAAGTTGAGATTTGCCCAGGGTCACACAGCAGTCAAGGGGAAGAGCTGGCATTAGAACCCAGGTCCTCTGATTCCCTGGCTCTTTCCACTTGGCCAGGTATTTTCTGTAACTCGGATTACTCTTTTTCCACTGGACACTTTTGTTTCAATTTAAAGACTTTCCAGTATAAAGAGGAGTAAATTGATGTCAGCTGACAGAAGAGTAAGAAAATATTGGAATAAAAATTACAGAGATCACAGAGTGAACCCCCACCACCCTTCAAAATACAAACATTCTAGGTTTATTTAGCACAAAGCTTACCAATATTCAGGAAATCTGTCCTATATTGACAAGTCATTCCAAAGCCAAAATCTCGCCAGAAGCCAGAATCCTTCTTGTGGACCTGCAAATAAAGAAACGGATTTCTTAATTGTCAAGATAATGAAAGAGGTGGAGAGGACTGTCTGCATGTGAAAATATGTCAAATACAATTTGACTCATCCAACACCTTGTATCTTCTAATCAGATGGGACAATTCCATAAAATTGGCAAAATTTTTATCAGAGAAAGCATTCTAGAAACCAAACCAAAAATAAAGTCCAGGTTACCAATTGCTGATCCACTGGTGGTGGCGCATCTTGACTGGCATAAACAATAGCAGGATTGTAAAGGCTAAACACCACAGGGTAAAACACTTTTTTGCCTAGGAATAAAAAAGGAGCCTTATTAAAAGTTTAAAAATCAGTTAGCCTTTCACACATCATATTCTAGCTCTCAGTACTGCCACCAGAGTAATAGACAAGCCTGGTAGAAGTCAGGGACGAAGAAGCAAACTCTTGGCCTCCTCTTATTCCCTATGGGACTGACCAGACTCGAATCCAGTCACTGGGAGAGGGCCACAGAAGCTTTCTACTTGGTCCAAGCCTCTCAGTCAGAAGGCACGAGAAGCAGTTAAACTTTCTGGTGCATTCACACTGCTGAGAAAAGTACAACAAAAATGAGCTTCTGAGAACTGCATCACCAGTAAGATAATTAAGGAAAATACTGCAAGCTGGGCTGCAGTTTATAGAATCAGAATTATGGAAAACCCTTGGGCTCAGTGTAGAACAAAAGCAAGTCATCTAGGCTATGTATATATGATTGATAGACTATCTGGTGTAATACTGAGAGTACAGTAAGCGAGAAAAGAGAAGCCGCCTAGCCTAGTGGAACAAAGCACAAGTCTGGGAGTCGGAGGACCTGGGTTCTGACTCCTACGTCTGCCTGCTGTGTGACTTTGGGCAAGTTACTCGATGCCTCTGTGCCTTCGTTTCCTCATTTGTTACATGGGGATTCAACACTTCCTTTCCCTCTTATTTTGACTGTGAGCCCTGTGGGACGGGGATTGTGCCTGTCCTGAATATCGTGTACCTACCCCAGCTCTTAATGCAGTGTTTGGAACATAAGCATTTAAATACTACAATTATCATTATCATTACTATTATTACAGCAAAGCTTTATTAATTTAGACTGAAGCGGAGAGGTCAGTGATGAAGAGGGGGTACATTCTCAATTAACCTAATTATGCAAATTCTAAATGCAACTTTATTCCAATATTATGGGGGTGAGCCTCCCCACGTAGGTACCAAATTTAGCCCAACTTCCCTGTTGTCTTCTGGAGTCTGCCTCGTCAAACTCTCACTGTTGGGTAGGGACCGTCTCTATATGTTGCCAACTTGTACTTCCCAAGTGGTTAGTACAGTGCTCTGCACACAGTAAGCGCTCAATAAATACGATTGAATGAATGAACTCTATCTTCAAGGCAGTTGGGTGGCTAGAACTTGCTTTTCCTTGATGAGTTTGTTACCCCTGCATCATCCCCGCGCACCCAAAATCTTGCTTCATAACAGAGGCTTTGTTGACCACTGGGTAGACCCAAACTATCATTCTAGATGAAAACTTGTCTTTCTTTGCTAAAACAGAGGATAATTAGAGATGCGCCCTATTTACATATTCACAAATTCTGGATTAATGGCATCTAAACAAATGAGAGTTTAGTAAATTTCTACTTTTCCACTGAAGCACTGACTTTAAGCTCTATCAATGGAGTTTTCTAATTTACATTTTCCCACAAAGAACTTTCTTAAAGCCACCTCCTCCAGGTGGCTGGCATTCCCTGATTAATCACTTCCCCAACATTAGTTGTGGAATTTATTAAGCACTTACTCTGTGCCAGGCACTGTGTTAAGCGCTGGAGGAGGTACATAATAAACTGAATAGCCCTTTTCCCAGATGGAGCTCACAATCTAGGCAGTAGGTAAGAGCAGGTGTCTTAGCCCCATTTCACAGATGAGAATACGAAGGTACAAAGATGTGAAGTGAGCTTCCAAAGGTCAAACAGGAGATCAGTGGCGGATCTGGGATCAAAATCCAGGCCTCCGGATTCCCCTGGTCCTCTTTCCACTAGGACCCGTCTCTCTCATGTTATACCACTATTTGTCTAATAATTTTTTTTTTGTTACAGGCACGTTGACTTGCGTTTTATTTGTATCCACTCTGCTGTTATCTACTGTATAATCATCAGTTTATATCACTTGTCTTCCTCACTCTACTGTAAGCTCTTTGTGGGCAGGGAATGTGACCACCAACTTTATTGTACTGTACTCGCCCATGTGCTTAGAACGGGGCTCTGCCCACAATAAGCGCTCAATAAATACCACTGACTGATCACATAGTTTACATTTTTGTAGCTTCTTAAAACACCCAGTACCATCTTCTGCATACGGTAGGTTTCCAGATGGGCAAGAAGCACCTTCAATTTATGTTTCTTTATACAGTCCCAGGCCCAAGGATAGTTGTCATGCAGTGCCTTCAGTGGGCTAATCAGGGCCTGTTTCCTATTTGTTTTTCCTTAATCATCCAGTAACTGTTCAATGAAATCATCAATGTCAGCCACTTTGACTACCTCCTGTGTGCCAATCAATAAACTGGGTACCTAGTGCATGCAGAGAGCTGTCTACTATGTGCAGAGCACTGAGCTAGGTGCACACGGTGTGCGGTACGCTGCGCCGGGTACCTGCTGTATGCAGACAATGCTGGGATCCTACCGTATCCAGAGCACTGTGCTGGGTTCCTACTGTGTGCAGAGTGTTGTGGTGGGTGCCTAGTGTTTTGGGTTTTTTTTATGGTATTTTTAAGCACTTAATATGTGCCTGGCACTGTACTCCGTGATGGGGTAGATACAAGTTAGTGATGTTGGACACAGTCCATGGCCCACGTGGGGCTCAGAGTCTTAATCCCATTTTACAGATGAGGTAACAGGCACAGAGAACCTAAGTGACTTGCCCCAGGCCACACAGCAGACAAGTGGTGGAGGTGGGATTAGAACCTAGGTCCTTCTGATTCCCAGGCCCGTGCTCTATGGTGAGTCATACGTGTTTGTGTGTGTTCATGTCTGAGTGTGTATATGTGGGTGCTGGAGCAGCTGTGATTGTGTATGCATGTGAGGATGCAGAAAAGGATGAGAATTTTTGGTTTTTTCCAAGAAGGAAAATAACTCACCACCAATTTACCTTTGCTTTTTGTCTTTATATCTTTATGTTTTGTTCCACCTCTCCTTATGTGTCTGTTGCCAGTCCCCTCTCCTCCTTTTCATTTTTAGATGAGAGCCCACTGAGGGTCAGAGACCCTGCCCAATCCCCTCCTGGGTACCATTTCCCAACACTAAGTACACAGTGCTCTGCACACAGTACGTGGCTTAATGACTACTATGATTATTAGGCCTTTTGATGTTTACACATTTTCTTCTTTCTGCAACTTACCCGGTTCAGCATTTAAACGGCAGCTGTTAAGGAACTCTTTTGAGAAATATATGTCGACATCACAGAAAAACATTAAGACCTCGCCCTTCTCCCAGGCTCTGGCACCCACATCTAGTCCACGTCCACGATTAAATTCTTCATTCAGTGAGACCAGTGTGTAATTGTGAAAGTCTGTTTCACTACGAAGAAAGCACACACGTATGAAAACAAACCAGGACTCCCACCCTGTTCCATTTAATCATCTCTTCAAAAGCATTTTCAGTTGATTGACTAATTTTAGTTCAAAAATGTTATTAAAAGCAAGAGAATACCAGGAGAGGTTATTTAATGGAAGAAGTTATTCTACTGGTCTCCCTTTCGTTTTCTGTTTCATACTTCACCCTGCATAAACTCATTTCTATTTTGCCTTGGAGGAGCAATGAAGCAAGCTTGATGAGAACACTGCTTGTCCTATTCTGATATTACTCTTGTCAGTTTTAATAGTATTTCTGGAAAATTTAATCAAGTTAGATAGGAGAGGAGATGATCAGCTTCATTTCTATTTCAAATTTAAAAATAAAAGTAGAGAGGCTAAATTGCCTTGCCACCAAGGCAAGAGGCACTAATGGAAGCCAAATTAAACTCCAGTTCTGATATTCATTTTGAGGTCTAAGCATTGTCAGTTATCACCTAATTTAGATTAATTAAATGTGTTAATCCTGATCACTTCACGGAAGATATGACTCACAGTCTTCAGTTTAGACCTTGCACACCAACCTAACAACAGACTCTAGAATGTTCTTGACATCAGAAAGTCCTTCTTCACCAAAATATACCACTGTGAGGTGAATCCTTTTGTCCTGGTGAATACATATATCCCTACAAAGAGAAAAAATAAGATATGTATTTTTTTCCTCCCTCATTCTGAGAAAAATGGCTTGAAATAAAGACATTTATTAAACACTTGTACACAAGATAATAATATAATAATAATAATGGCATTTATTAAGCGCTTACTATGTGCAAAGCACTGTTCTAAGCGCTGGGGAGGTTACAAGGTGATCAGGTTGTCCCCCGTGGGGCTCACATTCTTCATCCCCATTTTCCAGATGAGGTAACTGAGGCCCAGAGAAGTGAAGTGATTTGCCCAAAGTCACACAGCTAAGTGGCGGAGCCGGGATTTGAACCCCTGATTTTGGACTCCAAAGCCCAGGCTTTTTCCATTAAGCCATGCTGCTTCCCCTGCATGATGGATGTGCCATCAATATAATCAATATACCAAAAGAACTTTCACACAAATACTGACAAAAGCCTCAATAACTATTCTTCCAGTATCTGAAAATCAAAATGCTTAAGTTACCTTCAAAATATTTTTATTATAAAAAGGCCTGATTTTGGATGTGAAAGGCAATTCTAAATTAGCATTGTTTAAAACATTAAATTGAGCAGTACACCCAGATTTCTTATGAGGATTACATTCTTGCAAAACCTAGCACTAAGGGAAACTCAAGCTGTAGGACTGAGAAGCAGCACGGCGTAGTGGACAGACCTTGGGCCTAGGAGTCATGGGTTCTAATCCCGCCTCTGCCACTTGTCTGTTGTGTGACCTTGGGCAAAGCACTTCACTTCTCTCAGACTCAATTCTTTCATCTGTAAAATAGGGAGCCTGTGACTGACCCGATTTGGTTGTATCCACCCCAGCGTTTAGCACAGTGCCTGCCACATTGTAAACGTTTAACAAATACCATAATAATAATAATAATGAACAAATATCAGTAAAAAATAAAACAAAGCACTCCAACATTGTGGCCACGTGCACGATTCTTTCTTCTTACACAGTGTCCAAAACAAGTTTCTATTGCCTCTAACACTATAATAGCCAGAACACAGATTGAAAATATGAATTACTGCAAACCTGAGTGGCTTTAACTATGGTATCCTGAATGTTTCTTTTGATTGAATTTTTAGAGATTTGTAATTAGACACTGCTATACATAAACAGATAAATAAGAATTTCCTTGGTAGTAAGTCTACTATAACAGTCATTCCTACAAGAATGCACATCTTATGGCACAATGTGGATATGATGCATTAAAGAATACGGGAATGTAGTGCCATCGTACAGAAGGAGCATGACCTAGTGGAAAGAGCATGGCTTGGGAGTCGAAAGACCTGGGTTCCAGCCTCCGTTCTGACACCTGCCTTCAATTGTGTGACCCTGGCCAAGTTAGGGGGGTTTTTTTTTGTGTGTGTGTGCCTCAGTTTCTTTTTTCTGTAAAATAAGGATTTTTAAGGATACAGTCTGCTATTCTCAGACTGTGATCCCCGTGAGGGAATGAACCCAGTCTGATTATTTTGAGTTTTCTATAACACAAAACTCTTCAAGACCACAATTACTGCATTATAACAGAACTGACGTTAAACCCAAACAGAAAAACACTATTAGATCCAATAGTACGACGTTTGTTTACGCACATACACGAAACTGAGAATGCCAGACAATTCATCCAAGAATTTAAGGAAATCTTCACCTGAAATTTTGCATAAATTGTGCAAATGCCTCAGTTCTGCCAGCAAGGGGGACGATGATATTAATCACTGATTTGGTAATGTCAATAGTTTCACTCCTCACTTTCATGAGCGGTCCAAAGGGTCGGAATAATGTGACATGTCTGTATTCCATAAGGTCTGTCTTCTTGAAAAAGAGCTCATATTGTGTACCTTTATCTCTCTCAGTGCGGTAGTATCCTGAAGAGAAAGAAGTTGACGGAGTTGTTTAGCTTGTGTTTTTTATGCATTAAGGTGTTTCAAAACAGATATGAACATATTTCAATTGTCTCTCTATATGATGCTCTCTATATTTACTACAGTAAGCTTTAGTACGGTTTAATATGTATACACTAAGATACAATACTTCTAAAATGAGAAAAAAGTTTTTTCACACTGACAAAAATGACAACCCATTAATCTGTTCAATCACTTAGTACTGGCAGTCCACAACTTAAGACGTTTTTACACCCTATTGACTTTACTACATTAGCCTCTTCTATTGCATTAGCTCAAGGGGCACAGGAAATGAGGCGGGCTACCCAGTGAAGCCATGGGGAAAGTGGAAAACAACTTTAAAGCTGTACTGGGGGAGGAAAAAAGGAAGTAAATTTTAAGTGGGGGGTGGGAGGGTGGAGAGGTAGAAACCAGGGGGTGGGAAGGACTGGCAGGCAGAGTATATATATCCATTTTAATTCCAGTAAGTATGAGAACCTCTTTCATCTCTCATCCAATTTAATTACATTAGTATAGTTACAGTACTCATCTACAGTTGATTGACTTCACAATTCTGGATAACCTTGGGAAGAATAAGGTATCTGACCTAGGTTCTGACCATCGGCCATTTTCAACATTGCTCCAATTGGAAAATTGGTTCTGACTTACATTTTGATTTACAACAGTTTTTTGGAACCAGTATGCCCTAACTCCGAGGACTCACTAAATATAAAAATGTACTTTAAAGTCCTGACACTGATTTACTAAATTAGTACAATCACTCTTCCTATTCCAACTGGATTACAGCATCAACCTCCTGTCTCTCCCCACTTCAGTCCATACTTTGCTCTGCTGCCCAGATTATCTTTCTCCAGAAACACTCTGGGCCTGTCACCTCCCTCCTCAAAAGCCTCCAGTAGTTGCCTAGCAACCTCCGTATCAAACAAAAACTCCTCACTATTGGCTTCAAAGCTCTCCATTACCTCGCCCCTTCTTACTTCACCTCCCTTCTCTCCTCCATCCAAGTCCGCACACTTCGCTCCTCCGGTGCTGACCTTCTCACTGTGCCTAGTTCTCGCCTGTCCCGCCGCAGGCCCACATCCTACCTCTGGCCTGGTACACATCCTCCCTTCTCAAATTCATCAATCACACTCCCCCCGTGCAGAGCCTTACTGAGGGCTCACTTCCTCCAAGGGGCCTTCCCAGACTAAGTCTCCCATTTCCTCAGCTTCCCCACCTTTCTGCATCGCCCCAACTCACTCCCTTTGCTCTACCCCCCTCTTCCTGCCCCATAGCAGTTATGTTTATATGTATATATCTATAATTATATTTATTTATACTAATGTCTGTGAATTTGCTTTGATGTCTGTCTCCCAACTTCTAGACTGTAAACCCGGTGTGGGCAGGGATTGTCTCTCTAGTGCTGAATTGTGCTTTCCAAGTGCTTAGTACAGTGCTCTGCGTACAGTAAGCTCTCAATAAATATGACTGAATGAACGAATACTAAAAATTTGATTACGAGTGTGCTAACAAAACTATATTTTGCATGAAGAGAGCAGCTAAATATTCCAAGGAAAACGCTTCCAGAAATACAAAGCTCTGGAATAAAGTCAGAAGTTCAATTAGAACATTTCTGACACAAGCAACAAACTAGAGGAAAGATGTGCTATTTACTCAGAATCAAGGAGCTCAAAGTGGACTATTATCCCTTAATCCTCACAGTATTCCTGTAAAGCAAGAAGTGTTGCATACTGAACTGAATAAATCTTGATCTAGATATATTGTTATATATAGTTCTCTGCATTAGCCGTTGAAACTATGAGCCCATTGTTGGGTAAGGACCGTCTCCAGATGTTGCCAATTTTTACTTCCCAAGCACTTAGTACAGTGTTCTGCACACAGTAAGCACTCAATAAATATGATTGATTGATTGATTAGTGTTTCTCACAATGTGATCTCGGACGTGAGAATCAGAGTCTAACTTCAAGGGACAGTATCCCCTGAGTAGAAGGGAGTTGCAGAGAGCTCCAGTAGTACTTTTAGAAGAGGGGTAATACAATCAGATGAGTTATTTAGGATTCCAGGAAAATCCCAGTAAAATGCAGTGGCTGTGCCTGGTTTTGAGTGGCCACTGGCTTGCTCAATTCTTGGAGCAATTAAGAAAAGTAGAAGTTGAGAAGCTTCTGTTTCTACAACCTTGCTCCTCACTGTTTTAGGAATTTCTGGAACAAATTTCAGTTAGCCTGGCTTCTGCTGCCAGGTTGGCCCTAGGGGAAGCAGCTGGGAAAGCAGGATTTGGCAAATATCTGGCTATTTGATCAATTTTGATAGCAAATAACAAAATTCTGGCTAAAAACTCACACATAACGGGATTCACATTGTCTGGTTAACTGTCTATACTGATCTTAAGTAATTAACAAATCTCCATTTTTGTGCCAAATAGAGTGAATGTAACTGGCAATAATAATGAGGGCTGGCTGAGTTCTGAAACAGTTTGCAGGTTTTAATTAACTTTATCCTAAGAGCCATATCTATGCTGCTTTGTATTCATCTTGGTAGAAAAACAGTCCGCACACCAAGTTAGCACATTTTTCCTGAAAGAATTCTTACGAGACCTATTTTTGCCAGGACTGCATATAGCATAATTGTGGCTTAATCATCTCTACACGTATGACTCCCAAATCTACCTCTCCAGCCCTGATCTCTCTTCTCTGCACTCTGGCATTTCCTCCTGCCTTCAGAACATCTTTACAGGGATGTCCTATCAACTCCACAAACTTATCATGTCCAAAATCAGAACCGGTCCAAACCCTGTCCTTCCCATCTCTCATCACCGTAGACAATTCCACAACCTCCCATCTCACAAGCCCCTAACCTTGGGATTATCCTTGACTCATCTCTCTCATTCAACCCATATATTCAAGCTGTTCCCAAATCACCTCACTTCTACCTTCAAACACTGCTAAAATCTGCCTCCAAATGGTTACCATGCTGTTCCAAGCACTTATCCTAGTTTGCCTTGACTAATGCATCAGCCTTCTCACTGACCTCCCTGCCTCCTATCTCTTCTCACTCAAGTCCACACTTCACTCTGCTGTCCACATCATTTTTCAGTCCTTCAGTCTCCCCATTCCTCAAAGATCTCAATGGTTGTCTATACACCTCCACTTCAAATACAAATCCCATACCAGTGGCTTTAAAGCACTCAATCGGCTTACCCTCTCATTTCACTCACCTTAATGATTTGCTACTACAATGCAGCTCACAGACTTTGCTCCTCCAAAGCCAACCTAATCACTGTACCTTGATCTCATCTACCTCGCTGCCGACCCTCTTGACCACATCCTCCTTCTGGCCTGGAACTCCCTCCCCTTTCATATGTGACAGGCTATCATCACTCTCTCCATCTTCAAAGCCTTATTAATATCTCATCTCCTCAAAGAGACCTTCCCAACTAAGCCCTCATTTCTCCTACTCCCTCTCCCTTCTGAGTCACCTATGCACTTGATTTTACCTGCACAGCACTTATGTACATATCCATAATTTATTCTAATGTCTGTCTTCCCCTCTAACCCATGAGCAGATCTCCTAGTGTGATGGGAACATGTCTATCAACTCTGGTGTACTGTATTCTCCCAAGCATGTGGTACAGTGCTCTGCACGCACAGTAAGTACTCGATAAATACCACTGATCGATCGATGCGCTTAGGACCTAACAAACCCTTCTAGGGAGCAGGAGATGTATTTACCAGAAACTGCAAAGACACAGAAATCATCAATTCATGAGCCCAAGTAATAAAAATTGTCTCAGGCGATGTGTCTACCACCTCTCCGTCAATGCTCCTAAGCCCTGTCTGCCATCCTGGGTAATCTCATGAAAGTCCCCACATTCCCATGTTCCCAATCCCTTCTGCATCACCCTAACTTGCTCCCTTTATTCACCCCCACCCGCACCCCACAGTACTTAAGTACACATCTGTAATTCATGTATTTATAGTTATGTCTGTCTCCCCCTCTAAACTGTAAGATCACTGTAGGCAGGGAAGGTGTCTGTTATATTGGACTCTTCCAAGTGCTTAGTACAATCCAATAAATGATTCATTGATTCCAGGGAGATAGGTGAGGGGAAAGGGATACAAGTAACACTTGTCATTCATAAGAAACCCAGGCCAATCTGAGAGCCCAAATGAGGATGAAGCCTCTCATCAGCCTAACCTAGCAGTTTCTAAAGTAAAATGAACCCAGTCAAATGAGAAGGAAAAAATGAATCACATACACCACATATTAGTAACCACTGCCCAATTCACTGGCTTGAAAAAAGGGCAAGCAATTCTACAGCTAAAGCAGGAGGGATCCTCTAAGTTGCATCTCCCTCTCATCCCTGGTCTGCCTTACATCAACATTATAGAATTTCCCCCACAGAAGAGTACAAAGGCATTTATGACCGAGTAACAATTGTGTAGGCTGTTCTAAAATATGTGGGCGTTTTCTTGAAGAGCCTCTGTTTAAGGAAATCTCATACTGAAGCACTTCTGCCTTGACCAGACTGATGCCACATGTGCAAGGAACTGTTTCTTCCAACATCATTCTGACCGCATTCGATCAAGAAGGTCATTGTCAGGATAAAGGCCTCAAATTCTGCAATTAGCATTCTATTTGAAACACGTGGAGAAAACATGTTACGTAACTGAGCATAGTAGTAGATAAGATGGATACCTCTGCTGATCAAATACATTAACACCACTCACGTATCTTCTAATGAAAATTGTGATCCTCTTTTAATATCAACAGTAAATAACTTGTTCCTCCCTTAGAAAGGAAGCAGTCGAAATTTAAGATTCCTCTTTATAATGAAATCTGAATCTAAAAATTTTATGTGGAAAGTAAATGGAAACATACTAGAAGAATCTGGAACTTGAAAACTGTTTCTACACTTAAGCTATGAAAAAGCATTTCCTAGTGGTTAGAGAATGGGCCTAGGAGTCAGAAGGACCTGGGTTCTAATCCCAGCTTCATTACTTGTTGGCTGTGTGACCCTGAACAAGTCACTTAACTTCTCTGAACCTCAGATCTAACAACTCCTTGAGTGAGTCTGAACCTCCTCTCCTCCAATTCTCTCCCTGAACCCCTCCAATCTGACTTCTGTCCCCTTCACTCCACAGAAATCATCCTCTCAACGATCATAAATGACCTCTACTTCATTCCAATCTTCCTCAACCGCTCACCTTCTGGAAATATTATCCAACCTTGGCTTCATCGACACTGTCCTCTCCTGTTTCTCCTCTCTCTCTGGCTGCTCATTCTCAGTCTCTTTCACAGGCTCCTCCTCTGCCTCCCACCCCCTAACTGTGGGGGTCCCTCAAGGTTCAGCTTTGGGTCCCTTCTATTCTCCATTTCCACTCACTCCCTTGGAGAACTCATTCGCTCCCATAGCTTCAACTAATACCTGTATGCAGATGATTCCCCAAACCACATCTCCAGCCTTGATCTCTCTCTCCCTCTCTGCAGTCTCATATTTCCTCCTGCCTTTGAAACATCTCTATTTGGATGTCCTGCTGTCACCTTAAAGTACCCAAAACAGAACTCCTTATCTGCCCATCCAAACCCTGTCCTCCCCTTGACTTTCCCATCACTGTGGACAGAACCACCATCCCTCTCGCAAGCTGTAACCTTGGCCATATCCTTGACTTCTCTCTCATTCAACCTACATATTCAAACGCTAAATCCTGTCGGTTCAACTATCACAGCATTGCTATAATCTGTCCTTTCCTCTCCATCCAACTACCACGTTAATCTGAGCACTTATCCTAACCCACTTTAATTACTGTATCAGCCTCCTTGCTGACCTCCCTACCCCCACATCTCTCTCCTTGCTGACCTCCCTGCCTCCCCATCTCTCTCTAGTCCATACATCAGTCTTCTGCCTGGATCATTTTTCTACTATAATGTTCATTCCATGTTTCCCCACTCCTCAAGAACATCCAGCGGTTTCCCATCCACCTATGGATCAAACAGAAACTCCGTACCCTCAGCTTTAAAGCACTCGATCAGCTTGCACCCTCCTATCGCACCTCACTACTCTACTACTACTACAACCCACACACTTTGCTCCTCTAATGCCAAACTACTCAATGTACCTCAGTCTAGTTTATCTCGCCACCGACCTCTTGCCCACATCCTGCCTCTGGCCTGGAAGACCCTCCCTTTTCATAACCGATGGACAATTATTACTCTCCCCACCTTCAAAGCCTTATTGAAGGCACATCTCCTGCAAGAGGCCTTCCCTAAATCCTCATATCTTCTTTTACCACTCCCTTCTACAAATCACCCTAACATACTCCTTTTATTTACTACTTCCTCCCCAGCCCCACAGCCCTTATGTAAATATCCATAATTTATTCATTTATATCAATGTCTGCCTATTCCTCTAGACTGTAAGCTCACTGAGGGCAGGAAAAGTTTTTGTTATATTGTTTTGTTGCACTCTCCCAAGTGTTTAGTACAATGCCCTACACACAATAAGCGCTCAATTAAATGACTGACCGAAAAATGGGGATTAAGACCATGAGCCACATGTTTTTAACAAAAGTGGGTTTTCTTCTTTACCCAATTAATTATTATTGATCTGCTTTTCAGCAGGCTATAATTTCATTTTAGGACAATCTCTTAAGGTACATCAACTTCATTTTTTACTACAAATGCACCTGATATTCAACTGAAAAAAATTACTTTCACTTAACATTCTGATGAATAATTAAAAAAAAATTCAGTAAACACATTGAAATATTTAGGCCATTTTATACAAGGACATGGATTTCTATATCACTGAGCTGGTCAGGATCTCTCGTGTCCCTCCATGTTCTCCTGTGTTGTGGGCTCCACACCTTCCTCTGAAAGGTTGTCCCAGGGCTAATCATTCCAAAAATCAAGTTCTTAGATTCAACTGAACTCTCCTTTACTTTAATCCCATTTCCTCTTACTCAGGCTTCGGTAGTCATGGGGGAATAACTTGTCAGAATTCTCCATACCTCTTAGATTGTAAGCTTTGTGCAAGTCAGGGACTGTGTCTGATCTGGTTACCTTGAATCTGCCTAGCACGTGGCACAGGCATGTAAGTGATTAATACAAGTATTATGGCATACGCTCCCCAGCTTTTAAGGGCATGCAACTGTCATGTAAACAGACACAGTTACAAGGGTTAGTACCAAGTTTCTAAAGGAAGCGTTCTTACTTAATTCTAATTACATAGGATTTTTCCAAAGGAGGTGGGTGAACCACAGAAATAATGAAAAAATAGTTAAGAAATTATACTTAGAAGCTACTTCATAAGAAAGCGAATTATGATGATTCATTCATAAGTGAGATTTGACAATACCTTCCATGAAATCATTTTCACTGAATATGTGTTTCTCCCCATTTGGGCCATCCTCCTCCTCCTGTTCATCTTCTTCATCAGGATTATTGAGAACTTCTAAGCCAGCCTCAATAACTTCCACCAACTCGTCTCTTTTGTCTTTCCTGACAGGTTTCTCCTCTGGATGCCGCGTGAGGCCCATCTCCAACTGGAACACTTTCATCAATGTAAAACTTTCAAAGGGGATGACACCATATTCGCTGGAGAGCTTGGCTCCTGTGCCTACCTCAGCTTTGTCAATTTGAGAGTGAAGAAATTCTAGGAGATCCCTGGGTACTTGGTCTTTGGTGCCTTGGTAGCCCATGCCATTGGCTCTAGGACTCTTTTTTTCTTGTAATAATCTCATTTTTTCACTCATCTCTTGAAGCTCTTGCTTTAACTGGGCAATCTGGCGCTTCAGGCTGGTAGCCCGAGTTTGATATTGTTCTTCTTGCTCCTGAAGGAGAGCTTGATAATACTCTTTCCCATAATTCTCCCCGACAATACCGGGGAGAGATGAGTTTCCATCTGTCTGTGGAGCACATTCAAGAAGGTACATAAATAACAGCAAGCTAAAGAGTAAAGCAAGGCCCACCAACAGCCATCGGGTTCTGGCTTGAAGCATTAAACCTCTTCTGGGCATTCTTATCAGTGTTTAGTTTCTCAACCCCATAAAAGACCTTCTTGTTCATTCCTTTACCAAAGCAAATCAGTCAAGGGCTTTAAAAGAGCATTATGATTCTTTCTTGTATGAGATGCCAACACCAGTTTTGTTGAAATGTGAAAACTTATCTTTCTGCATTAGTCTTGGCTATGTGCAGATACGGTGAGTCTGCCTTTGTCTTGATTAGATGCCGAGATGGTGAAAATATTAACATTTCCTGTACTGTAACCACAATGTCCATGATGAACAGCAGAATCTGGGCTACACAGTCAGATAAAATCCATTTTTGGGGTGGTGATTTGTCTAAAAGAAAAACAGAACAATCAGGCTTTAGGTCTGCAAAGACAATATTTGAAAAGTAGTAAAATAATTTAAGAAATTTCAAACACGTCTTGATGTTTACTCAGTGCCCAAAGCCATAAGGAGAAGGCAGTAAAATAAAGTACTCTACAAGTGTTGAGCTTCTGAGAAATATTTTCATTATGAGCTCATTTAGAGGACATTCTACACCTAGGTAATAGTTTCTAAATGGGCAGGTCTATTTTTCTCCAGCACTTGTGAAAGAAAGTATCTGATTCCATTTCATTTGGCATCTATAGTTCAAGTCAGCAAATTAAAGACACCCTAAAATTAAATTTTTTAAAAATTCATATTATAACTACAAAGGACTCAGACATCTGGAGAGCACATTAAGGAAACTAACATTCAAAGTCCCAGACATGATTACTGAGTTTTGGGTTTGTTTTTTTTTAGTTCTAAGATCACACAGTTCTTTCCACTGAGTTACATGGCAACAATTTCCTTCTGAAGAGGCAAGTCAAGTTTTCAACCAAGTACTTGTGATAGTTTCCGTATTAACTTTTTCCATCATGTCTAAAATACAACCTAATGCTTTTCCCGTATTGTATTTGCAAAGTTACTCTCTTTTAGGCTGGATCACTACTTCACAACCAGTGGTACACTGCGATAGATTCTCCCCATTAAGTGGTGTCGTGTTTAAAAATGAACAGCTGTGTACACACAAACAAAGACACACAGCCACGGACCAAAAAACTTGATTCTTTAATAAAAAGCCTTTTACTACTCAAGTCTTGACTCTATAACTTCATTTTAGTTCTCTTTTCTGGGAATATCAGCTATTTTTCCATCACACTACAGGGTCTTCTGAAAGGTCAGGTATCAAGTAAGTAATACTCTCATGGGATAAAAAGGATGAAATGAAGCAGGATGATCAAACTGATAAAACTACACTTGCTAGGAAGTGCATGGACTTTCACTGCAAAATAATTTGTGTTCTTTAGGGAAAGAGAAGGCTGGATTGAGGAAGGAAATTATAGGGAGATGCACCCAGGATCTCTCAGTCACTAGAGATCCTGGCCTTGAAGGGTGAAGATGAGTTCACCCTTGAGGAATGGGGAGATGTGGAATATGAATAATTCATAATCACTACCTGGGCAAGGAAGAAAGTCCCTGATTTCTCTGCAGCTCCAGGAATTCTGTTAACTAGGTAGTTCACAGTCCAACAATGTTAAGATAAATGAGGAAGAAGAAAATCAAGTTAAAAAGGGTTAGCACTTATACATCCTTCAGGAGGCTGTCAGAAAGCATGGTGGCAAAGTGGCATTTTACTCAGTTGAGAGATCGGGACTCAGACAAATAACACATCCTGCTCTTACAGGAGTCCCATCAGCATAATTTACATGTCATGCTTAACATCAAGTCAACAATGAAAACTCAATTAAATCTGTCTATTTGCTTCAAAGCTCATCTTATTAGTAAAGCTTCTCTGAGCGGGATAAGTGAGATGAACGGTTGACAACCAGATAGCCAAATAAATGAGGCAGAATAGATGAAACTGAAAACAATGGTGGCTACAGTTAAGTATTTAAGAATGCAATAAAAGGGTGCCAGAAAATGTGCCAGCAATGGTCTGGCTTGGTGCACTGCAAAAGTGGCTCTCTGAGCAGGAGCTTCCATAGGTTTGGGAGATAGAAAAAAATGAAGACAGCACCGTGCACTACCATATGGAACAAGACAGCACAATGTGAGATCTTTGTGAATGCATGGGGTGGCTGTATAGTCAACCACACTGTCATCCCTAAGAAAGTTTCAACAAAAGTATCTTCTTGTGTAGTTGATACTTATGCACTTTGATATTCGCCTTTTCTCCTGTTTGACAGCACTTATGTACATAACTATCTGTAATTTATCTTTATGACTATCTCCCCCTCTAGTCTGTGACCTCCTTTAGGGCAGGGATTGTCTATACCTAGTCTTTGGTATGTACTCTCCCAAGTGCTTAGTACAGTGTTATGCACACGGTAAATACCATTAAGACACTGTTTACCGAGGACAATGATAGCTGTCCTTTGAATTTAAAGAAAATACAGATATGTCTAAACATGCTCCAAACAGAGCTCCTCATCTTCCCCCTGCCAAACCCTGTTCTCCCCATGACTTTCCCATCACTGGAGACCAAACCACCATCCTCCCTGTCACACAAATCCTTAACCTTGGCACTTATCCTCGACTCATCTTCTCATTCAACTTACACTTTCAAGCTGTCACAAAATCCTGTCAGTTCTACCTTCATAATATCTTTAGAATCTGTCCTTTCCTCTCCATCCAAACTGTCTCCATGCTGATCCAACCACTCATTTTCCACCTTGACTTCTGCATCAGCCTCCCTGCCTCCTGTCTCTCCCGCTCCAGTCCAAATTTTACTCTGCTTCCCAGATCATTTTCCTGAGAAACCATTCAGTCCACATCTCCCCATTCCTCAGACAACCCCAATGTTTGTCCATCCACTTCTGCATCCAATAGAAACTCCTTACCATCATCTTGAAGGCACTCAATCAGCTCCCTACCGTCCGCCCCCGCCACTAATCTCTGTTCTCCTACAATCCAAACCGCACATTCCACACTTCTAATATCAACCTACTCTCTGTATCTCAATCTCATCCATGATCCCCTGCCCACACTGTCCCTTGAGCCTGGAATTCTCTACCCCTTCATATCAGATAGGCCACCACTCTCCACCTTCAAAACCCTTCTACCAATCACATATCCTCCAAGAGGCCTTACCAGACTATACCTTCTATTTCCCCTATCTGACCTCCCATCTCTAGACTCTAAGTTCACTGTGAGCAGGGAATGTGTCTGTTTATTGTTGTATTGTACTCTCCCAAGTGCTTAGTACAGTGCTCTGCACATGGTAAGCGCTCCATACATAGGCTTGAATGAACTATAAACTTGGCTATGTAACCAACCATATTTATTGAGAGTTTACTGTGTGCAGTGCACGGTACTAAGCCACCTTAGGAGAGTACAGTGTAACAAAATTGGTAGACACGTTCCCTGTCCACAACAAGCTTACAGTCTAGAGGGTAATGGCGGTGTATCCTTTAAGCACTTTGATACCCCAGCCCCACAATATTTATGCAAATTTTTTATACTCTAATCTACTTTAGTTTCTGTCTCCCCCTTTAAGTTATAAGCTCTCTGTGTGCAGGATCGCATCTACCAACTCTTACACTGTACTTTCCCAAGTCCTTAATACAGTGCTCTGCACAAAATAAGCACTCAATAAATACCACTGATTGATTGATTTCCATGTATTTACCCACAACGTTCATAAGCGAGGTCTCTTCTAACGCTTTCCACAACTTTGGAGAAGAGCCTATGGAAAACAAGGCAGAAGATCTTCAACAAAGGGATCCTTTAAAATATATGAGTTCCAAGTATCCAGGTCCAGGGCCACTAACACAATTACCTATTTGACTGCAGCTTCTAATTTCCTTGGAGCATAATACAATGGAAATCTTTTACAGAGTGTGTTCCCAAGGTTAAAACAAAATAAGCCCCACTAAACTTAGCTTCTCGCATTATGCACCATATATCGCCCAAGGAGCCTCTAGGAGTTAATACACTTCCCCAAATGCTTAACTTACTTTCTTATAGTGTACTGCTCATTGCTTTATCACCTAGCATCATTTGGAAGTACTAAGTACTACGAAAGATTAGGCTACTACATGGTTTCACTAGTTTTTAGATGCTGACCAGTTAAGGTGATGACAAAATATTTAAGATAGGCCCAAAATGAAGTAATCTGCATTCTTTCAAAGTCGCCTCAAGATTATGCTCTTTGAATATATATGGTTATAAATACAAACTCCTTGAACTTTCCCTCAGATTTATAGCACTGTTCATAAAATCACAAGCCTACTCCCCCACAGGAAGTTACCCAAAGTCAAGAAAAGAGAAATTTTATTGAATTGCATACTACTCTTTGAAATCTCATACTACACTATCAAGATGTAGATTTAACAATTAGTAGTAACCCAAAATGCCATGGGAATGAACGCATTTTATTCAATATAGAGAATAATTATTAGAGTATATGTTAACAATATGTATATTAAACATAAGAGATATGCACATGAATCAAAGGCACACTGAATTTTACAACTGCGTTAAATGACAGAACATGTTTAATCACTGGTTCCCACTCGTATTTTACAGCACTACACATTCAGAGGCTTAATTAACTGTAATTTCATTTTCTTTTGCGGCAAAATTTATCTTAAAATACTAATTTGAAAAAAGCAAAACAGAGAAAGGTCATTAAAATCCATACTGATGCAAGAAAGCTTACTGGAAAAAAAACCCTGAATTATGTCAAGTGAAAATGTTGAAATATACTCGGTTCCAACTCATGCTTTCACTACATATATTGGCTAAACGGTTTTTAGGTCATTAGGAGGTCCGCAACTAATGTAGGAGCCCCTGCAAAGCGAACCACAGTGTTGAAAGAAATTGCTTGTTCACATGCATGCAGCATAAGAACAGGTGAGCATTATGGCATGAGTTTTTCTTAATGCGGGGTTTTGCAAGAATGCAACCCCTGCACTGATGGAAAACTGGATGGTGGTGGGAGATGTTTCATGTCTATTAAATATTCGCACGTGCGCGCACACACACACACACACACACACACACACACACACACACGTAAGAAGGGGGAGAAAATGTAACAAAACACATTCCTCCTGTTCTTTCTAAACCTTGCAAGTTACAATGCATCTCAGGTATTTTGATAGGATAAAATACCAAACCACTCTAAAGGTCATCCATATTATAGTAAATATCTTACGTGCGTGCCTATAAGATTGATTACAGCTGTATGTGACTCCAAAACCATTAGAGTCCAGATGTAATACTAAACTTTTGTGAAACAAATCTGACATGCAGATCAAAAATGGAATGTATATATGTTTGTACATATTTATTACTGTATTTATTTATTTATTTATTTTACTTGTACATATCTATTCTATTTATTTTATTTTGTTAGTATGTTTGGTTTTGTCTCCCCCTTTTAGACTGTGAGCCCACTGTTGGGTAGGGACTGTCTCTATATGTTGCCAATTTGTACTTCCCAAGCGCTTGGTACAGTGCTCTGCACACAGTAAGCGCTCAATAAATACGATTGATGATGATCAAAAATGGAATGATTTGCTAGTAAATCTATCTAATTTTATTTTAGTAGAGGTTCAGAGTTTCAGAATTTAAGTTTTGGATATAAAAGAGATTTAAAGAGTTGTTTTAGGTTATAGGAGACACAGTTAGAAACAACACGAACCAGGTTGGTGCTTGATAGGCCAATAACTCAGCCAATAGATATGTTTTATATCTCATCTTGAAAACAGAAGGCTGACTCCAGGAAACAAAGAGAAGAGCTTTTTAAACCCAATTCTTCCAAATATCTCTCGTTTTGACTTTTGTAATACTGGGTCGGTTATCAAGAGGAGCATGATCATCTAATCTTATGTGAGAAGATAAATGACCCATACTCCAAGTAATTTATTTACAGCAGTTTCTAGGTGGCTCCAGTTATTTGGTAGCAGGATCTATAGATATAGATAGTTGTAGCAGTACAGACAGTGGGGTGGTCGTACTGAGCGACCCGGGTGCGGAGCACTGTACTAAGCGCTGGGGAGAGCTCACTACACTTAGCAGGCCCCAGGCGGTTCCCTCTGACATAGTGGCTCGAGAAGCAGCGTGGCTCAGTGGAAAGAGCCCGGGCTCTGGAGTCAGAGGTCATGGGTTCAAATCCCGGCCCCGCCACTTGTCAGCTGGGTGACTTTGGGCAAGCCACTTCACTTCTCTGGGCCTCAGTTACCTCATCTGGAAAATGGGGATGAAGCCTGTGAACCCCACGTAGGACTCTATTTATTTATTTATTTTACTTGTACATATCTAATCTATTTATTTTATTTTGTTAGTATGTTCGGTTTTGTTCTCTGTCTCCCCCTTTGAGACTGTGAGCCCACTGTTGGGTAGGGACTGTCTCTAGATGTTGCCAACTTGTACTTCCCAAAGCTTAGTACAGTGCTCTGCACACAGTAAGCGCTCAATAAATACGATTGATTGATTGATTGATTGACAAGATTTGGGTGGGGGAAGGAGAGGAAGGCTGTGGAGTCTTGCCTCTAAGACCCTTGTGGGCAGGGACCGTGTCTACCAACTGGGTTGGTACTACACTCTCCCAAGCAGTTAGCACAGTGGTCTACACCCAATAAAGACTCAATAGCTCAATAAATACAACTGCTTGATTTAAGGTATGAAATCATGCAAACCTCATAGGTCCCGCATTGTAGCTTACAGAAGCTCCCAAACTCAAATAATCAAGGGGCCTTTGAAGACAGCAACTTTGCTGCACAACCCAAAAAGCCAGGCTGAGTTCCCCCAAAGTGGATGAGTAATTTTGTTGTCAAGGGGGCTAGCTGTAGCTAGTAATAATAATAATGGCATTTGTTAAGCACTTACTATGTGCAAAGCACTGTTCTAAGCGCTGGGGGGATACAGGTGATCAGGTTGTCCCACGTGGGGCTCACAGTCTTAATCCCCGTTTTACAGATGAGTGAACTGAGGCTCAGAGAAGTTAAGTGACTTTCCCAAGGTCACACAGCAGACATGTGGCGGAGCCGGGATTCAAACCCATGACCTCTGGCTCCAAAGCCCGCGCTCTTTCCACTGAGCCACGCTGTTTCTCTAGTAGAATTTAAGTGTGTGAATCTGCCATTTTTAGTTTTCCAGGTAATGTCCTATAACAGACAGTATAGCTAGAATTGTGTTTTAGAACATCAAGCTTATCTTTCACTTTGATCTTTCTTCAAAGGCAAATGGAGTTTGGGGGATCTATAATAAAACCATTAAGGAACCTTAGAAAAAAATGTGAAGTTACAGAAGTTAAAGGTAGCAGAGTTACTTCATACTGCTATGTCGTAACACCACTAGAACCCAACTCAAGTGCAGTTTAAATGTTTTTCTCATCTGGGACTGAAAATGGATGATTAATAAATATTTCCATGAGCTCTTAATTCACTTTTAGTACTGTTTAAGGCTGTGGTTGTGGACAATCACCCAGAAAATTACTTTTTAAGACTATCAAAGTCAGGGCAAAGCATGGGCAAAAATGTGAGCTTTTCAACTCCTCTTTCCAATTTGCCTCAAACTAGGCCTCAGTCAGTTCCACCTACTATTAACCCCAGCTAGTTCATTCTGAGTGCTGGACCAAGATAGCTTGCTGGCTTTCATTGAAAATGATGGATTTTGTGGCTAATAACATGGCTAAAATAGGCCATGTTATTAGCCACAAAATCCATCATTTTCAATGAAAGCCAGCCACTAAAAAAAAAAAATCGGTAACTGAGAACAGTTACCTGATTATGTTCAATACACCACAGTACTTAGTACAGTGTTTGGCACATAGCACTTGACAAATACCCCAATTATTAAGATAAGGTGTCTAACCTTAAAGAACTTCTGGTTAGACACTTCTTTATGAACCATTTTCTCAACACAACTTCATGATTAACTGCAGTGCTACTCTGGTTCATATTTTTTTTTTTTGTTAGGCTCACCCTAAGCCAAATGCTCTGTAGACCAGATCCTGCTCTAGCTAGTTTCCAGCTTTCCTTGACTCTAATATTTGGGATGTCCATATATGTACACAGCAGTAGACACTAGCAAAATATATAAGCTGCCTAGACAGAAAATTGAGGCAGTCAGAGCCAGTGCCCCAATATGTCTGGAATTTATAAGGAGCTTACTTGAAGACTCTGAGAAGCAGTGTGGCTATCGGAAAAACCACCGGTCTAAATTCAAAGCTTCTGGGTCCTAATCCCAGTTCCACCACTTGTGCTGTGTGACCCTGCACAAGTCATTTTACTTCTCTATGCCTCAGTTACCGCGACTGTAAAAGGGGGATTGAGACTGTGAGCCCCACAAGGGGCATGGACTGTGTCCAACCTGATCATTATTTTTATCTACTCCAGCTCTTGGTACAGTGCCTAGCACATAGTAAGTGCTTAATAAAGTGCTTAACTCTTGAACAAGCCAGCCAACAATGTGGGCCTCTCCCTCCCTCTGACGGCTGCTTAAAAAGCTAAATGGAGGAGCCTTGCAGGATGAAGGAGTGGGAGGCTGCCCCCAAATGAAAAATTTTCTGGTAGAAACAGATTTGCACCTACCTCTTGTGATGGAAGGACTTGCTTTCACTTTGCCACTCCTGGAAGTGCTTTGTTGCAACCTCAAGAGCTCTGGAAGAGCACAGAGAATGCAACATAGTCTTATAAATTCTTCCTAGGAAGCAGGGAAGTATTACAAGTATTAAAAAGGGCCCACTAGGAGCTAGACAAAAATACTTAGATCGTCAATTAAGCTCTTCATCTTCTTAAGTACTTCTTAGTTCCAGTTACCTGTCATGGAATCCTCAGAATTTTTTTTTTAACATTCCGTCTGCCTTAAGTGTTATTAAACATTACACTGTCACATATTACTGGCAGGAATTTTTGCCAATGCCTGTCAAAACATCTTAATTCTACACCTGATTTTCCTAATATAAAATGAATGTCTTCACCCTACATCTCTCTTTGTAGCAACTCTGCCTTCCTTCCAATCATAAATATGACTATTTGTTAAAATACCGTACTGATAAAACTGAAATATTTCTCCATTAAAAATGAGCTGTTTAAAAACACAACATTATGGGTATACTATTAAGTCAAAACAAAGGTCTGTCAGAAAATAAATGTGTTTTGCTAGTTAAATGCAATAATACTACAAGAGTTCCCCAAGAATTGCCTAAAGGTTTACCCTTGAGAAGAGCATGGGCCTCGGAGTCAGAAGGACTTGAGTTCTATTTCTGCCCGTCAACTGCTTGCTGCATGACCTTGAGTATGTCACTTAAATTCTCTGTGCCTCAGTTTCCTAAACTGTAAAATGGGGATTAAAGACCTGCTCTCCATCCTACTTAGACTGTGAGCTCCATGCGGGACAGGGATTGTGTCCGGCCTGTTTAATGTTTACCTACCCCAAACAGTGTTCGACACACAGAGAGCGTAGAACAAATACCATTTAAAAAATTCAGTCAAATATATTAATAGAAGCAAAAGTACTTATTTTAAAAAGCTTTACTCCTGGGGCTGGCTTCGTATCAAATTCTTATCCTGCCATTTCTGGAAGACTGCTTTCCTTTTTCCTCAAAACTACGTTTCTTTACTGAAGTCAGTAAAAGTCGAAAATCCTTCAGAGGGGTGAGTTCATTCATTCAATCATAGGCATTGAGCGCTTACTATGTGCACGGTACGGTACAAAACAACAATGAACAGTGACATTCCCTGCCCTGAACAAGCTGACAGTCCAGATAAAATTACAGACCTGTCCATAAGTGCTGTGGGGCTTGGAGGAGAGCAAAGGGAGCAAGTCAAGGTGACGCAGAAGGGAATGGGAGATGAGGAAAAGTGGGGCTTAGTCTGGGAAGGCCTCTTGGAGGAAATGTGCCTTCAATAATAAGGCTTTGAAGGTGGAGAGAGTAATCGTCTGTCGGATTTGAGGAGGGAGGGCGTTCCAGGCCAGAGGCAGGATGTGGGCTAGGGGTTGGCAGTGAGACAGGCGAGATCGAGAGTTGTCTTCCCGCCTCCCACGACTCAAAGTCATCAGAACCACATTCAATTCTGATGAGCTGACTTCTACTAGTCCCCTAGTCATGCCCAGCTTGGGGACAGTGCTGTGCCTCCAGACTGTAAGCTCGTTATGGGCAGGAATGTGTCTGTTGTTATATTGTACTCTCCCAAGCACTCGGTACAGTGCTTTGCACACGGTATTATCATGATTATCAACTGCTGTAGAGTCGTTTCCGATTTATAGCGACTCTATGAATATGAAATGTGCTGATGTAACAACTGCCAAAAAAAAAAAAATACAAATTGTCGATTCTACGGTGTTTCCAGGGACAATGTATGGATCTGAAAGTTGGATGGTGAAAACACAGGATAGAACGATCATCGATTCTTTTGAAATGTGGTGGCCTTCCCAGACTGAGCCCCTTCCTTCCTCTCCCCCTCCTCCCCCTCTCCATCCCCCCACCTTACCTCCTTCTCTTCCCCACAGCACCTGTATATATGTATATATGTTTGTACATATTTATCACTCTATTTATTTATTTATTCATTTTACTTGTACATATCTATTCTATTTATTTTGCTAGTATGTTTGGTTTTATTCTCTGTCTCCCCCTTTTAGACTGTGAACCCACTGTTGGGTAGGGACTGTCTCTATATGTTGCCAACTTTGTACTTCCCAAGCGCTTAGTACAGTGCTCTGCACACAGTAAGCGCTCAATAAATACGATTGATTGATTGATTGGTGTTGGAGGTTTTGCAAATACCCTGGACCACCCAAAAAACAAACAAATGCACGCAGTAAGTGCTCAATAAATACGACTGAATGCCTGCATTATGTTAAGTAGAAAGGATGCAATAATAATAGTAATAGAAAATAACGGTAGGACACTGGAAGATGTGGTGAAGAAAAGGACAAGGGAGGAGAAAGATGCAATGGGTAGAGCCCAGAATTAACTCCACGCCGCAAATGATCCGTCCTTTGGGCGAACTAACAGCGGATCGCTTTAAAAATTAAGAAAAGCTGTGGCTCTTTAGAACAGCCTGGAGCCTCGAAGAGCAAAGCCATCATCATGCCCCTCGCCACCACCACTGCAGGTAAAACTTCTTTTGTGCAAGAAATCGACCCAAAGCAGCTTCTCTTGAACATGGCCCCCAGCACCCACTGTCTTTTTCTTGTAAAGGGACTGCATCTGTCATGGCATAGTGCCTAGACCACGGTCCTGGCAGTCATTAGGTCATGGGTTCTAATCCCAGCTCTGTCACTTGCCTGCTGTGTGACCCTGGGCAAGACACTTCCCTTCTCTGAACCTCAGTTCCCTCATCTGTAGAATGGGGAGCGAGACTGTGAGCCCTCCATGGGACAGGGACCGCATCCAACCCAAACTGCTTGTCTCCACCCCAGTGCTTAGCAGTAGTAAGCGCTTGATGAATGGGAGTGGGAAGGTCATGGGTTTTAATTCAGCACTTAAAACAGTGCTTGGCCCATAGTAAGCGCTTAACAAATGCCACAGTTATTATTATCCCACCTCTGCCACTTGTCTGCTCCCAGACTGAGCCCCTTCCTTCCTCTCCCCCTCGTCCCCCCTCCATCCCCCCATCTTACCTCCTTCCCTTCCCCACAGCACCTGTATATATGTTTCTACATATTTATTACTCTATTTATTTATTCTACTTGTACATATCTATTCTATTTATTTTATTAGTATGTTTGGTTTTGTTCTCTGTCTCCCCCTTTTAGACTGTGAGCCCACTGTTGGGTAGGGACTGTCTCTATATGTTGCCAATTTGTACTTCCCAAGCACTTAGTACAGTGCTCTGCACATAGTAAGCGCTCAATAAATACAATTGATGATGATGATGCTCTGTGACCTTGGACATGTCACTTCACTGGGCCTCAGTTCCCTCATCTGTCGAATGGGGATTGAGATGGCGAGGGGTAACTGAGGCCCAGAGAAGTGAAGTGACTTGCCCGAAGTCACACGGCTGCCCAGTGGTGGAGTCGGGATTTGAACCCACGACCCCTGACTCCAAAGCCCAGACTTTTTCCACTATGTTGCCAACTTGTACTTCCCAAGCGCTTAGTACAGTGCTCTGCACAAAGTAAGCGCTCAATACGATTGAATGAGTGAATGAATGAGGGGACCAGGGGGTACCAGGACTGCATCCAACCCGATTTGCTTGAATCCACCCCGGCACTTAATATGGAGCCTGGCCTGTAGTAAGCGCTTATCAAATGCCATCATCACCATGAGTAGTGTCCTCTGTCCGTCTTAATGCACCTGAGAACCCATAATAGACAGCTCGTCCGTCCCTAGTCCGGTCCCCTTGGGTTTGGGGCAGGACAGAAGCAGGTGCAAGGTGGTTATCTGGGTTGGCAGGGCCACCTGAGGCAAATTATTATTCCTTATCACCATTATTATTAGTAGTAATTAATATTATTAATAATTATTTATCATAATTATTAATATATTATTAATAATAATTATAATAATAATGGTATTTGTAAGCAGCATGGCTTAGTGGAAAGAGCCCAGGCTTGGGAGTCAGAGGTCACAGGTTCTAATTCCAGCTTTGCCACTTGTCAGTTGTGTGACTTTGGGCAAGTCACTCCACTTCTCTGGGCCTCAGTTCCCTCATCTGTAAAACGGGGATGAAGACTGTGAGCCCTCCCCCGTGGGACAACCTGATCACCTTGTATCTCCCCCAGCGCTTAGAACAGTGCTCGGTACATAGTGAGCGCTTAACAAATACCATCATCACTATTAACAAATACCGACATTATTACTACTGAGAAGCAGCTTGACTCAGTGGAAAGAGCTTGGGCTTTGGACTCAGAGGTCATGGGCTCAAATCCCGGCTCCGCCAACTGTCAGCTGTGTGACTTTGGGCAAGTCACTTCACTTCTCTGTGCTTCAGTTATCTCATCTGTCAAATGGGGATGAAGACTGTGAGCCCCCAATGGGACAACCTCATCACCTTGTAACCTCCTCAGTGCTTAGAACAGTGCTTGGCACAAAGTAAGCGCTTAATAAATGCCATCATTATTATTATTAGTAGTAGTAGTAAGCAATTATCCTGACTCTGCCACTTGTCTGCTGTATGACCTTGGGCAAGTCACTTCCCTGGGCCTCAGTTCCCTCATCTGTCAAATGGGGATGAAGACTGTGAGCCCCCGTGTGACAACCTGATCCCATTGTAACCCCCCCCCAGCAATTAGAACAGTGCTTTGCACATAGTAAGCGCTTAACAAATGCCATTATAATTATTATTATTATTATTATTCATTCATTCAATCGTATTTACTGAGCGCTTGCTGTGTGCAGAGCACTGTACTAAGCGCTTGGGAAGTACAAGTCGGCAACGTAGAGAGACGGTCCCTACCCAACGGCGGGCTCACAGTCTAGAAGGGGGAGACAGACAACAAAACAACACATATTAACAACATAAAATAAACAGAACAGTATTTATTGAGCGCTTACTGTGTGCAGAGCACTGCACTAAGCGCTTGGGAAGTACAAGTCGGCAACATCTAGAGACGGTCCCTACCCAACAGTGGGCTTACAGTCTCCAAGGGGGAGACAGACAACAAAACAACACATATTAACAACATAAAATAAACAGAATAGTATTTATTGAGCGCTTACTGTATGCAGAGCACTGTATTAAGCGCTTGGAAAGTATAAATTGGCAACATATAGGTGGTCCCTATCCAACAGCGGGCTCACAGTCTAGAAAGGGGAGACAGGCAACAAAACAAAACATATTAACAAAATAAAAGAAATAGGATAGTATCTGTGTGCTCTGCACACAGTAAGCGCTCTATAAATACGATTGGTTGATTGACTGTGAGCCTGCTGTTGGGTAGGGACCATCTCTGTGTTGCCAATTTATACTTTCCAAGCGCTTAATGCAGTGCTCTGCACACAATAAGCGCTCAATATATACTATTCTATTTCTTTTATTTTGTTAATATGTTTTGTTTTGTTGTCTGTCTCCCCCTTCTAGACTGTGAGCCCACTGTTGGGTAGGGACCGTCTGTAGATGTTGACGACTTGTCGTTCCCAAGCGCTTAGTCCAGTGCTCTGCACCCGGTAAGCGCTCGATCAATACGATTGAATGAATGAATGAATGTTGCCAATTTGTACTTCCCAAGCGCTTAGTACAGTGCTCTGCACATAGTAAGCGCTCAATAAATACGATTCATGATGATGACGGACTGACTCTCCGAGCGCATAGCACAGTGCTCTGCACACAGTAAGCGCTCGATCAATACGAATGAATGAATGAATGAATGAATATTGCCAATTTGTACTTCCCAAGCGCTTAGTCCAGTGCTCTGCACATAGTAAGCGCTCAATAAATACGATTCATGATGATGACGGACTGACTCTCCGAGCGCATAGCACAGTGCTCTGCACACAGTAAGCGCTCGATCAATACGAATGAATGAATGAATGAATGAATGAATATTGCCAATTTGTACTTCCCAAGCGCTTAGTCCAGTGCTCTGCACATAGTAAGCGCTCAATAAATACGATTCATGATGATGATGATGGACTCCCCAAGCGCTTAGTACAGTGCTCTGCACACGGTAAGCGCTCGATCAATACGATTGAATGAATGAATGTTGCCACCTTGTACTTCCCAAGCGCTTAGTACAGTGCTCTGCACATAGTAAGCGCTCAATAAATACGATTGATGATGATGATGGACTGACTCCCCAAGCGCTTAGCACAGTGCTCTGCACACGGTGAGCGCTCAATCAATACTATTGAATGAATGAATGTTGCCAACTTGTCCTTCCCAAGCGCTTAGTCCAGTGCTCTGCACATAGTAAGCACTCAATACGATTGATGATCATGATGATGATGATGATGGACTGACTCCCCAAGCGCTTAATACAGCGCTCTGCACACGGTAAGCGCTCGATCAATACGATTGAATGAATGTTGACAATTTGTCCTTCCCAAGCGCTTAGTCCAGTGCTCTGCACATAGTAAGCGCTCAATAAATACGATTGATGATGATGATGATGGACTGACTCCCCAAGCGCTTAGTACAGTGCTCTGCACACGGTGAGCGCTCGATCAATACGATTGAATGAATGAATGAATGTTGCCAATTTGTACTTCCCAAGTGCTTAGTCCGGTGCTCTGCACATAGCAAGTGCTCAATAAATACGATTGATGATGATGATGATGGACTGACTCCCCAAGCGCTTAGTACAGTGCTCCGCACACGGTAAGCGCTCGATCAATACGATTGAATGAATGAATGCTGCCAATCTGTACTTCCCAAGCGCTTAGTACAGTGCTCTGCACATAGCAAGCGCTCAATAAATACGATTGATGATGATGATGATGGACTGACTCCCCAAGCGCTTAGCACAGTGCTCTGCAGACGGTAAACGCTCAATACGATTGAATGAATGAATCATCATCATCATCAATTGTATTTATTGAGCGCTTACTATGTGCAGAGAACTGTACTAAGCGCTTGGGAAGTACAAATTGGCAACATATAGAGACAGTCCCTACCCAGCAGTGGGCTCACAGTCTAAAAGGGGGAGACAGAGAACAAAACCAAACATACTAACAAATTAAAATAAATAGAATAGATATGTACAAGTAAAATAAATAAATAGAGTAATAAATCTGTACAACCATATATACATATATACAGGTGCTGTGGGGAAGGGAAGGAGGTAAGATGGGGGGGATGGAGAGGGGGACGAGGGGGAGACGAAGGAGGGGGCTCAGTCTGGGAAGGCCTCCTGGAGGAGGTGAGCTCTCAGCAGGGCCTTGAATGTTGCCAGTTTGTACTTCCCAAGCGCTTAGTCCAGTGCTCTGCACATAGTAAGTGCTCATTAAATACGATTGCTGATGATGATGATGATGGACTGACTCCCCAAGCGCTTAGCACAGTGCTCTGCACACGGTGAGCGCTCAATCAATACGATTGAATGAATGAATGAATGTTGCCAATTTGTCCTTCCCAAGCGCTTAGTCCAGTGCTCTGCACATAGTAAGCGCTCAATAAATACGATTGATGATGATGATGATGATGGACTGACTCCCCGAGCGCTTAGTACAGTGCTCTGCACACGGTAAGCGCTCGATCAATACGATTGAATCAATGAATGAATGTTGCCAACTTGTACTTCCCAAGCGCTTAGTCCAGTGCTCTGCACATAGTAAGCGCTCAATACATACGATTGAATGAATGAATGAATGTTGCCAATTTGTCCTTCCCAAGCGCTTAGTACAGCGCTCTGCACATAGTAAGCGCTCAATAAATACGACTGATGATGATGATGATGATGGACTGACTCCCCAAGCGTTTAGCACAGTGCTCTGCACACGGTGAGCGCTCGATCAATACGATTGAATGAATGAATGAATGTTGCCAACTTGTCCTTCCCAAGCGCTTAGTACAGCGCTCTGCACATAGTAAGCGCTCAATACGACTGATGATGATGATGGACTGACTCCCCAAGCGCTTAGTACAGTGCTCTGCACATAGTAAGCGCTCAATACATACGATTGAATGAATGAATGAATGAATGAATGCTGCCAATCTGTCCTTCCCAAGCGCTTAGTACAGTGCTCTGCACATAGTAAGCGCTCAATAAATACGATTGATGACGATGATGAACTGACTCCCCAAGTGCTTAGTACAGTGCTCTGCACACGGTAAGCGCTCAATCAATACGATTGAATGCATGAATGAATGAATGTTGCCAATTTGTCCTTCCCAAGCGCTTAGTCCAGTGCTGTGCACATAGTAAGCGCTCAATAAATACGATTGACGATGATGATGATTGAATGAATGAATGAATGTTGCCAATTTGTACTTCCCAAGCGCCAAGTACAGTGCTCTGCACACGGTAAGCGCTCAATCAATACGATTGAATGAATGAATGAATGAATGTTGCCAATTTGTACTTCCCAAGCGCTTAGTACGGTGCTTTGCACGTAGTAAGCGCTCAATAAATACGATTGATGATGATGATGATGGACTCCCGAAGCGCTTAGTACAGTGCTCTGCACACGGTGAGCGCTCAATCAATACGATTGAATGCATGAATGAATGAATGTTGCCAATCTGTACTTCCCAAGCGCTTAGTACAGTGCTCTGCACATAGTAAGCGCTCAATAAATACGATTGATGATGATGATGATGGACTCCCCAAGCGCTTAGCACAGTGCTCTGCACACGGTGAGCGCTCAATCAATACGATTGAGTGAATGAATGTTGCCAATTTGTCCTTCCCAAGCGCTTAGTCCAGTGCTCTGCACACAGTAAGCGCTCAATGAATACGATTGACGATGATGATGATTGAATGAATGAATGAATGTTGCCAATTTGTACTTCCCAAGCGCTTAGTACAGTGCTCTGCACATAGTAGGCGCTCAATACGTACGATTGAATGAATGAATGAATGTTGCCAACTTGTCCTTCCCAAGCGCTTAGTACGGTGCTCTGCACATAGTAAGCGCTCAATAAATACGATTGATGATGATGATGATGGACTGACTCCCCAAGCGCTTAGCACAGTGCTCTGCACACGGTGAGCGCTCGATCAATACGATTGAATGAATGAATGAATGAATGAATGACTGAGGCGAGTGGGGGGGGGTGGGGGGGGTGGTATCGCGACAGGCGTCTACCTCAGGAGCGGCTGAGGAGAATGTCCGGCGGATCCCGGGTTGGGGCGATGTCGGCTCCCCAATCTCCGCCGCCTTTTCTTCTCTTTTTCCTTCTTTTCCTCTTCTTTTTCTTTTCGCTCTTCTCCTCCGCCTCCTCCTCCTCCCGCCTCCGCCCTTCCCCTCAGCCGCTCGGCTCGACGACTAACGGACACTTCCGGTGTGCGCGAGGAAACCCGGCGCGCGCGCGCACGGCGCCCCCCGCCTCCCCCTCCCGCGCGCGCGCGCGCACGCCCCCTCCCAACCGGCTCGCGGGCGCCGCCCTAGCGGTGGGCGAGACGCCCCCCCTCGAGGGCGCCGCGCTAGCAGTGGACGCGCCGGCCCCCTCCGGGCACTGCCCCCCGTCGCGGGCGCCGCCCTAGCGGCGGGCACGCCGACCCCCATCGCGGGCGCCGCCCTAGCGGTAGGCGCGCCATCCCCCAAGCGGGAACGGCCCCCCTCGCGGGCGCCGCCCTAACGGTGTACAGGCCGCCCCCCTCGCGGGCACCGCCCCTCTCGCGGGCGCCGCCCTAGCGGTGGGCTTGCCGCCCCCCTCGCGGGCGCCGCCCTAATGGTGGGCACGCTGACCCCCTCGCGGGCGCCGCACTAGCGGTGGACACGCCGACCCCCTCGCGGGCGCCGCCCTAGCCGTGGGCACGCAGACCCCTTCGCGGCCGCCGCCCTCGCGGTGGGCTTGTCGCCCGCCTCGCGGGCGCCGCCCTAGCGGTAGGCGCGCCATCCCCCTCAATGGAACCGCCCCCCTCGCGGGCGCCGCCCTAGCGGTGGACACACCAACCCCCTCGTTGGCGCCCCCCTAGCGGTGGACTCACCGCCCCACTGGCGGGCGCCGCCCCCCTCGCAGGCATCGACCCCCTCACGAGCGCCGCCCTAGCGGTGGACACGCCGCCCACCTGGCGGGCACCGCACCCCTCGCGGGCGCCGCCCTAACGGTGCACACACCAACCACCTCGCGAGCGCCGCCCTAGCGGTGGACACACCGCCCACCTGGCGGGCACCGCCCCACTCGGGGGCGCCGCCCTATTGGTGGACACACCAACCCCCTCGCGGGCGCCGCCCTAGCGGTAGGCGCGCCAACCCCCTCGTGGGCGCCGCCCTAGCGGTGACCACGCCGCCCCACTGGCGGGCACCACCCCCCTCGCGGGCGCCGCCCTAGCGGTGGACACACCGCCCCGCTCGCGGGCGCCGCCCTAGCGGTGGACACGCGGCCCCACTGGCGGGCACCGCACCCCTCGCGGGCGCCGCCCTAGCGGTGGGCGCGCCGTACTCGCAGGCATCGACCCCCTCGCGAGCGCCGCCCTAGCGGTAAGTGCGCCGCACCCCTCCCAGGCATCGACCCCCTCGCGAGCGCCGCCCTAGCGGTGGACACACCGCCCACCTGGCGGGCACCACCCCACTCGGGGGCGCCGCCCTATTGGTGGACACACCAACCCCCTCGCGGGTGCCGCCCTATTGGTGGACACACCAACCCCCTCGTGGGCGCCGCCCTAGCGGTGACCACGCCGCCCCACTGGCGGGCACCACCCCCCTCGCGGGCGCCGCCCTAGCGGTGGACACACCGCCCCGCTCGCGGGCGCCGCCCTAGCGGTGGACACGCGGCCCCACTGGCGGGCACCGCACCCCTCGCGGGCGCCGCCCTAGCGGTGGGCGCGCCGTACTCGCAGGCATCGACCCCCTCGCGAGCGCCGCCCTAGCGGTAAGCGCGCCGCACCCCTCCCAGGCATCGACCCCCTCGCGAGCGCAGCCCTAGCGGTAGACACGCCGGCCCCCTGGCGGGCACCTCACCCCTCACGGGCGCCGCCCTAGCGGTGGTCACGCCGCCCCACTGGCGGGCAGCGCCCCCCTCGAGGGCACCGGCCCCCTTGCAGGCATCGACCCCCTCGCGAGCGCCGCCCTAGCGGTGGACACGCCGCCCACCTGGCGGGCACCGCCCCCCTCGCGGGCGCCGCCCTAGCGGTGGACACACCAACCCCCTCGTGGGAGCCGCCCTAGCGGTGGACACGCCGCCCCCCTCGCAGGCATCGACCCCCTCGCGAGCGCCGCCCTAGGGGTGGACACGCTGGCCCCCTCGTGGGCGCCGCCCTGGCGGACAACACGCCGCCCCCCTGGACGGCACCGCACCCCTCACGGGCGCCGCCCTAGCGGTGAACACACCGCCCCGCTCGCGGGCGCCGCCCTAGCGGTGGACACGCTGCCCCACTGGCGGGCACGGCACCCCTCGCGGGCGCCGCCCTAGCGGCGGGCGTGCCGTACCCCTTGCAGGCATCGACCCCCTCGCGAGCGCCGCCCTAGCGGTGGACACGCCGCCCACCTGGCGGGCACCGCCCCCCTCGCGGGCGCCGCCCTAGCGGTGGACACACCAACCCCCTCGTGGGCGCCGCCCTAGCGGTGGACACGCCGCCCCCCTCGCAGGCATCGACCCCCTCGGAGGCATCGACCCCCTCGCGAGCGCCGCCCTAGCGGTGGACACGCCGCCCACCTGGCGGGCACCGCCCCCCTCGCGGGCGCCGCCCTAGCGGTGGACACACCAACCCCCTCGTGGGCGCCGCCCTAGCGGTGGACACGCCGCCCCCCTCGCAGGCATCGACCCCCTCGCAGGCATCGACCCCCTCGCGAGCGCCGCCCTAGCGGTGGACACGCCGCCCACCTGGCGGGCACCGCACCCCTCGCGGGCGCCGCCCTAACGGTGGACACACCAACCCCCTCGCGAGCGCCGCCCTGGCGGTGGACACACCGCCCCCCTCGCGGGCGCCGCCCTAGCGGTGGACACGCCGCCCCACTGGCGGGCACCGCACACCTCGCGGGCGCCGCCCTAGCGGTGGGCGCGCCGCACCCCTCGCCGGCATCGACCCCCTCGCGAGCGCCGCCCTAGCGGTGGACACGCCGACCCCCTCGTTGGCGCCGCCCTAGCGGCGGACGCGCTGCCCAGATGACGGGCACCGCCCCCCTCGCGGGCGCCGCCCTAGCGGTGGACACACCAACCCCCTCGTGGGGGTTGAGAAGCAGTGAGAAGCAGAGAAGCAGCGTGGCTCAGTGGAAAAGAGCCCGGGCTTTGGAGTCAGAGGTCATGGGTTCAAATCCGGAGTCTGCCACTTGTCAGCTGTGTGACTTTGGGCAAGTCACTTCACTTCTCTGGGCCTCAGTTCCCTCATCTGTAAAATGGGGATTGAGACTGTGAGCCCCCCCCATGGGACAAACTGATGACCTTGTAACCTCCCCAGGGCTTAGAACAGTGCTTTGCACATAGTAAGTGCTTAATAAATGCCATCATTATTAACCCCCTCGTGGGCACCGCCATCCTCGCGGGCGCCGCCCTAGCGGTGGACACGTCGCCCCGCTCGCGGGCGCCGCCCTAGCGGTAGACGCTTCACCCTGCTCGCGGGCGCCGCCCTAGCGGTAGACGCTTCGCCCTGCTCGCGGGCGCCGCCCTAGCGGTGGGCCGCGGTCCCCCTCGCGGGCGCCGCCCTAGCGGTGGGCGCTTACTATGTGCAAAGCCCTGTTCTAAGCACTGAGGTATTCATTCATTCATTCATTCATTCAATCGTATTTATTGAATGCTTACTGTGTGCAGAGCACTGTACTAAGCGCTTGGGAAGTCCAAGTTGGCAACATCTAGAGACGGTCCCTAACCAACAATGGGCTCACAGTCTAGAACGGGGAGACAGACAACAAAACAAAACATATTAACAAAATAAAAGAAATAGAATAAATATGTACAGAGTAATAAGTACGTACAAACATATATACATATATATATACAGGTGCTGTGGGGAAGGGAAGGAGGTAAGGCAGGGGGGATGGGGAGGGGGAATTTGTTAATTTGTTAATCTGCACACAGTAAGTGCTCAATAAATAGGATTGAATGAATGAATAAATATGATTGAAATAAATAGGATTGAATGAATGAATAAATATGATTGATTGAATGAATGTCCACATGTTTTGTTTTGTCATCTGTCTCCCCCTTCTAGACTGTAAGCCCGCTGTTGGGTAGGGACCGTCTCTAGATGTTGCCAACTTGGACTTCCCAAGCGCTTAGTCCAGTGCTCTGCACACAGTAAGCGCTCAATAAATAGGATTGAATGAATGAATGAATGTCCACATGTTTTGTTTTGTCGTCTGTCTCCCCCTTCTAGACTGTGAGCCCGCTGTTGGGTAGGGACCATCTCTAGATGTTGCCAACTTGGACTTACCAAGCACTTAGTCCAGTGCTCTGCACACAGTAAGCGCTCAATAAATAGGATTGAATGAATGTCCACATGTTTTGTTTTGTTGTCTGTCTTCCCCTTCTAGACTGTGAGCCCACTGTTGGGTAGGGACCGTCTGTATATGTTGCCAACTTGGACTTCCCAAGTGCTTAGTACAGTGCTCTGCACACAGTAAGCGCTCAATAAATATGATTGAATGAATGAATGAATGAATGTTAAGTGGTTATTAAGTGCCAGGCACTGTACTAAGCGCTTAGGTGGATACGAGCTATTTGGGTTAAACACAGACCCTGTCCCACCTGGGGCTCACAGTCTCAATCCCTACGGTACAGATGAGGCGACTGAGGCCCAGAGAAATAGAAGTGACTTGCCCAGGGTCACACAGCAGACAAGTGGCGGAGTCGGGATTAGAACCCATGACCTCTGACACCCAAGCCTATGCTCTAGCTGCTTCCCATGTTGAAGAAATGGAGGCACCGAGAAGTGAATTGACACGGATAGGTAGATACAAGGTAATCAAGTTGTCCCACGTGGAGCTCACAGGCTTAATCCCCATTTTACAGATGAGGTAACTGAGGCACAGAGAAGTCAAGCGACTTGCCCAAAGTCACACAGCTGACAAGTGGCGGAGCTGGGATTCGAACCCATGACCTCTGACTCCAAAGCCCCGGCTCTTCCCACTGAGCCACACTGCTTCTCAGTGCAAGGCACTGTTCAAAGCGCTGGGGAAGATACAAGGTGATCGGGTTCTCCCACGGGGGATTCACAGTCTTCACCCCCATTTTCCAGATGAGGGAACTGAGGCACAGGCAAGTGAAGTGACTGGCCCAAAGTCACACAGCAGCCAAGTGGCAGAGTCGAGATAAGCGCTTACTATGTGCCAAACACTGTTCTAAGCGCTGGGGAGGTTACAAGGTGATCAGGTTGTCCCATGTGGGGTGGGGCTCACAGTCTTCATCCCCATTTTCCAGATGAGGGAACTGAGGCACAGAGAAGTTAAGTGACCTGCCCTAAGTCTCACAGCTGACAAGCGGCTGAGCCGGGATTTGAACCCATGATCTCTGACTCCCAAGCCTGGGCTCTTTCCACTGAGCCACGCGGGGTGCAGAGCACTGCACTAAGTGCTGGGAAAGTACACTTCAGTCATTCAAGCGTATTTACTGAGCGCCGACTGGGTGCAGATCACTGCAATAATAATAATAATAATAATGATGGCATTTGTTAAGTGCTTACTATGTGCAAAGCACTGTTCTAAACACTGCGGGGGGATACAAGATGATTAAGTTGTCCCACGTGGGGCTCACAGTTTTAATCCCCATTTTCCAGGTGAGTTAACTGAGGCACAGAGTAGTGAAGTGACCTGCCCAAAGTCACACTGCTAACAAGTGGGGGAGGCAGGATTAGAACCCATAACCTCTGATTCATTCATTCATTCATTCAATCGTATTTATTGAGCGCTTACTGTGTGCAAAGCACTGTACTAAGCGCTTGAGCACTGTACTAGGACTCCCAAGCCCGCACTCTTTCCACTAAGTGCTTGGAAAGTGCAATTCATTCATTCATTCAAGCGTATTTATTGAGCGCTGACTGGGTGGAGAGCACTGCACCAAGCGCTTGGAAAGTACCATTTGTTCATTCAGGTGTATTTACTGAGCACTCACTGTGTGCAGAGCACTGCACTAAGCGCTGGGAAAGTACAATTCATCCATTCAGTCATATTTATTGAGCGCTGACTGTGTGCAGAGCTTGGAAAGTACACTTCCGCAACCGAGAGAGACAATCCCTGCCTCCAAAGGGCTCACAGTCTAGAAGGGGGGAAACAGCTATCAAAACAAGTAAACAGACATCAATAGCATCAATCTAAATAAATAGAATGATAGATATATACACATCATTAATATAAATAAATAGAATTACAGATTTGTACGTGTATATATACACATGCTGTGGGGCGGGGAGGGGGGTAGAGCAAAGGGGGCTTAGTCTGAGAAGGCCTCCTGGAACAGGTGAGCCTTCAGTTAAGGGACTTGTGACTTTGGACAAGTCACTTAACATCTCTGTGCCTCAGTTCCCTCATCTGTAAAATGTGGATTAAGACTGTGAGCCCCCTGTGGGACAACCTGTTCACCTTGTAACCTCCCCAGTGCTTAGAACAGTGCTTTGCACATAGTAAGCGCTTAATAAGTGCCATTAGTAGTAGTAGTAGTAGTAGTAGTAGTAGTAGTAGGGCTTTGGAAGGGGCAAGAGTGATTGTTTGGCAGATTTGAGGAGCGTGGGCCAGGGGTTGACAGCGGGATGGGCGAGATGTCCAAGATGTCCAAGACTGAACTCCTTGTCTTCCCTCCCAAACCCTGCCCTCTCCCTGACTTTCCCATCACTGTAGACGGCACTACCATCCTTCCCGTCTCACAAGCCCGCAACCTTGGTGTCATCCTCGACTCCGCTCTCTCGTTCACCCCTCACATCCAAGCCGTCACCAAAACCTGCCGGTCTCACCTCCGCAACATCGCCAAGATCCGCCCTTTGCTCTCCATCCAAACCGCTACCCTGCTCGTTCAAGCTCTCATCCTATCCCGTCTGGACTACTGCATCGGCCTCCTCTCCGATCTCCCATCCTCCTGTCTCTCCCCACTTCAATCCATACTTCACGGCGCTGCCCGGATTGTCTTTGTCCAGAAACGCTCTGGGCATGTTACTCCCCTCCTCAAAAATCTCCAGTGGCTACCAATCAATCTGCGCATCAGGCAGAAACTCGTCACCCTGGGCTTCAAGGCTGTCCATCCCCTCGCCCCCTCCTACCTCACCTCCCATCTCTCCTTCTCCAGCCCAGCCCGCACCCTCCACTCCTCTGCCGCTAATCTCCTCGCCGTGCCTCGCTCTCACCTGTCCCGCCGTCGACCCCCGGCCCACGTCCTCCCCCGGGCCTGGAATGGCCTCCCTCTGCCCACCCACCCAGCTAGCTCTCTTCCTCCCTTCAAGGCCCTACTGAGAGCTCACCTCCTCCAGGAGGCCTTCCCACACTGAGCCCCCCCTTCCTCTCCCCCTCCTCCCCCTCTCCATCCCCCCCGCCTTACCTCCTTCCCCTCCCCACAGCACCTGTATATATGTACATATGTTTGTATATATTTATTACTCTATGTATTTTATTTGTACATATGTATTCTATTTTATTTTGTTAATATGTTTTGTTTTGTTCTCCGTCTCCCCCTTCTAGACTGTGAGCCCACTGCTGGGTAGGGACCGTCCCTATATGTTGCCAACTTGTACTTCCCAAGCGCTTAGTACAGTGCTCTGCGCACAGTAAGTGCTCAATAAATACGATTGAATGAATGAATGAATGATTGAATGAATGGGAACAAGGCCCAGCTTGGCTCAGGGTGACAGGGGCCGGCCGGCCTGACTCCATTTAGGCCTGCAGCCCCCCGAGCCGTCGAAGCCAAGCCCGGCCCTGGCTCTCTCATGGCCCCCGGCCCGCTGACTGGGCCCACTAGCCCAAATATGTCCCTTGTCCCAAAAGGCCGCTCCTCAGACACCAGGACTGGACCCTTCAACGGGTTGGCCACATTTCCAATTCCTAGGCCTGGTCGGCGACCACGGGGGCTGCCTGAGGGCAACTCTCAGTTGGCCTTTATAAAAAAAAAATATATTCATTCATTCAATCATATTTATTGAGTGCTTACTGTGTGCAGAGCACTGTACTAAGCGCTTGGGAAGTACAAGTCGGCAACGTGTAGAGACGGTCCCTACCCACCAACGGGCTCACAGTCTAGAAGGGGGAGACAGACAACAAAACAAAACAGGTGGACAGGCGTCAAGGTCGTCAGAACAAATAGAATTAAAGCTAGATGCACATCAGTAACAAAATAAATAGAATAGTAAATATGTACAAGTAAAATAGAGTAATAAATCTGTACAAATACATATACAAGTGCTGTGGGGAGGGGAAGAAGACAGGGCGGGGGGGTGGGGAGGAGGAGAGGAAAAAGGGGGCTCAGTCTGGGACGGCCTCTTGGAGGAGATGAGCTCTCATCATCATCATCATCAATCGTATTTATTGAGCGCTTACTGTGTGCAGAGCACTGTACTAAGCGCTTGGGAAGTACAAGTTGGCAACATATAGAGACAGTCCCTACCCAACAGTGGGATCACGGTCTAAAAGAGGGAGACAGAGAACAAAACCAAACATACTAACAAAATAAAATAAATAGAATAGATATGCACAAGTAAAATAAATAAATTTCAGTTGGGCTTTCAAGGGGGAAGAGAGCTAGCTTGGCGGATGTGTGGAGGGAGGGCATTCCAGGCCAGGGGAAGGACGGGGGCCGGAGGTCGACGGGGGGACGGGCAAGAACAAGGTACAGTGAGGAGGTTAGCGGCAGAGGAGCGTTTCTGTCAATCATTCTCATTTTGATTCCCTTTTTCTTTTGTATTTCGTAGGAATTCTTCTTTTAATTGAGCTTTTCAAAACTGTTGTCTTTTTTTTTTTTTTGTCTTTTTTTACCATTCCTTAAATGGGACAAGAAATTGGAAAAAACTCCCAGTGTTTATTAAAATTAACCTGAGGGCCATTTTCAACCATGGCTGATGAAAATTGGATGATGGCACAGCTGTCGTGTCCACAGTTCAGAGGGGTCTTAGAGATATATGCCCTACCTGTGATTTATTTTAATGTCATTCTCCCCCAACCCCGCAGAGACTGTAAGCTCCTTGTGGGCACGGATCATGCGTATTCATTCATTCATTCAATCGTATTTATTGAGCGTTTACTACGTGCAGAGCACTGTACTCAGTGCAAGTACAGTGCAAGTACAGTACAGTACAGTACAAGTTGGCAACATATAGAGATGGTCCCTACCCAACAGTGGGCTCACAGTCTAGAAGGGGGAGACAGAGAACAAAACAAAACATATCAACAAAATAAAATAAATAGAATAAATATGTACAAGTAAAATAAACAGAGTAATAAATACGTACAAACATATATACATATATACAGGTGCCATGGGGAAGGGAAGGAGGTAAGGCGGGGGAATGGAGAGGTGGAACATTATCATATACTATGTAATAATATACTATAATAGTATATATACTATACTATCAATCAATCAATCAATCATATTTACTGAGTGCTTACTGTGTGCAGAGCACTGTACTAAGCGCTTGGGAAGTACAAGTTGGCAACATATAGAGACGGTCCCTACCCAACAGTGGGCTGACAGTCTAGAAGGGGGAGACAGAGAACAAAACAAAACATATTAACAAAATAAAATAAATAGAATAAATATGTACAAGTAAAATAAATAAATAGAGTAATAAGTACGTACAAACATATATACATATATACAGGTGCTGTGAGGAAGGGAAGGAGGTAAGGCGTGGGGATGGAGAGGGGGAACATTATCATATTATACTATGTAATAATATACAATAATAGTATATATACTGTACTATGATACTATATATATTAGCGTGGCTCAGTGGAAAGAGCACGGGCTTGGGAGTCGGAAGTCATGGGTTCTAATCCTGGCTCCGCCACTTGTCAGCTGTGTGACTTTGGACAAGTCGCTTAACTTCTTTGAGCCTCAGTTACCTTAACTGTAAAATGGGGATTAAGACTGTGAGCCCCACCTGGGACAACCTCATCACCTTGTATCCCCCCCAGCACTTCGAACAGTGCTTTGCACATAGCAAGCACTTAACAAATGCCATCACTATTATTATTATTATTATTATTATTATTATTATTATTATACTCTCCCAAGAGCTAAGTACAGTGCAAACTGCAAGCACTTAATAAATCAATCAATCATATTTATTGAGTACTTACTGTGTGCAGAGCACTGTACTAAGCGCTTGGGAAGTACAAGTTGGCAACATACAGAGACGGTCCCTACCCAACAGTGGGCTCACAGTCTAGAAGGGGGAGACGGAGAACAAAACCAAACATATTAACAAAATAAAATAAATAGAATAGATATGTACAAGTAAAATAAATAAATGCCATTGATTGACTGATATTTAGTTCCCTGGCCAAAGATCACACCTTCTCTCCGTATGGCTGCAGCACATTTATCATTATTATTACCATGATGATGTCTTTTGTTGAGAGAGAGCAGTGCCACAGAAGAGCGTATCAGAGTGACCCTACTTAGGAACATGGTACAACACTCCCAAAGAGCAAGGGGCCAGGCGAGATATATTATATTTTCAAGGGTCCAACGCAACGGATGATATTTCAGTCACACCCATAGTCCTCGACAGTGTCATCAAACAAGAGAGACAGCCAAGGGTAGTCTTCAATTCGAGGTGTTTTGAGTTATGAGGACTAGCACAAGAGAGACAGCCAAGGGTAGTCTTCAATTCGAGGTGTTTTGAGTTATGAGGACTAGCACTTGGGAGTCTAAATATACATCCTGTTTCAGCTCGTCAGCACATCAATTTTTAGTTTACAACAGTTGCCTTCTTTTGAAACTAGCACAGGTGGTGGGGAAGTATGTGTGTGTGTTGCAGAGCGGGTGTGTGATCGGTGGGCATGGGAAACTGAGGTTAATTGGAAACATTAGTCAATCCATCGTATTTATTGAGTGCTTATTGTGCGCAGAACCCTGTGCTTTGTACAACAGAACAGTTGGTGGATGTTTTCCCTGCCCTACACCAGCTTACAGTCTAGAGGGGGAGAGAGACATTAATAAAAAGGAATAAATCATGGATATGTACATTAATGAAAAGGAATAAATCAAGAATATGTACATAAGTGCTGTGGAGCTGAGGGAGAGGTGAGTAACGGGTGTAAATCCAAGTGTAAGGGTGATGCAGAAGGAATGGGAGAAGAGGAAATGAGGGACTAGTCAGGGAAGGCATGGTGGGGGAGATGTGCCTCCGATAAGACTTTGAAGGTGGGGGTAGGATTGATATGGAGAGAGAGGACATTCCAGGCCAGAGGCGGGATGTGGGCGAGGGGTCGGTGGTGAGATGGAGGAGACTGTGAGCCCACTGTTGGGTAGGGACTGTCTCTATATGTTGCCAATTTGTACTTCCCAAGCGCTTAGTACAGTGCTCTGCACACAGTAAGCGCTCAATAAATACGATTGATGATGGAGGTACAGTGAGTGGGTTGGCATGAGAGTCGAGAAGTGGGAGGGTTGAGTTGTAGCTTGAAAGCAGCAAGGTAAAGTAAGAGGGGGCAAGGTGATTGAGTGCTTTAAAGCTGATGCTAAAGGAGTTTTTCTGTCTGATATAGAGGTGGACGGGCAACCACTGGAGGTTCATTCTTTCATTCAATGGTATTTATTGAGCGCTTACTGTGTGCAGAGCACTGGACTAAGCGCTTGGGAAGTACAAGTTGGCAACATATAAAGAGGGTCCCTACCCAATAACAGGGTCACAGTCTAGAAGGGGGAGACTTTCAACAAAACATGTGGACAGGCGTCAAGTCGTCAGAACAAATAGAATTAAAGCTAGATGCACATCATTAACGAAATAAATAGGATGGCAAATATGTACAAGTAAAATAAATAGAGTAATAAATCTGTACGAACACATATACAGGTGCTGTGGGGAGGGGAAGGAGGTAGGGTGGGGGGGATGGGGAGGAGGAGAGGGAAAAGGGGGCTCAGGCTGGGAAGACCTAGACTGTGAGCCCGTTGTTGGGTAGGGACCGTCTCTATATGTTACCAACTTGTACTTCCCAAGGGCTCTTAGTACAGTGCTCTGCATTCATTCATTCATTCATTCATTCATTCAATCGTATTTATTGAGCACTTACTGTGTGCAGAGCACTGTACTAAGCACTTGGGAAGTACAAGATGGCAACATATAGAGACGGTCCCTACCCAACAGTGGGCTCACAGTCTAGAAGGGGGAGACAGACAACAAAACAAAACATATTAACAAAATAAAATAAGTAGAATAAATATGTACAAGTAAAATAAATAAATAAATAGAGTAATAAATACGTACAAACATATATACATATGTACATATACAGATATACAGGTGCTGTGGGGAAGGGAAGGAGGCACACAGTAAGCGCTCAATAAATACAATTGAATGAATGAATGAATGAGGAGTAGGGAAACATGGACTGAACGTTTTTGTAGAAAATTGATCTAGGCAGTTAAAAGTCACAATGGAGGGCTTAAGGGGCAGTTTTAGAGGGCGGTGGAGTGGGAAGAAGAAAGACATACCCATTTCACTTCCGATGAAGTAAACTTCAGTTTCCTTATCGTGGAACATCCTTAACGCTACTGCGCTATATTACTCAACTGATTATGCAATTTTGTTTAAAATTAGCATATCTGATTGTGATTCAGGAACCAGTCCTCCATTTGTAATATTATTTCAGTCTCCTCCATTAGTTTGTAAGCTCTTTGAGGGCAGGGAATATGTGTCTTACTATTTTACTCTTGTATTGTTCCTAGTTCAGTGCTTAGCGCTCAGTAGAGTTGAAAAAAATAACATTGAATATTTAAAAGAGAAAACTGGTTTAAACATTTTGATGATATAATTTTCAGGAGACCTGGCTCTCTCAATATAGTCAATCATATTTATTGAATGCTTACTATGGGCAGAGCACAGTACTAAGCACTTGGAAAGTACAATAAATCAGTATAGACAATTCCTGCCCTTATAGATATGATATGCAATTGTGTTTCGTATATACTATTTTCATTATTTATTGTTGGCAACTACCATTTAGGAATGACCCAACGTTGGGTTACTCTTGGTGAAATGAGAATTTGCCCTTTTATTTTTTACCTAAAAAGGAAATTTAGCTCCAAGTGTATGGAAATTTGAAAGTTTAAAATGGCAGCATTCACTCGATGCATGATGGTCCTGAAATTCCAGAAATAATTTTAGACAAAACTGTGCCTGCAGTGCTTAGTACAGTGCTCTGCACACAGTAAGCACTCAATAAATACAATTGAATGAATGAATGAGTTACAAGTAGCATTATTGAACACCTCGTATTAGAGAAGTAGTGGGGCCTTGTGGAAAGAACATGGGCCTAGGAATCAGAAGACTTGGGTTCTAATCCTGGTTCTCTCACTTGCCTGTTTTGTGACCTTAGGCAGATCTCTTAATTTCTCCGTGCCTCAATTTCTTCATCGGTAAAATGTGAATTACATACCTTACCTCCATCCCTCTTGGACTGTGAGGTCCATGCGAGACAGGGACTGAGTCCAATATGCACATACTATATAATAATAATAATAATAATAATAATAATAATAATGGTATATCTGTCCTAGTGCTTAGTACCCCCTCTCAGGGTTGCACCTGGAGAGTTTCCAGTAGTCTACCAGTCTTGACTACGAGAGGATGAGTCAAACAGAGGCATACCCATTCCATTCCTAGCTTGGCCAGTGGCTAGCGAGTGGAAGCCAATCTGTTACAAGTCAAAACTCACCTGTACTGGGCAGCAGCAGCATAGGAGAGAGTCAAGTGCAGAGACTCGTTTACTGCGCAGAAAGAAAGAGGCAATGGTAAACCACTTCCATATTTTTACCAAAAAAATCTATGGATACACTACCAGAACGATTGCAGATGGAAGTAGGGCATTTTGGAAGAGATGTGTCTATGGCATCGCTATGGGTCAGACACAACTCGACAGCATAAGACAACAAGTGCTCAGTACAGAGCTAGACCCATAGTGCTTAACAAATACCATAATTATTACTAGTGGGCGCAAAGAATAAGTACCAGGGAACCTATCACAGAAATAACAATAGGGTGCCAGCTTTGCAGTTCAAGAATGGAGGAGAACTAGAGGTAGGGCTATCTCAGAGAGGGGCTAGAGAAAAAATGAGAAGCATAGACACACCTTGGGGCAGAAAGGAGAACTTTCAGGCACAAATACTGGGTCAGAGAGGTGGATACAGTCCCGTAAGCAGGGGGGTCATGGAAATGGACATGCAGTCAGACCCAAGTTGGGAGGGGATCACACAGACAAGGAATTAGAAAGACCCACATGGAAAGCCTTTGGAGCTCTGTGGGGATTCCATTTTATGCTAAGCCTGCGGCCAATAAGATCTAGAGAAATAATAATTAATAATTATGGCATTTGTTAAGCAGTTACTATGTGCCAAGCACTGTTCTAGGCACAGGAGTAGATACAAGGTAATCAGGTTGTCCCACGTGGGGCTCACAGTCTTAATCCCCATTTTACAAATGAGGTAACTGAGGTACAGAGAAGTTGAGAGGCTTGCCCAAGATCACACAGCAGACAAGTGGCGGGGCCGGATTAGAACCCACGTCCTCTGACTCCTAAGCCCGTGCCCTTCCCACTAAGCCACGCTGCTTCTGGTAGTGTTATTTAGTAGTGCACCAGGTACTTGGCAAATACAGGATACATAACTGACAGCCACAAAGAGTTTACACTCCTAAAGGAGAGACAAACATGAAAAGAAATGTCAAAATAAACAATTGAATAAACATATATTCCTGGATGCTGAAGACTGTAAGCTCGTTGTGGGCAGGGAAGATGTCTGTTTATTGTTGCATTGCACTCTCCCAAGCGCTTAGTACAGTGCTCTGCACACAGTAAAAGCTCAATAAATACGATTGAAAGAATGAAAGAAAGTTGAAAGAAGTTTTTAACTGCTAGAGTTGGGTGACAGGTTTAAATGGATTTATAAATGGAGTTTCTGGTCCCTACTGAGAGATGGGAAAGAACATGACAAAGAGATTTCCATAGTTACAGCTTCCCCCTTGGCCCCATTATTAGGGAGGGCAGCCCCTCAAATCCTGTCCCAGTTCTGCTGGGATGCTAGGAGCTCTCATCATCACAATTCATTGTATCATTTCTGACCTTACCAACCCTGAATTACCACCATCTAACCAAAAACTCCTAACCTGCCTTCTCTTCCGCACCCCAAGATCTCAAATCTGTAGACCCCTTCCATGGAATCCAAGCCTTCATGTCCCACGTGGGCTCCCTGCTCAATCTCTCCCCTCTTGCTACACAAATTCACATCTTCAAAACCACCCTCTCTGTTGAACTCAACTCTTTTTCCCTCTTTGAAAGCAATCTCGCATCACCAACCCTCAGCACAAGATTGCCTCCACAGAATGTTTCCTCCGCTCCTGAGCCCATGCCATAAAATCCTGCTGGTGGAAATCCAGGCACCAAGCTGCCTTTCAATTCATCCTTACTTGCTGTAACTCTGACCTCTTCCTGAGAGCACAATCCTTGGTTCTGTGACTCCTTCTCTTCTCACTTGACATTCATTCCTTTAGGGGCTGATTTGCTCCTGTGGCTTCATCCTACCTCTCTTATGCAAATGACTCCAAAATCTGTCTCACTAGCCCTGACCACTCTCCTTCCCTATTTCCTTCTATCATCATCACCCATGTCAATGGACTCCACCAACTATTCCAGACCTTTAACTCCCTTCTGAAGGCCCCCCTTCCTTCTCCCAGCCTGTTGACATTATCAACTTCCTTCTTGACAAGTCCAAAGTCAGCAGCTGTAAGCTCCAGTCCCCAACTATCATCAGCCCCAAATCCAAATTCTCATTCTCCTCAGTCATCTTTCAAAAGGAAATCTCCTTTCTAGTTTCAAAATCTACCACCTGTGCTGCCCACCCTATCCCTTCTCACCTTGAAAATACACTAGTACCCACCCTTCCTCCCTTCCTGACTGCCATCTTCAACAGCTCCCTTCTCCTTCTCCTTGAAACCTGCCCACTTCTCCCCTGCACCCCTTGCAAAAAAAAAAATTTGCTCTGGATCCTGCTGCTCCTTCCAGTTATCACCCCATCACCCCCTTCCCATTCCTTTCTCATCTCCTAAAATGGGATGTATAAACCCGCTGCCTCAACTTCTTCACTTCCACCTCCCTTCTTGTCCTTCTACAATGTGGTTTCTACACTCTATTCCACTGAGACTGTTCTCTCCAAGGTACACAATGACCCTCTTCCCGCTAAAAATAATGGACTTCCTCTTCAATCTCTCAATCATTACCTTCTCCTGGAAACCTTAACTAACCTTGCTTTTACTTACACAGCTCTCTTCTGATAATCCTTTGACCCCCTCAAGGTGCTCTTTCTCAGTTCCCTTTGCCTGCCGTTCCCTTACTTCCACTCACTAACGGAGGGTGTCCCTCAATCCTTGTCCTGGATCTCCTTTTCTCACTTTATATTCACTCCTTCGGTGAGCTAATCTACTCCTCCAGCTTCATCCTACCTCCCTTATGTTAATAACTCCCAAATCTTCTCACTAGCCCTGTTCACTCTCCTTCTCTGCAGTCTTGCATTTCCTCCTACCTCTGAAACATCTCTACGAGGATGTCCTACTGACATTTTAAGCTAATGTCCCAAACTGAATTCATCTTCCCTTCTAATTCCTCTCCCCTACCTAACTTTTCAATTACAGTCAGCACCACTACCACCCCCGGACTTCTGTTCTGAGGTCTGTAACCTTTACATTGTTATTGGCAGTCTTCCTCCTAAGACTCCTACTCTCTTTCAACCCCTAAATTCAGACAGTCAGCAAATCCCACTGTGTTTCCCTCCACAGTGCCTGCAGGGTCCACCTATACTCTCTATCCAGATGACCACTATCCTGGCCTAGGCACTTGTTATATCCTGGCTTGCTAAAACATTAGCCTCCTCTATTTATTTATTTATTTTACTTGTACATATATATTCTATTTATTTTATTTTGTTAATACATTTTGTTTTGTTGTCTGTCTCCCCCTTCTAGACTATGAGCCCACTGTTGGGTAGGGACTGTCTCTATAGGTTGCCAACTTGTACCTCCCCAGTGCTTAGTACGGTGCTCTGCACACAGTAAGCGCTCAATAAATACGATCAAATGAATTAGCCTCCACACCTATCTCCCTGCCTTCAGCCTCTTCTTCTGCCAGTCCAAATTTCACTCCTCTAACTGGATTACTTTTCTCTGACTTTAAGCTCATGTCTCCTCATGTCTCAGAATTTTTCAATGGTTGCTAGTTCCTCTGTACATCGAAGAAAACTCCTGACTAATGACTTATAGGCAATCGATCAGCTCTCTCCCTCCTATTTATCCACTCTCTTCTCCTACTACGCCCCAGCTCTTATCCTTTTTTTCTTAAATTAACCTGCTCACTGCTCTTCATTCTCAACTCTCCCACTGATGATTGTTTGCTCCCATCTTCTCTAGTGTCTGGAATTTTCTCCTCATTCAAATTCACCAGACTACAGCCCTCCACATTTTCAAAGCTCTTCTGAAATCACATCTTCTCCAGGATGCCTTCCCCAATGAATTACTAATAATAATGATGGCATTTGTTAAGCGCTTACTATGTGCAAAGCACTGTTCTAAGCACTGGGGGGATACAAGGTGATCAGGTTGTCCCACATGGGGCTCAAAGTCTTAATCCCCATTTTACAGATGAGGTAACTGAGGCTCAGTGAAGTTGAGTGACTCGCCCAAAGTCACACAGCTGACAAGTGGCAGAGCTGGGATTAGAACCCATGACCTCTAACTCCCAAGCCCATGCTCTCTCCACTGAGCCACACTGCTTCAATTATTAATTCAATTACTAATTTCCCTTGTTTATATGCCCCTCTCCTGCCTGTTCAGTACTTTTGTGCTACCTAAGCACATACATGCAACATCTAGTGGCACTTTTGTATATATATATATATATATATATATATATATATATATGTATATATATATATATATATATATACATATATATATATATACAAAAGATATATATATCTTATCTACTCTATTATTTAAGCACTAACTCACATACTTATCCACTTTTCATTCTTTCTCCTATTGGTAATTTATTCTAGTGCCCCTCTCCCCAGCTAGATTCTAAATTAAGAGCAGGGATCATGACAACTAATTCTGTTGTGCACAGCCAAGTGTAAAGTACAGTACTCAGCACACAGCAGATGTGCAGAAAATCCTATTGACTGATTAATTGATTGACTATCAGTCACTCTCTAGAATTGGCACCCCTGAACCCTGCCCTAATGAGGAAGACATGTGGACACAAGTCACCAAACAATAGGTAAAAGAGCAAGATTGAAAATATGAAAATCAATCTGGTCTAGTAGAGAAATCACGGGGTCTCTGAGTAAGAGGACTTGGGTTCTAATCCCCGCTCCACCGCGGGGCTGCTGTGTGACTTTGGGCTAATCTCTTAACTTCTCTGTACCCCATCTGAAAATGGAGATTAACACTGTGATCTCTATATAGGACATAGTAAGCACTTAACAAATGCCATCATTACATAGGACAGGGACTGTGCCCAACTTGATTATCTTGTTTCTACCCCAGCGCTTAGTAGAGTGACTGATTCGTAGTAAGTGCTTAACAAATGCCATTTAAAAACCCAGCAAATGATAAAAAGTATATATTTAAATAAATATAACATGCTATTGGATTTGAGTGTTAAGGTGATGGGGTTACAAGCATGTGAATTGCATGATCAGGAAAGTAGGACATTAAAAGTAAGTAACTGTCTCTTGGAGGAGGTGACATTTTAGGGAGCCTTCAAAGGTGGGAAGGGTTGTGATTTGGTGAATTTGAAGGGAAGAGGTTTCCATTTGTGGGGAAGGGCAAGACACTGGGACCAAAACAGGTTGCAAGCTCTGAGGGTAGTGTAAGAACAGTTTTGGATGGTAGCATGATGGACTGAAGAAAGAAGACTTCACAGGTCCAAAACAGAACGCCTTATCTTCCCATGCAAACCATGTCCTCCTCCTGTCTATCCTATCACTACAGACAGCATCACCATTTTCCCGGTCTCACAAGTCCGTAACCTTGGCATTATCTTTCACTCAATCCGCATATTAGAGAAGCAGCGTGGCTCAGTGGAAAGAGCCTGGGCTTGGGAGTCAGAGGTCATGGGTTCTAATCCCGGCTCCACCACTTATCAGCTGTGTGACTTTGGGCAAGTCACTTCACTTCTCTGGGCCTCAGTTACCTCATCTGTAAAATGGGGATTAAGACTGTGAGCCCCATGTGTGATAACATGATTACTTTGTATCCCTCCCAGTGCTTAGAACAGTGCTTGGCACATTGTAAGCGCTTAACAAATGCCATCATCATCATTATTATTATTATATTCAGTCTGTCACCAAATTCCATCAGTTCAACCTTCACAACATCTCTAAAATCCACACTATCCTCTCCATCTAAACTACTACCATGTTTATCCAAATACATATTGGATACTGGATTACTACATTAGCCTCCTTACTGACTCCTGTCTCTCCCCACTGAAGTTCATACTTCACGTTTCTGCTCTGATCATTTTTCTAGAAAAAATGTGTCCCCACTCCTTGTTTCTCATGTTTCCCTTGTTGCCATGTTTCCCCACTCCTAGATAACCTCCAGTGGTTGCCCATCCACCTCCACACAAACAGAATTCCTTAATGTGTTGAGCCCACAACAAGCTGCCTTAGTGACTGTGTGTGATCCCGTGAACAACATCACCTCGCCCCCTCCTACCTCACCTCCCTTCTCTCCTTCTACAGTCCAGCCCACACCCTCCGCTCCTCTGCCGCTAACCTCCTCACTGTGCCTCATTCTTGCCTGTCCTGCCGTCGACCCCCGGCCCACGTCCTACCCCTGGCCTGGAATGCCCTCCCTCCACACATCTTCCAAGCAAGCTCTCTTCCTCCATTCAAAGCTTTTCTAAGAGCTCACCTCCTCCAAGAGGCCTTCCCAGACAGAGCCCCCTTTACCCTCACCTCCTCCCCATCCCCCCGCCCTACTTCCTTCCCCTCTCTACAGCACCTGTATATATGTTTGTACAGATTTATTACCCTATTTATTTTACTTGTTCATATTTACTATTCTATATATTTTGTTAATGATGTGCATCTAGCTTTACTTCTATTTGTTCTGACGACTTGACACCTGTCCACATGTTTTGTTTTGTTGTCTGTCTCCGCCTTCTAGACTGTGAGCCCGTTGATGGGTAGGGACCGTATCTATATGTTGCCAACTTGTACTTCCCAAGCGCTTAGTACAGTGCTCTGCACACAGTAAGCGCTCAATAAATACAATTGAATGAATGAGGGAGGTGTGGCTTTCTCTCCCTGCTCTACCTGGTAATGGGCCTGGACCAATCAATGACTGCAAGTAGAGCCACAGCTGCGATCCCTAGGTTAGATAAAAGGCTCTCGTTTGGATTTGCAAGGGGGCATGCAAAAAATATGCAGAGACGCAACAAGAGAAAAAGGGAGGCATGCTGGAGAAGCAGAAGCAACAAGAGAGCAGCACTCAGAAGCAGCAGAAGGCAGCAGCACTTGGAAGCAGAAAGAAGAAGCATTGGCTGAACGGGTTCCCTTGACCAGCAGACTGGTATTGGACCCTTGGTGGAATGGAGTGAGTGAGTGACTGTGTATATGTGTCACTCCCTTGCACATTGGTAAAACAAAGTAAAACCTTTCCACAGAAATCTTGTTGATCAGAGGTCTGGTTTGACTTTACAATGTGTCACTGAGGCTTTCCCAGTCCAGGAAGATCCCGGTTGGTACAAGCCAGGGGTGGGTGCATTGACTATAAAGCCCTCAATTCATTCATTCATTCATTCAATCGCATTTATTTAGCGCTTACTGTGTGCAGAGCACTGTATTAAGTGCTTGGGAAGTACAAGTTGGCAACATATAGAGACGGTCCCTAACCAACAACGGGCTCACAGGCTAGAAGGGGGAGACAGACAACAAAACAAAACATGTGGACAGGTGTCAAGTTGTCAGAACAAATAGAATTAAAGCTAAATGCACATCATTATCCAAATAAATAGAATATTAAATATGTACAAGTAAATTAAATCACATTGCCCCTTTCTACTTTACCACGCTGCTCTCCTACTACAACCCAGCCCGCACATTTTGTTCCTCTAATCATCATGATCTCAACTATCTTGCCTCCAACCTCTTGCCCACATCCTGCCTCTGGCTTGAAACACCCTCCCTCTTCATATGGGACTGATGATCGCTCTCCCCACTGTCAAAGCCTAATTAAAAGCACATCTCTGACCTTCCCTAAGCCGTTATTTCCTCCTCTCCCATTCCCTTCTGGCCTTCCTTTGAGTTTGTGCCCTTGATTCATCCCTCCCTCAGCCCTACAATATTACGTACATATCTGTAATGTATTTATATTAGTGTCTGTCTCTGCACACAGTAATTTGAGGTGGGGACACTAGTAAGGAAAACGTTGGAGAAATTCAGACAGTGGGGCAATGAAGGCTCCATTAGAGTAGTGATTCATTCATTCAGTCATATTTATTGTGTGCTTACCCATGTGCAGAGCACTGTACTGAGCACTCGGCAACAAATAGAGACAATCCCTACCCAACAACAGGCTCACAGTCTAGAAGGAGGGAGACAGATAACCAAGCAAAACAAGTAGACTTGCATCAGTAGCATCAATATAAATAAATAGAATTATAGATATATACACATCATTAATAAAATAAATGGAGAAATAAAACAATAAATATGCATACATATACACAAATGCTGTGGGACGGGGAGGGGGTAGAGCAGAGAAAGGGAGTAGGGGTGATGGGGAGGAGCAGAGGAAAGGGGGGCTCAAACTGGAAAGGCCTCCTGGAGGAGGTGAGCTCACAGGTGATCAATCAATCAATCAATCAATCATTTATTGAGCACTTACTGTGTGCAGAGCACTGTACTAAGCGCTTGGATAGTACAAGTTGGCAACATATAGAGACAGTCCCTACCCAACAGTGGGCTCACAGTCTAAAAGGGGGAGACAGAGAACAAAACCAAACATACTAACAAAATAAAATAGAATAGATATGTACAAATAAAATAAATAAATAAATAAATAGGGTAATAAATATGTACAAACATATATACATATATACAGGTGCTGAGGGGAAGGGAAGGAGGTAAGATGGGGGGATGGAGATGGGGGCGAGGGGGAGAGGAAGGTGATCACAAGGCTGGAGAGAATGAAAGATCTATGAAATATTACAGAGAAAGAACCAGCAGGATTTAGAGTCCCATTGAACGTATAGGTAAAAGACAGAGGAATCAAAGACGACACCAAGTTTCTAGGGCAGGGATGAAGACAGTGTTGTCGACGATGTAAGAATTAGGAGGAAAGAGGAGTTCCAGTTTGGAATATTTTGCATTTAAGTGCTTGCAGGCCAGCCAGGTGATGTCCTGCAGGCAGAAGAGAGGGTAAACTACAACAAAGGACAGGATTGGAGATTTGGATTTAGGAGCTCTCCAACTAGACCTGATAACTGCAACAATGTGAGCCCATGAGCCCACCAGGAGAATGTGTGGAATGAAAGAGGTTTTGGGACAATCCAGGTGGGCCAGCACAAAGGTCTGTCATAGAATCAACACTGACCCTCCTCTAGACTATAAACTCACTGTGGGCAGGGACTGTGTCTACCAACTCTGGTATATTGTAATCTCCCAAGTGCTTAGTACAATGTTCTACACACAGTGTGCGCTCAATAAACAGATCGATTCATCACCAGACCAGTCTTGATTTGAAACCTTTTGATGCCGCAAAGTCCCAGGGACAGTTACCTCCTCAACCTGATAGTCCAATAATCAAAATGCTGTCTCTCTGATCCATTTTATGATGAAATGTTTATGTAACAATTGGGTGAGTCATCCTGGCAAAAATGACACAGAACCATACACAAAAGACTCACCACGTTGTCATTTTTGCCTCGGTGCCTAGACCAGGAACAGATCCAGAGCTGAGTTTAAAAAAAATGAGCTACTAGCCCTGAAACTCCTTAAATAAATCCAGGGCTTAAACTGAGGACTTTCTCACATTACATAGCCAACTCTCTTCCTTTAATCCCTATCCAGTTCTTGGTGGTAGAGGGAGAAAAGTCCAGGAAATGTCCCTTTGGAAAAAATTGGGAACAGAAAGAGCTGCCCTCTGGGATGAGCACTTGGTATCTTTGTTTCTTTTCCTTTTCATGAATGTTCGGCAGAAGTACAAGGTTAAAAACTGGCTGGGGGAATTGCATTGTAATAATAGAATTAATTCAGCTCCCTCTGGGTGCAGTGCTTGTGTTAAACGTTTGGGAAAGCACAAATGAATCCCAAGACACATTCTCTGAGCCCAAGGAGCTCTAATGGTGTCACATCCTAATATTTTCAAATCAGCTAATCAGAATAATTGACCAAACAATTGATTTTATATATATATATATACACACACTTCCATATACACACATATATGGAAGGATATGCAAATGCTAGAGGTGGCTAATGATTGATATGTGATGAAGAACTTCATGGGGAAGGAAGTGGAGATAGGAGAGGTGATAGTGAGGTGTAGTAAGAAGATTGGCTTGAGAGGAGCAAAGTGGGTGAGCTGGGGAGAGGTGGTAGGAGAGAGCAGATTTATACAAGTTGTTGCCAACTTGTACTTCCCAAGTGCTTAGTACAGTGCTCTGCACACAGTAAGCGCTCAATAAATACGATTGATTGATTGATTGATTGATATAAGATGATGTGAGTTGGCAGAAAGTCTTGAAAAACTCAAGAAGCAGTGTTCCCTAGTGGATGGAGCTTGGGTTTGGGAGTCAGAAGAGCCTGGGTTCTAATCCCAATTCTGCCACCTATCTGCTGGGTGACCTTGGGCAAGTCATTTAACTTTAAACAAAGACTGAGAAGCAAACCACAACTTGTCAACTGCTGTAAGAGAGTTTAGAGTGTGTAAGAGGGTTTTAGAAGCTTTTATTTTACTCATCAGCTGTATGACTTTGGGCAAGTCACTTAACTTCTCTGTGCCTCAGTTGCCTCATCTATAAAATGGGGATTAAGACTGTGAGCCCCCCGTGGGATAACCTGATCACCTTGTAACCTCCCCAGCGCTTAGAACAGTGCTTTGCACATAGTAATCGCTTAAAAATGTCATTATTATTATTATTACTACTTAACTTCCCAGGGCGTGTGTTACCTCGTCTGTAAAATGGGGATTGAAACTGTGAGCCCCATGTGGGATTTGGACTGTGTCCAATTTAATTATCATGTATCTATCTCACCACTATAGCCTGACACGCAGTTTGTGCTTAACATATACCATAAAAAAAGGTGGAAATCCATGAAAGTCTCTCTCACGTCATATTACTTGTTTTTTTCCTCTTCTCTTGCCTTGCTTTCCCAATTGTCTTTTTAATTAAAAAAAACCCTTTTTCTTTTGCTTTCAGCAGAACATTCCTGCAGTATCCTTAGTTAACCCTCAGACATTATCAGAACTCTCATTGTCTTTTGCATTCAATTAGTTCTTTTTACCAAAAGTTTAAATGCTTATTTTAAAAATGCACAGGGCAAATGCTATATTTTTGTGGCATGAATTTTAGTTGCATTGGGAAAGAAAAGATATGCCATGCGAAATTTATATAACAACTTATCGATTGAATGTTGGCATGTCTGGAAAAACCATCACTTTCTTTGGGAAAAAATAATTAATTAAAATTAGAGCTTAAAATTAAGACTGGAAGAATTTAAATTCTTCCAGAACCAAGAAAATGCAGTATTTCACAAAATATCACTTTATTTCTTTCCGTTGGGCAATTTTTACATTACGATTATGGAAAAGCCCCGTTTCCTCTTCTCCCACACCCTTCTGCATCGCCCTGACTTGCTCCCTTTATTCTTCTTCCCTCCCAGCCCCACAGTACTTATGTACAAATCCGTCTTAATTTATATTAATGTCTGCCCCTGCCCCACCTAGAGTCTAAGCTCATTGTGGTCAGGGAATGTGTCTGTTCATTGTTATATTGGACTCTCCCAAGTGCTTAGTACTGTGTACCGAACACAGTAAGCCTTTAATAAATATGACTGACTGAATGAATGAATGAAAAGTAGTTTTGGGCAAATACTCGAAAGTAGACTACGGTCTTCACAGACTTGGCAATGCATTCAAACACAGTCACCAATTTTCCTTCTTGCAACAACCTATCATACTCTAACAGAGGTAGCTCCCCTTTGTGATAAGGCCCTGCATTATTTTCTAATAAATATCTAATTAATATCTAATGAAAGCACATCTCCTCCAAGAGGTCTTCCCTGACCAAGCAAACTCTCATCTCTTCTCCCACTCCCTTTTGTGTCACTTGCACTTCGATTTGTGCCCTGTATTGGCCCCTCCCTCAGCCCCACAGCACTTATGGCAGCGTGGCTCATTGGAAAGAGCCCGGGCTTTGGAGTCAGAGGTCATGGGTTCAAATCCCGGCTCCGCCAACTGTCAGCTGTGGGACTGTGGGCAAGTCACTTCACTTCTCTGGGCCTCAGTTACCTCATCTGTAAAATGGGGATTAAGACTGTGAGCCCCAAGTGGGGCAACCTAATCACCGTGTATCCTCCCCAGCACTTAGAACAGTGCTTTGCACATAGTAAGTGCTTAACAAAGGCCATCATTATTATGGACATATCTACAGTTGATTTATTTATATGAATATCTGTCTCCACCTCTAGGCTGTAAGCTTGTTGTGGGCAGGCAATGTCTGCCAACTCTGTTGAATTGTACTCTTCCATGCCCTTAGTATATTGATCTGCACACCGTAAGCACTCAATGAATATGATTGATTAATTGATTATGAATAAAAAAGGTGTGCTTGTCTTATGCTGTCAAGTCGTCTCCGACCCATAGCAACGCGATGGACGCATCTCTTCCAGAAACCTCACCTCCATCTGCAATGTATCCATCTGTAATGTACCCATAGAGTTTTCTTGGTGAAAATATGGAAGTGGTTTACCATTACCTCCTTCCCTGCAGTCTCCTTCCTCGACTCTCTCCCATGTTGCTGCTGCCCAGCACAGTTGAGTTTTGACTTGGAGCCGATTGCCTTCCACTCGCTAGCCACTGCCCAAGCTAGGAATGGAATGAGTAGGTCTCTGCCTGACCCTCCCTTAGTCAAGACTGGTAGAGTACTGAAAACTCTCCAGGTGCGACCCTGCGAGGGGAAAAAAAAAGGTGTGCACCTCCGGACTATTCTTTCTTCCAACATTCTTGGTGTCAGAAATCCCACTGAAAGGTTATCAAGAGTTTGTTTGTTTGATTTTTTGTTTTATGGAACTCGTTAAACACTCATCATGTGTCAAACATTGTTCTAAGCACTGGGGTTGGTACAAGTCAATTAGGTCGGACACAGTGCCTGTGCTGCATGGGGCTCACAGTCCCCAGGGAAAACAGGTTTTGAATCCCCATTTTACAGTTGAGGAAATAGGCCCAGAGAAGTTATTTGCCCAAGGTCTCACCCTGCTTGACACATAGTAAGTGCTTAACAGACGATAATAATAAAGATATTCATTCAATCGTATTTATGAACTGCTTACTGTGTGCGGAGCACTGTACTAAGCGCTTAACAACAGTCATTGCCCGAGCCAGGATTACAGCCTAGGTCCTCTTATTCCCAGGCCCATATTCTTTCCAACTGGCCACACTGCTTTTTTATGATGATGACCTTACTCAATATTCTGAACTTTAAAAAAAATCATTTTCATGATAGGGAAAATGAAAATAATTATGCTTTATCTGAGAGACTGGATGTTCAATGCATTTATTATTTATTGCACATTCAGTAACGTGCTGACTATACATTTCTACCAAATGGTGCAGAACAAATATCTTTATGGCCAAAGTATACAAGATGCTAAAGATCATACACATTTGTAAATTAATAAAAATGTGTTTCTAATGTTTTTTCCTTTTATAGAAAACAATTTTATTTAGGCACAAACACAAAACAAGGTTAAGGAGATTTTTCTAAAAAGAAATCTTACTAAAGCAAAAATGCAAGTCAACTAACAACCCTTTTGAAAAAAAAACATATTTACTATATATATAATTCACTTCATTCCTTAATACCTTCTTTATTTTACTCTTCCTTTTATACTAACCCTTGCATGAAATTGTTGCATTTTGTTTCCAAGATCCATGTAATTCATTTACAATGTTACTCTTTCTGTGACTTATGGTTTGACAATCTGATCAACATTACAAAGGGTTTTCTTATTATATTTTCTTTAAAGCTCTGATTTTTAAAAGAAAATTATCTATGTCCTATCAGGACCCGGGGTTTATTATTAGTTGTTCTTGCCTTTACGAACCTTTTAATTTTTTTCTTCACAAAACGTACAGCATGGTTAGGTGGTTTGACTGCTATATGGAAGGCATAAATATAGGTAATCTTACTTTCACAGCAGATCTGCTCTAAGGTTAATATATCACAGCTGAAGACCATTAGGAAATTAAAACCCCAATTCTGATCTCAAGATAGCAGCAGTACTGCACATTTAGAGTAATGCACACAGAAAATAACAGCTGATTTGGGAATTCCCTTTACATGAACTTTCCATGGAAGGTTCATTTCTGACACTTTACTTTTGAGTCTCAGCCATTTTACTAGACAGCAGTCCTGGATCCATGAAACGCTTTGAGCCTGTAACATATCAGAATGCAATTCTGGTCTTGATCCCATTGATTGAAAAGCATTTCAATTCAACTAAAGCAAAACAACAATATCCCTGAACAAGCAGAAGAGATCTGAGCAGTAAACACTATATACGTGTTTAAAAATTACGACTCCTTTCTTCCAAGACATACCTACCAACTCTCCCTCCAAACATATCTTGGTTTTACTTAAAAGTTGAACTGATAGTCCACAAGATTCTTTATGGAAAGTAATGAGATGTGGTTAGGAAAATGTGAAAAGTGCCTGGTATTCACTATTTTCTTCTCTGAAAATCTGTGTTTCACATAACCTAAACTTTAATGATTCCCAGACACTAGGTACTGCCCATAAGGATTTCCTGTTTAAAGAAAAAAAAAAATCCAAATGAATTTGACTGCAGAGTCTATTCCTCATAGAATATGGAAAAATTGAATTTATGTCAAAACCTGTAACATATGCAAGGGAAACTTGAAATAGGGACACGGAAAGCTCTGAGAGAGGTTAGATGCCATTTTCCGCCCACAGCTGAAAGGGCCCACACTCTTCATCTTTTCCAATGCACTTAACAAGCCTGTTTTTCTCCTTCCTTTGAGACCTCAGTTATCAATAGTAACCTGGTAAATCTTTGTTCTTAGCTGGTTTGGGAATTTTTAGGTTTCTGTGACCTTAGGAGCTTTAAAAAGGTTGGTATTGCTTTTATAGAAAGTTTGACCATCATCTCAGCATTTCACACTGTCTCATTGAAACATCTTTCCTAATTAAATGGCTTTTAACAAGTTCTCTAGATGTAACAATACGAAATGATGAAATAATTTACTTTATTTAAAAACTAGTAATAGTAGTCTAATAGGTTTAATTGAAGCCAAAAATGATGCTATTTGATTACTCAAAGTTCTGTTCCACTTAATCATATTTATTGAGCACTTTTACTGTGTGCAGAGTGCTGTACTAAGCACTTGGGAGAGTACAATACAACAATGTAATGGAGTTACAAGATATATTCCCTACTCACAATGAGTTTAAAGGCTCGTCGGAGGTTATACAATTACATAAACATTATTTTAGGACAAATAGCCATAAATCTGTGCAGCAGACAACTCTTAAAAGTACAGCCTTTTTTAGATGTGAACAAGGAAAATATATTTGTTGCTTCTGAACTGTATGAGTGCTTTCGTTAGAAAAAACATTTTTCCTCATTTTTTCTTAATACTTAACAAATGCGCTTGGAATATATAGGCCAATCTTAACCTTCCTAACCTTTGTGGCTACCTTTAATGGGATCATTTCTGGTATCATTAAGCATTAGCATAAATGACCTGACACTAGTTTACCTAAAAAATGTCAGCTACTGTTGAGTCATATGTACACTGTACGAAGTGATGAGGAGTTTGCATTTACTTGGTGGATTCAGGATATGGAGGTGACCAATCTGAATATTTCAGACAAAAAAAAATACCTAACCTTCTTTTTCCAATTACTTGGGCAGCCACTTGTCTGCTGGGTGACCTTGGACAAGTCACTTACCTTCCCTGTGCCTCAGTTTCCTCATCTGTTAAATGAAGATTTAATATTTATTGTCCCTCCTACTTTGATTGTGAGCCCTATGTGAGACAGGGACTGTGCCTGACCTGATTGATTTGTATCTACCCCAGCACTTAAGAACAGTGCTTAGCACATAGTAAGCACTTCACAAATACCATAATCATCATCATCATCATCAACAACACTGGTCTTTAAAACTGCACTGTACCATTTCTGGACTTTTATGAGTCCATGCTTCTTGTGAAATTTGGTTCAAAGTGATAGGGGCACTTATTTTGTTGTGCCTCTTTTTAGAGTGAACGTATTCAGGAAATATTTAAAACCTTTTTGCCCCACTACACCTTAATATAAAAAACACCCTTCCTTGTGGACAGCCTCCCTTGGGCTTAGTACAGTGTTCTGAATCCAGTAAGTGCTCGATAAATATGATTAACTGATTGACTGGGAAGTTAAAAGCTAAAAATGATTTTGATGAATATTTACTGTTCCTCAAATCAACTGCCTCTTTTGAATCACAAGGAAAGTCAGAGTATAACCTGGTTTTTTTTTAGACGTGTATTCAATTTATAGTCAAGAAACATGAGCGTAATTTCCATTTCACTGACTCTTAGCTCCTGAGATTTAAGTAATGCAGATAATTGTTATATTTCCTGAAAATGTAATATTTTATCTACCAAACTATTTTTCACTTTTTGGTCCTCTGAGAGAATTTCTCTGAAAGAACTAAATCACTGCAATCCTCTCCCTCATTTCTATTCTTTATCAAAAATTCTCACAAATTATTTTCCTTTTGGAGCCCCGATAAGGCCCATCACATTTATGAAATAGCCTATTATTGAAAAAGCCTATTATTGTATTTAGCAATCATCCGGGATTCCCCATTCTTAAAGAACTTTAAAAACATTAACTAATCCGTCTACCAAGTTCTCCAAACCAAAACCTGTGGTTCCTACTTTATAGAGTGGGAATCTGTCCTAGTGGATTGAGCAGGGACTTGGGAGTCAAAAGGAACTGGGTTCTAATCCTGGCTCTGACACGTCTTGCTGTGTGATCATAGGCAAGTCACTTAACTTCTCTGTGCCCCAGTTACCTCATCTATAAAATGGGAATCAAGACTCTGAGCTCCATTTACGACATGTATTGTATCTACCCCAGTGCTTAGTACAAAACCTGGCACATAGTAAAGTTCCTGGAATGCCCTCCCTCCTCAAATCCACCGACAATTATTCTCCTCCTCTTCAAAGCCTTACTAAAGGCACATCTTCCCCAAGAGGCCTTCCCAGACTAAGCCCGATTTTTCTTCACCTCTCACTCCCTTCTGCATCACTCTGACTTGCTTCCTTTGCTCTTCCCCCATTCCTCTGCCTCACGGTACTTGCGAATATATCTGTAATTTCATTTATTTATATTGATATCTATTTATTTGTACTTATTTATATTGATGTCTGTCTCTCCCCTTCTAGATTGTGAGCTTGTTGTGGGCAGGGATTGTCACTCTTTATTGCTGTATTGTACTTTCCCAAGCACTTAGTACAGTGCTCTGCACACAGTAAGCTCTTAATAAGTATAACTGAATGGATGAATTGAATGAACAAATACCATAAAAAACAAAGTTCTGATTTTAGCAAACTAAAACCGAGGAAGCAGTTAGTTCCACAGTAGGGTTTTTAGGAACCAGATCTCTTTTCGCTTTCTCCCATGGGGGAGAAAATACGATTTTTGTCTTTTATTAATTCAACCAGCAGTGGGTCTATTTCAATGACCCAGTGAAGGTGTCTCACTGGGTTAACGGAACTGAGAGTACTTGACCTTACAGAAGTTGCAATATCATCACCTCTAAGAGAAAAATATAATCATGGACTCAAATATCAAATAATGATCCCAAACACATATTTACAGTCAATCCAAATTTATGCAAACTTTTGGAGTTTCAGTCACATAACCAACTGATAGAGGATATCTAGCCGTTTTTCACTCTTGTTCCATCCCCCTCAACCCTGCCGCTGAACTCCCATGTTTCCCAGAGTGCAAGGAAACTGGTGGTTATGTAAGGTATGGAGTAAGGATACTGGCAGCAGCTGTCAATCATGTGGGCGTGCAAGCAATCAGGAGGCATGCCCAAAGAGACAGCACCAAAGATCTGATATGTACCTTGTTACCTGAGCTCATTCCTTTCTCCAGACCCACTCTGCTAAATTTTGACATAAGTTCCTGTGCCCTTTTGTTAATTTGAAAATAAAGCTCCCAATATAAAGCAATAAAGCAAAATAGCAAGATCAAAAATTACTTTCTTTTGGATTATCATGCCAGGTTCATTCATTCATTCATTCAATCATATTTAAAAAGAAATAAATAAAATAAATTTTGGTATTTGTTAAGCGCTTACTATGTGCAAAGCACTGTTCTAAGGGCTAGGGAAGGATACAAGGTGATCAGGTTGTCCCATGTGGGGCTCACAATATTAATCCCCATTTTCCAGATGAGGTGACTGAGGCCCAGAAAAGTGAAGTGACCTGCCCAAAGTCACACAGCTGACAAGTGGCAGAGCTGGAATTTGAACCCATGACCTCTGACTCTGAAGCCCAGGCTCTTTCCACTGAGCCGTGCTTGAGCACTTAATGTGTGCACAGCACTGTACTAAGTGCTTGGGAAGTACAAATCGGCAACATATAGATTCATACACGCAATACTCTAATTTTTGTTCTAATCTTCATCATCATCATCAATGGTATTTTTTGAGTGCTTACTGTGTGCACAGCACTGTGCTACGTGCTTCGGAGAGTACAGTACAACAGAATTGGTAGACAGGTTCCCAAGCCAGTGTGACCCTACAGCCTAGTACACTCACTTTTTCATTAACCGATATTTTCTTTACGAGACTTGGCTAAAATGTTGTTTGGAAATTGGGGAAAGGTCATCCAACTGTGTGAGCCTCTTTGGATAATAATAATAATAATAATGGCATTTGTTAAGCGCTTAGTATGTGCAAAGCACTGTTCTAAGCACTGGGGAGGATACAAGGTGATCAGGTTGTCCCACGTGGGGCTCACAGTCTTAATTCCCATTTTACAGATGAGGTAACTGAGGCACAGAGATGTTAAGTTACTTGCCCAAGGATATAATGAGTCATGGGGTCCAAAGAAATGGCTTTTGCATGCAGGAGCAGGAAGGTTGAGAACGACAACAGAATGAGAAGCAGCGTGGCCTAGTTTATAGGACATGGTCCTGAGAGAAGAACCTGTGTTCTAATTCCAGCTCTGCCACGTGTCTGCTGTGTGACTTTGGGCGAGTCATTTAACTTCTCTGAGCCTTAGTTAACCTCATCTGTGAAATGGGGATTAAGACTGTGAGCCCCATGTGGGACATAGACCGTGTCCAACCTGATTACCTTGTATCTACCTCGGAGCTTAGAATAGGGCCAGGCACTAGTAAGCGCTTAACAAATACCATTAAAAAAATGTGTAGGGTTTTGAAAGAACATAATCCCCACGATGTGGGAGAATGGGATGTGATTTTAGTTCCTCCCCTACCTCTCGGAGAAGATCAGCAAATAGCTGTGAAATGGTTTGAGTTCCTCAGCTGAAAGGAACTCCAGTGATTTGTATAATTTACTAGGAAACTAAGACAGAGACCCTCAGAAATTTACATCTTCTTGGAATTAGGTGGGGATTTCTGGGCTCCACTCCTTACTCTTCTTGGCCATAACCAACAAATATGGGTCTGGTACATTTTGCAGTGAGTGAGAGAATAAAATCTATATAAAAGAGTGGCTATGTTACTGACCTCGGTAGAGGAGATAAAATAAATCATTAGAACGAAGATCAAACAATTTAAACATGACATCGCCGGACTATGGTCTTAGGTTTTGTTGACTTAAATACATTATAACCTATAGGTAACCAAGAAATACGCAAACATTAAAATGAACTTGAATATTTTTATTCAAAAATTGACACAGACTACCTTCATGTATTCTGGACTTTTGATGTCCCATTATTTTTCTTCTCTGAGTCGCTGAGAAAACGGTAACTTGGAGAACTAGAGAATACATGTTTATAGCTCAACAAGTGCCATTTCTTTTTAAATTTCCATTGCTCAGTATGATTTCGGAATATACAGGCATATATCCATACTTGCGTTATAAAAATTAACTTCTAAACTTGCACCACCCTTTTGTTCGCCCCTTAACCGATATCACTTTTTGACTTTATATAATGTTACACCATTATAACACAATAAAAATCAAACCTTTAAAACTATAACTTATATATTATCCTTAAATTTAGCTGAAACAAGTTTGTAAGATAAATTTCCACATTTAACACCAATATAGCATTGTCAAAAGCTCTTGTTACTTGAGAGAGCATTAAAAATCCATTAGAGTTGCTAAGATTAAACACTGGATTTCTTTCAGGCATTTCAAAATTTTGCCTTATTAACTCCAACTAATGACATGTGTTACTCTAGCTGAGTGAAAGGAAACTGTACTTCTCTACATTGGGCTGTAGACGATGGCAGTAAGCCCAAATCTGGTCACAATCCAAATCCATTTCTGATTTCCTTCACAGAACGTCAAACTGATACCACCTCAGCTATTTTAAATGAATCATTTAGTTTCTTTTTACTTCTCCATAGAAGTTGAATAGCTAAATGGAAGCAGCTATGAATACTGTGGCACAAAAGATGAGTTTGAAAACGTCCTTCTAAATTACACCCAATGTCAATGAAATGGGTTTCTTTCCTGTACCAGTAGGAGAACCTGTAATTTTAAGGACTAGAAGAAATTCCAGTTTGATAGTAAACAAATTTTAGCTTTGCTTGGCATTTCATTTCACTGTAGAGACTGTACTCAGTGAAGATAGACGCTCCTTACATCCATTTATGTGTAATGCATTTTAAAATTTTGTGCGAATGCATGTAGAAGGGAGGTAAGGGAGGTACAGTTACAACTCAAACTAGTACAACTTTTCTAAGGGATTAGTGATGTTGTGCTTCAGTTAGGAAGGTTCCTAGATTTCTTTCACAATCCTGAGAGCAATTCAGGGTCTAATTGCAAGGAAATGACCTGATGAAAAATTTCACTTGCTAAGCTGATGTACTTATAAGGTAGAGATGTGATAGTTGCTCTTGGATACGATTGTGACTAAATTCAGCCTTTCAACAACTCCATGCTACTACCTCGGCATCATCATTTTAAGCTGCTTCCTGGAGGATCAGGGGAGCCCTTAGCTCTGGCACAGCGGAAGAAATGCAAGCCTTGTTTGGGCTTTGGGGTAAATACTTGCAGGATTTAGGTGTTCTAGTGGACGTTGCAGGTTGCCCCATAACATTTTTGGAAACCTTCAATAATTTTACTTAGCGTTCTACTGGGTCGCTCTTTTGTATATGGACATCCAAATTTTCAGTAGTAAAAAGTGCTTGAATTGGTATAATGGGAATGATTTAACCGAGACACCCAAATGAGGAACTGTGGCTAAATGAGGAAAACAATAGTTGAAGTAGTCATCGAGATGATCTGTGGTGAAATGTCACTACTCTGCAAAACATTCAGATTTCACTGTCTCTTTTTTGTGTCCCACAGAAATGAGATGTATACACCAACACCCAAAACACAACATACTGTCACGAAAAGATCTAACCACACATCAAATGACATCTAATATTTGCTTTTATACTCCGACCAACGCTGTTGAATGCTATTACTGTGAAAGACTAGGGCTTTAATGAAGATTTGATTCACAGTTACTTCATATATATTTACCTGGCTGGAAGTACATATAACACTGGCATTTCAAGCTTCACAATGATTTAGGACCATATTTTCAGCCGGGCCGACAAACAACCCTCCCTTCATGCTTATTCAAGTATTGGGTCCAGGAATCCCCTTTGGGGAAAGAGCAAGACAAAGCCCCCACATGAAGGTGTTTACACCTGTATGTCCAACGGGTGTATACAAAACTGGCCTCTAACACACTCACATAGGGAGGGAAGAGTTAAACTGAATGGCCCTTAAATGCTATCATGAATAGCACTTTAATTAGCATCTACTTCTTTTTTGTACAAAGGTCCTTGTTTTACACAGAAATGCAACTTTACAATAGTCCGGCTAAACCAACAGTTTGTCAAGATGGCAATGATTATGTTTCTTCTAGCCCTTGTATGCCATGCACTTAGTAATGGTTTTCACAATAAACACTATTTTTACCTTGATTATTAATATAATCTCAGTCACTTTGGAAATTTGGATTTTGTTTAAGAGCTGAGATTGTCTCTTACTACTTGTTAATTCTCGTATGTGCCACGACTGGAAATCTCTTCACATCTTGAAATAAAGTATTGGCTTAATCATAAAATAATGCAGTAGATGAGATATTTAACAATAATTATTTATCCATGAACTAGATATTTCTAGAAATGGAGGAATTCAAATCTTTCTTACCCAAACATAATGTCCAAGCAAATTATCTTCAGGCGCCCATACAACTAGAAATCCTGACTCAATGACTCTTGGTTGAAATGGTATTTTTACTATTTTGGGGTTATATCATTTTTTCTATTAGGCTGGCAAAAACATGTATACAGATTTTTTGTAATCAAATTGTTATTTAAAAGAGTTGCCCGTGCATCTTCAAAATGCTTTAAACTGAAGTGCCAGATTCCAACTGAATTCAGATTTTCTATCAGCTTACTTAATAGTGTGTGAATATATATAGGAAGAAGACATGCATATATATGCCCACCGTGTACTGTTAGCTAAACAAAAAAGCCACAGGATTACTGCTTTTTTGAAGTGTTTTATAAAATACAGAATTTTTATGAAACTATTTTAAATAATCACAGTGCTTAAATCTGAAAACTGGGCAGTGTTTTGGCAACCCAACTCTTCTTAGGAAATTGCAGATGTGCACACACTAGAAACACATTGTGCCAACACAAAAGAAAAACCCTCCAAAAGACACACAAGTAGTAAACTGCAAGGCAATGAGCAATGTTTTGAAGGAATATGCCTAATGAAGAACATTAAAGTGTAATAAGTCACTCATGAGCCAAGTTCGTACAAATACTTAAAATGAAAATCTCTTGCTAAAGCAGCATTAAGTACAAACACAAGAAAGGAAGTGTCAACCTATTTACTTTCTCATATAAGCTCTATAAGAGCCACAACAATCTCTTTACTCTATCAAAGTCATAGCAAATCCTGTTCAAAGTTGTAGCAAATTTTGTTCTTTGCTAATGCAACGTCTAACATAACTAGCTGAACAATCTACATAAGCAAGTTAGCAGATTTACTGGATTAACTAAAATGAGCACCGCCAACTCATGAATTGCCAAGATAAAACACTTTTCTTCATGCTACACTGATGTGACGTGATGTATTGGTAATATACTCAAAATCAAGAAGATTTGAAATTAAGAAGCTGTCACCATCAAGAATTACTGAGAGCAAAATCTCTGGAAGAGAATCAGTTGAAAATAACCTGCACTTTCAAAACAGCTCTCTTAGAAATGATGATGATAATGATTTTATAACGTAATATTAGTAAAATGGATGTAATGGGAAATAAGTTGTGTTTCGTGAATGCGCTTCACCTACATCAATCTATAGATAGCATATCTGGTATCAAACTCCTCTTCATTGTGCTAAAGGTAAGAATCATTTTAAATCTGGTAAAAGAAATGTTCCTCTTGCTAAGGAAAGATAATATACTTCTACAAATTTTAAAGATCTCAAATGTTGAGACAAGTTCTGTACTAAGGTTTCCTGTTTCCCCTCAGGCCTAAGACAGGGTTTCGCTTTATTGTCAAGACACTGCTAACCCTACTTCTGACTGACAAGTTCAGCTAATCGGGACCAAATGTTTTTCTGAAAATTTTTTTTCTTCTTTGTGTTTCATGCTTGTATCATGCTGCCTTGGTACGAGGCAACCATAAAAATGGAACTTTCGGGTACAACTGTGTCGTATTCAACTATATCCATAATTAATGAACAATTGACCTCAAAAGTTGTAAGCATGAAGTGCATGGTCAGTCATAAACATGGACCAAATCGGGTTATCTGCTCAGTTGGTGAGTAAAAAATTGGCTCTGTCAAGTCCTGAAACTAGAATTCTCATCTAGTCTGATATGCGCTCTGAGAGGGGAAATCACAAACAATCATAAGTAAAGCCACTTTGGAAAGCAGTTAAAACAAACTACCAAAAACGAGTTTGCCAGTCTAGAAATTAACGTTGGCTTAACCAGGTTTGAATTGCACAAAGAACGAGCCAGTGGACTTCCCATTCTTTGCAGTTCCTTCGCCTCGTGAGTCCATTACCTTTCACAAAGAAATTTTAACTATCAAACTTGTCCATAAATTTTGCCGCTGAGGGTGAAACCATCCAGTTAGCATATACACTATCATTTGCATATCTTGAAAACACAGAGTTAGTGCCATCGAATCTTGTGAGTGGTACAGGACTCTCCTCGGGCCAGTTCGGGTATGACATGCCTAAAAATGAAAACAGATAATTTTTTCTGCACTGAAGAACCAAAACTTCATGTGCAGACAGTAAGGCCCTTGGCAAAACTCCTTTAATGGTAAATGAAAAAGCTGGCTTTTATGCCAAATAAATGGATTGTTTTTGCCTCAAGGTTCTGAAAAGCAGTCATGCTGAAGGGCAAAGACCCTTAAAAAAGCACCAAGTGCTGCTCTAGTAAAGTAATTCCGCAGAAGTTACCAATTTTGTTCATAAGAGCTCCCAACTATCATCAAAACCTTACTATTTCTATGCTGATTCAAGTAACGGCACATTGATGCCTCGATATGCTATTGCAACAAGAGGTTTTTGCAGGACAAAAAGGAACCTATAAATCTAATGTCTTCATCGTCATGGAATATCTAGATACTTTTGCTTAGTCCAAGACAAAGCGGGTACAATCTCGAGACTAAATAATAGACTAGTCCCAAAGCCATTTGTGAGTATTAGATTCAACATGCAGAAAAATGGATAGTTCTCGACTTCAAAATATTTTCATACTAAAGAATTCCAAAAAAATTAAAAAAAATAAATAATCTAAAAAGTCCCAGGATCTGTGCAATTAATCAAGAAACAAAAAGTAGGAGTTTTGGCAAGAACCATATTTACTGTCTATCTCACCACCACAATACAATAGAACATGTTCTGTTTTAAAACACTGCTACAGATTTTAGTGCTGGCTGATTGATGACAGTTGTAATGATAATATGATACCCAAAGGATGTGAAAACAGCAGAACAGTTTTGTTTTCCAGAGGGGCCATCACCGGTTCTGTTTTCAGAAAGCTCTAAAGCAGCAGTCACTTTCTCCTAATTTCTGCACAGTGCAAATTGAGCCCAAATTCCATCTCATGCCAATATAAGCACAGACCTTCACCCACAAACCTCTCACTTGTGTACAAGAGCTGAGGTTGCGGAATTCATCTGGATGGCCCAAAGATTTTTAAATTTAACTGGGCTATAATATCAAATTCAGCCATCTTTTTTTGTAAAAAAAAAAAAACAAATGCCTCAAAAAATCCAGATTTACTCAAGCAGTTAAATCAGAGGTGCATTAACCCAAAATACTTAAATTACTCCCAACCCTTCACAAGAGTATACTTTGATTCATTCATTTGTTAACCATTTCCTATATACCCTGAGAGTACTTCCCTGATCTATTTTTTTCCTGTATCTACTTTGTAATTTAACTTATTTTCACATCCTTTCTCAAACACAGTTGCAAAATGCCTAAAGTATGAACCTAATGCAAAGTTTGACATTTACAAATAAAAAAAGGCTTCCAAGCAAACTTTGATTGGTTTCACTCGGACCAGAAACACTCTTTAAAGGGTTACAGAGTGTGAGGACAGTGCAGAAGGAAAAATCATGGTTTGTGTTGCTAGAATCTAGTAAATGCATGTGAAATTCTACCATAGAGTTTGTTTTCAATCCATGTGGAAGGAAGGGTTCGAGGGAGGGGAGCATTATTACAGTCCACGAGGGGTGTCTCCTCTTCGGAGAGGCCGTCATCATAGAGTAAGGAGTCGGATGGGGTGGAAGCAGCAAGATCCAAGTAGTCCTGTTGAACAGACCGATGAGAAAAGTCAGGATACAGGCACCCCAAAACCTTCTACACTCACCCTCCCTCACCCCCACAGCACTTATGTGCACATCCGTATTTCATTTATTTAATCTTACTGTCTGTTTGTCTGTCTTCCCCTCTGCACATCCTATTTCATTTATTTAATCTTACTGTCTGTCTGTCTTCCCCTTCAGACTTTATGCTCTTTGTGGGCAGGAAATGTGTATAAAACTGTTTACTGTTTTATTGTACTCCCCCAAGTGCTTAGAACAGTGCTTTGTATGCAATAAGCGCTCAATAAATATGACAATGAATGCATGAACATGTCTACCAACTTTGTTCTACTGTAGCCTCCCAAGTGCTTAGTACAGTGCTCTGCACACAATTGCTCAATAAATAGTAATAATTATGGCATTTGTTAAGCACTTTCTACGTGCTAAGAGCTGAAGTAGATGCAAGATAATCAGGGTGGACACAGTCCCTGTCCCACGTGAGGGCTCACAGTCTTAATCCCCATTTTACAGATCAGATAACTGAGGCACACAGAAGTGAAGTGACTTGCTCAAGGTCACACAGCAGATGAGAGGCAGAGCCGACATTAGAACTCATGACCTTCTGACTCCCAAGCCCGTGCTCTATCCACTATGCCATCATGCTTCTCTAGGACTGATTAACTGATTGAAACATGAGGGTTGTTTAGGTCAAAAACGCAACATTTTCTTGATCTCCTTCCTTTCAATACGGACTATTTGGCAACCTGTGTGTTTGGAGAAACATCAAGTTCCTTAAAAATGTGGCGCATCTGTGTCACTCCTATTTTAGCATTTGCTTGTCTAGTAATGTCATAAGCCCACCAAAGATTTTCTGGATGTATTAGGCCTTTCTTAGGCCATAGATAGCATGCCACAATCCAGTTCTTAGCCTTTAATGAGTGGGGCTTGTATTTTTTACATCAAGTATCCAAGCAAGGAGTAATTTCAATTTGCACAAACCCACCATTTTCATAATTCAGTGACTTGATAATACCCTCAAAATGCAGTAATTATGGCATCTGATCCTGAGTTGTAATGCGGAGGGTTGCCACCAGAATTAGAGTGCTGTCAGAATTAGGACAGTTTTTTGCTGTTTGTTTGTTTGTTTTTTCAGAAAATCCAATTTTGTATTTAAATGTCTACTGTGTTCTGCCTTAGTGTTGGAAAAAATGTCACTACACAAACGTATATTTTGTACAGTAATATTTAAAGATATGTAGTCTTTGTGGGAATATAAATACCTCCTGTAATTATGCAATTGAGATTTTTTTTAGTCAAAGCATATCAGAAATTCCTAAACTGGTTTCTGTTATGCCACAAAGTCTTATTTAGGTTTGTTTTGCTTTTGGGAAGTCTTTATGTAGGCATCTCCTTAGTGGTTGCTTGAGAAATGAAGAGCTATCTGGTTGGCACGCTAAAAATCTATCTCTCTCTCTTCTTCTCATTTAAAAGTCATGCGCTAACCGAAGCAATATATTCCTAAATCAGGAAGTTGGAAATCCGAAAGAGGATATTCCCTCCAAATGTACAAATGCTGTTGGATCTCTTACAAGGTGTCACTCAAATTAGTCAGTCAGTCAATCCTATTTATTGAGTGCTTACTGTGTGCAGAGCACTGTACTAAGCTCTTGGAGAGTACAAATAACAATATAAAAACATATTCCCTGTCCCAAATGAGCTACATTCCCTTTGTCAAATCCACCTGATTAGAGATCAGCATCTCAGAATTTGGTTTACTAAGGACTCACCCTACTTTTCACCATCATTTTCTCTAGTTCTTTGCTAATCTCTGCAAAGGTTGGTCTCTTATCTGGTTCTTGCTTCCAGCACCGCAACATCAAATTGTACCTGCAATGGAGAGAGTGAAAGATAAAAAGAGGGCTGCCTGAAAGGGGCTTTCTCAAAATAGGGATCCTGTAGCCAAAGTAGCTCCAACCATCAGGAACTCCAAGTATTGTAATTATTTATAGTACCAGAAATGCATGTCTGTATGTATTTTTATATTTCTTCAGCTACTGACCAAACAGCCTCATAAACAATGGGTTTAGGTGAGTAATCCACCACCTCTCCAACCCCAGATAATATTTTCAGCTGCCAGTGATATAATGGGCAGTTTTCTGCAGTATTTTGGGAGTTCTTTTTAAGTTCTCAAAAGGTACTTTGGCTCTGAAATTCAGTCATGCTGGATCCCGATTTCCACTGGATTTCTTGGTCTGCACCCTTTCCTGGAGTCTTCCTGTTTCACTAACTCAGAACAACTTAATTTTACAATAGGCTTACTTTTCATTTTAAACTGCCCTTAGGAAGCAGACGTACGCATGAATTTGAACTGGAACCCTAGCACATGGAAATTTTGAGTAACTAAAAGACTAACTTTATTAAAGGACAAAAAAACAGAGCCGACAGCTGCTAGGAAATCGAAATGTGGACCCATTTATGTAACGCACAATGTGAGATTAAAATTCATAAAGAGCATTTGTTGCAGTCTCTCGTTGTCATTCCTTAGCATTTAATCGACAACTACTGCCAAGATGGTCGTGTCAAAATCAAGAGCTTGTTATACTCATTTTAGGAAATATTTCATTTGCACCCTCAAATTCAGGAATTCAACCATACTGCTGAATAAAGTGATTACTTACATTTCCTCACTGCAGTTTTCAGGTCTCTCCATTCTGTAACCAGTTTTCAGGAGGTTAAAGAGTCGTTCTGGAGCAATCCCAGGATAAGGGTTACCACCGAGGGTCACGATCTCCCAGAGTAGAACACCAAATGACCACCTGAAGGCCAAATGGAGCACATGTACTGATTTCAATTCTTAACTTTTAATATGCTAACCCCGTCTTGGCTCCTACATGTCGCAGTACACTTTTCCTTCCATGCCTCTGAGGACATTTTTGGTGTACGAACGTTTCTGAGAGTGACCCAGCTCTACAGTCTAAGATCTTCCACTTGGACAGGGCAGTGACCGGGCCGACTATCTTGTATCTACCCCAGTGCTCAGTAAAGTGCTTTTAAATACAATACTTAATACAATACTTAAATACAATAATCATGATAATAAAATACTTCAAGTTCTTGCACACGGTTTCCTGGCTAAACAGCATAATGTAATAATGAGTTAGACCACGGGTGATTCCATGACAGTGTTGTCTCTTAACACTGATAAGAGCATGAGCTTGGGGAAGAGTACAGTGGTACTTATTGAACACTTACTTTGTGCAGGGCACTGAGCAAAGTGCTTGGGAGAGTACAGAACAAAATAATAATAATAATGATGGCATTTGTTAAGCACTTACTATGTGCACAGCACTGTTCTAAGAGCTGGGGGGGGATACAAGGTGATCAAGTTGTCCCACGTGGGGCTCACAGTCTTAATCCCCATTTTACAGATGAGGGAACTGAGGCTCAGAGAAGTTAAGTGACTTGCCCAAGGTCACACAGCAGACAAGTGGTGGAGCCGGGATTCGAACCCATAGAGTTGGTCAACACATTCCCTACACACTATGAGCTTACAGTCTAGAGAAGGAGACAGACATTAATATAAACAAATCACCTAAGTGCTGTGGGGCTGGAGGTGGGGTGAATACCAAGTTCCCAAGGGGTACTTAAATATCCATTCTAATGCTTAAGGATATCTCCAACTTTTCCCTCTACAGTCCTAATTTTTCCTCAAGTAATCCATTAGTGATCTCTCATCCATTAATTTATCAAACCCTTCTTGAAACGTCATATTTTTGGCTTGAACAGCTTCTTGTGGTAATGAATTCCATATGCTTATTACCTGTTTTGCAAAATATTTCCTTCTATTTTCACGTTTCAGTGTGCCTGATAATAATAATAACGGTATTTGTTAAGTGCTTACTATGTGCAAAGCACTGTTCCAAGCGCAGGGATAGATACATGGTTATCAGGTTGTCCCACGTGGGGCTCACAGCCTTAGTCCCCATTTTACAGATGAGGTAACTGAGGCACAGAGAAGATAAGTGACTTGCCCAAAGTCACACAGCTGACAAGTGGTGGAGTCAGGATTCGAACCCACGACCTCTGACTCCAAAGCCCGGGCTCTTTCCACTAAGCCGCACTGCTTCTCTAATCACTGATCTCTGTGTTGTGGGATATTGTGAACAATAATTGTAGGATCTGGTGAACAGTAACTCCGTATCCGTCCAATCTGTGCTCTTCCTGACTGTGTAGATTACAGTCCTTCCCAATGTGAAAGCCTTTCTTTCCCCCTGGTCACAATGGCTGCTCTCTTTTGTATCATCTCCCGACTGTATTTTGAGCTTCCTGATGTGTGGCCACCAGAACTGTTCCCAGAATTCTAGTTGCAGAAGCAAGTCGGTTTCATTTATTGACAAACTATCAATCAATCAATCAATCGTATTTATTGAGCGCTTACTGTGTGCAGAGCACTGTACTAAGCGCTTGGGAAGTACAAGTTGGCAACATATAGAGACGGTCCCTACCCAACAGTGGGCTCACAGTCTAGAAGGGGGAGACAGAGAACAAAACCAAACATATTAACAAAATAAAATAAATAGAATAGATATGTACAAGTAAAATAAATAGAGTAATAAATATGTGAAAATATATACATATATACAGGTGCTGTGGGGAAGGAAGGAGGTAAGATGACTTTTATTCCAGTTCCAACCTCTTTCTGATGATACCTGGTATTTGTTTGGTCTTCTAGGTGTCACCTAAGGCCTCATACTGGCTTTACAATGTCATGGTTAGTTGAAGGGTGACTGGAGTACAGTGCTCTGCACACAGTAAGTGCTCAATAAATACGATTGAATGAATGAATGGAGACTTTCTGTACTCAAAAAAGTTGGTTTTCCTACACGAGCCATCCTTCACAACATTACATGCTTCTTCTAGCTACAGATTCTAACACAGAGGGTCAGCAGTTTGCTAAGACCATCAGCTCTTAGTGCCTCAAGAGAATTTCCATTTCCGATCCCAGCATACCGATACTGGGCAATGCTTTAAGATGCTATGGAGTGGGGCACGGAGGGCGGAGAAGGAGATGTGGAGATAATGGAGCAATATCAACTAAAGTAATGATGGCAAGTCAGCAACTCGCTAACTTCAGGCATGATGGCACCATTAGGAAATTAGTGGAAATGGAACGTGCCAACTCCGCTATATCGCACTCTCCCAAGTGCTCAGTACATATGTGCTCTGCACTCATTAACGCTCAATGAGTATCACTGATTGAATGTTTATTTTTCATCCCGATTTGCATGTAATGGATAGCCCGTAGCAGGATTCATATGCTGATCCTTTAATGAGAAGAATTCTCTTTTTAATAATAATAATAATAATAATAATAACAATGATGGTATTTGTTAAGCGCTTACTGTGTGCCAAGCACTGTTCTAAGCCCTGGAGTAGATCCAGGGTAATCAGGTTGTCCCCCGTGGGGCTCACAGTCTTAATCCCCATTTTACAGATGAGGTAACTGATTCATGGAGAAGTTAAGTGACTTGCCCAAAGTCACACAGTCAATAAGTGGCCGAGCCGTGATTAGAACCCACGACCTCTGACTCCCAAGCCAGTGCTCTTTCCACTTAACCATGACTCCCCTACCCTCGCCTATATTTGGAGGATTTCTGTTATGTACAAAAAAAATAGTAACAAAGTAATGAATGAACTAATATCATCATTATATTATTATAACATAATAATAATTAGGGTATTTATTAATCACTTACTATGAGCCAAGCATGGTACTAAGCTTTGGGGTAGATACAAGATAATCAAGCCAAATACAGTCTCTCACACTGTAAGCAGGAGGGAGAAGCAGGTATCAACTCCCCATTTTACAGATGAGGAAACTGAGGCACAGTAAAGTTGAGTAACTTGCCCAAGGTCACACAGCACGCAGGTAGCAGACCAGAATTAGAACCCAAGTGTTTTGATTTCCAGGCTCTGCCACTTGCATGATTCCAGCCTGTTATTTGCCTGCTGTGTGACCTTGAGCAAGTTGCTTAACTTCTCTGGGCCTCAGTTTCCTCTTCTGTAAAATGAGGATTCAATACCCATTCTCCATCCTCGTCTGCTTCTTTTGAGAAGCAGCGTGGCTCAGTGGTAAGAGCATGGGCTTAGGAGCCAGTGGTCATGGGTTCAAATTCCGGCTCCGCCGCTTGTCAGCTGTGTGACTTTGGGCCAGTCACTTCACTTCTCTGTGCCTCAGTTCCCTCATCTGTAAAATGGGGATTAAGATCGTGAGCTCCACATGGGACAACCTGATCACTCTGTATCCTCCCCAGCGCTTAGAACAGTGCTTTGCACATAGTAAGCGCTTAACAAATACCAAACTTATTATTATTATTTCTAGACTGTGAGTCCACTGTTGGGTAGGGACTGTCTCTATATGTTGCCAACTTGTACTTCCCAAGCGCTTAGTACAGTGCTCTGCACACAGTAAGCACTCAATAAATACGACTGATTGATTGATTGATTATTTAGACTGGGAGCCCCATGTGGAACAGGGACTCTGTCCAACCGATTAACTTACAGCTACCCCAGTATTTTGAACAGCACTTGGCACATAGTAAACACTCGAGTACCATAAAAATATGTTTTTCTCTAAAGTTTCCACTTCATATTTTTCCTCCTGCTTGCTACTCTAATGCAGGTTCTTACCCTGGTAATCAGAATCCCCAGACCTGTACTATCCCACTCCCTGCCACCGTCTTCCTCAGGGTGGAAGAGACTGTTTGCTCTTTTTGGTTTGTTTTCCTGCCTTCAGGCTGTATTTGCTCTTGAATATGTGCAGCAGCTTCAGATGTTTACAGACCCCAGAGAACCTTCGGACATATAAATGAGGTAAAATGTAAAAAAGGTCTGTGAATGATAAAAGCTATTTTACAATATTTTTCTCTGAGTTGTTAATGAGGGAGGAAGGTAAGGAAGAAGAGGAGGAGGAGGAGAGAGAGAGAGAGAGAGAGAGAGAGAGAGAGAGAGAGACAGAGACAGAGACAGAGACAGAGAGAGAGAGAGAGAGAGAGAGAGAGAGAGAGACAGAGAGAGAGAAAACAGGAAAAGACAAATAAGAGCCTGTGGGTTGGCACTGTCCTGTGTGTCTGGCCTTCACCATAAAATGCAAAAAGATGTGTTGAGGTTGGGTGGAAAAATCACAGACCCTCAAAACTCAAATATTGCTAAAACAAATCACAGCCAAATACCAACATATCAAAAATGTAATTCTCAGGGGGGGAAAATAAGCTGTTGCTGAGAACTATTTCAGCATTCTGGAGCAGATTCAAGAGCATTAAATTGGCTTAACAAAAGTGGTTTCGTCACAATCCATATTTCTAAAAAATGTCACCATCCCTATGTTTGCCAATTAAAGTGAGCATTTTTGGATCACCTTCAACTTGTGAATGTATTCATATAATTCAGTCAGGCTTTTCTTTAGATTTTGCGTGTGACTGGAGAGTTTATTTTTTTATTTTCACATTCTCATTGCCCAGAAGGTGCTACATCCAAAGACGCCATGTTACAGCCTGACTCACACTCGCACCAATCACCCAGACTCAGGAAGCCATCCCGGACAGGGTTCCTCAGACCTGGTAATGCTCTTAAACATTTCTGAAGCAGTCAAAGTGGTCATGAATATTTTCAAAGTGAGGACTATTCTCTAAGGAATCATACCTAAGCAGGGCACTTATGCCATGATGCTAATTATATGCTCGTCCCCAGATGGCTTTTTTTAGCATTATGATGCTCAACTGACGTTGTCACTATAAATCCTCCTGAATGTGTGATTTGCTCATTTTGTGCTCCCTAAAATACTGAGCACAGTGCTTAGCACTCAGTAGGCGGTCAGTCTATCCAGTCTCACAGAACTTATGTACATAGCTTTATATTAAATATTGCACATTATTTATTCATATTAATGTCTGTCTCCCCCTCTAGACTGTATGCTTGTTATGGGCAGGGAACATGTCTGCCAATTCTGTTCTACTGTACTCTCCCAAGCATTTAGTACAGTGCTCTGCACATAGTAAGTGTTCGATAAGTACCACTGATTGCTCAATAAATACTACCAATGGACCGTAGTCAGCTCCAAAGTTGGAGGAAGTTGAAGAGTGTTACTGGTTCCAAAAATGTCCCATGCATCTTTCACACTCCCTCCCCTTTGATATAAGCTCCCATCTCTGGCATCTTTCTTCCTTGTCTTTTCTCACTGCCCAGGAAATATTACTCTTCTTAATCTCCTTCTTAATCTCCTACCTCTATCCAACAGGTGAAAGGGAAGACATGACTGTACCTCCAGCAGCACAGAAAACTTGTCAACTGTCAAACCTTCCATCAACTAGGTTAGATTGTGCAGATCGGACACCGATACTCTTTCATTCACAACTCACTTCAATACCACCCAGACTTGAAATTTGTGATTGCTTCGATTAAAACACACTGTGTGGTTACTGAATATGTATGAAATGAACACATTATTTCCAGTGAGAGGAAAATAAAAACACACACTTACACATCACTTTGGGTAGTGTAGATATGATCAAAAAGAGACTCAATCGCCATCCACTTGACAGGGATTCGACCCTAAAGGGAACAACCACATTAAAACATTCAAGGAAAAGAGCAATCAAGGGAGAAAAACCTGGCAAACCTGGTTTGGATTTAGCCATGTGACACATGGAGCGGAACATCTAGAAGTCAAGGAAATGATTTCTGAAGGTCCAGTTAGGCTTTCTCCTCCCAGAGGCATTTCAGAAGTGGATCCCTGCTAAAATTGGATTTGTGATGGCCCAGGGCATTCACAGCCTTCTCATAAACGAGGTTGGTTGCCAGGCAATAGAAAAGCCAAATAATAACCAGCAGAATGTTTGTAAGAGGGCAAACAGAGAGGGAATGAGTGAGAAAACAGAGCTATAGTTAGCAATGAAAGTGGATTTACCCATGTAATAATACCAAGAGGGCATTAGAAATCCTGGGAACAATGTAGTATTTACCCTAAATTCGCACTCTATCATGTGTTTTGGGGAACGTAGCCTCCCGGTTCTGGCCCTGCTATAGTTTAGCTGTGAAGTAGAAGTATGGATAACAAAGAAGAAGGCCGGGTCTCTCTTCTCGCCCAACTCCGGGGTTGCGGGGGGGGGGGGTGTCCTCAAAGGTGTCCTGGACCTTCTTCCTGGACTGGAAAGGGGAGCCCACATCCCTCCTCCTTCCTGAAGCCTCAGTCCTTTGGGGTTAATGCACTCAAAATAGTCTACTCAAGCTTGGCAAATACCCAGCTCCCACTTCTAATTGTAGGGAGGGGTTGGCAGGGGGAAGCTAGGAAAAAGCGGGGCGGCAGTGGGGCTCCTTTGTCAGAGGACCAGATCTCATCCCATTGTCACCCCATCCCCTTAAATCATACCCAATGGCCCGGGATTATGAATATTTGCTCAGACTTCTCTGATGAGTAATCCAACCCTGGAACTCCAGTTTGTAAAACAGAAGTAACTCACAGACATGTGAGCAGATTATACTAGCAGCTAATAGAACAACTACGATAGGTTACTTAAACAGTGTACCCTCTCGAGTCTCCTATTTGAAAAAGTTTTTTTTTTAAATTCAGTGCACTGAATTTCAGTTCTGACTTGGGATTCCTTCAAAATAATCTGGTTTTCCAGTTTCTCCAGTGAAACCAGCTTTTCCCATGGAAGCAGTTTTCACTTCGATTGAAATGCAATTTTTTTCCTACTGACTTTTTGCAATAACGATAGTTTCCCTTTAAATTGAACTGATGGAAGGACTCGTTCAGTCAACGGGAAGAATTTCTTCATTTTGCTGTGTAGTCAGTTGGTAACCACAATTTCATATCCCCCTTTAGCTTTTTTGAAATAGCTAGTCATAACCAGAGCCCGGAGGAAGTGAAATATTGACCTTGGTATTTGTGGATGATAAAAGCCTGGCTCCTGGCCACACTGAAAACACATTTTTAAAGTATTCCATTATCTTTGTTCTGTTACCGTCTTTTATCAACACAATGAAATACTAGAACTTCAATGTTTGGCCTACTTTGCCACTGGTGAAGTGCAGTTAGAGACGTGCTAGGGTTAATTGTCCTTTTTACTGATTACTTTCATTCCTTTTTTCTCCCTCTCACAAATTTTTGAATCAGAGTACATTAAGAGATGAGGACTACGATGGACATTGAAGGGAAGAGCCTTAAGAAAAACGAATTTGGTTACACTGAAAAGTCAATGTTAATTGAGATTTTCTCCTTGATTTCTAAGGACAGCAGAAGTATGCACCTCTGAAAATGTAGCTGCCCTGGGAAAGGAAGGGACTCAGCAACTTGTAAAAATTCTGGAGTTTTGGGGAGATCTCCATGCATTTCTCTATTCTTTTAATGGTATTTATTAAGCACTTATTTATGTGCCAGGCACTGTACTAAGCACTGAAGCAGACACAGGTTAAATGGGCTGGACACCATCCCTGTCACGTATGGGCCTCACAGTCTTAATCCCCATATAGCAGATGAGGTAACTGAGGCACAGAGAAGTGAAGTGACTTGCCCAAAGTCACACAGCAGAGATGGGGCAAAGCAGGAATTATAATAATAATTCTGGTATTTGCTAAGCACTTACTATGTGCCGGACACTGTACTAAGAACTGGAGTGAATCGGTTTGGACACGGTCCCTGCCCCACATGAGGTTCCAGTCTTAATACCCATTATACAGATGATGTAACCAAGGCACAGAAGTGAAGTGACTTGCCCAAGGCCACAGAGTAGACAAGTGGCAGAGCTGGAATTAGAACCCATAACCTTCTGACTCTGAGGCCCGTGCTAAAGCCACTGTGCCACTTCCCATAATTAGATTTCAACGTAGGTCTCTCCCCATCTAGGATGTAAAGTCCTTGAGGGCAGGGATCGTGTCTTACCAACTCTCGCACTGCACTCCCCATGCTCTTAGTACAGTGCTCTGCACACAGTAAGCTCCCAATAAATACACTGATTGATTGATCGGGGCTCTCAGGCTGCCTGACATTGGAGCTCACCTCTCCTTGAAGCAAATTTAGCAGCTTTCTGCATAGAATGAGTCACAATCTCCTGTTGATTTTATTTCAGCTTCTTGTTCAGCTAACTGCTATTATTACACAACAAGAAAAAAAAATGACCTTTTCCTCTGAAGAAGCAAAATGAAGAGCTGAAGATGAGAGGTGGATGTTTTTATGGCACTAGATGACCTTCAAAAGTAATAATGATAAAAAAATAAACACTAGCTAAGGATTCATTTGAAGTATTGAAGTATTTTGAAGTATTTTCTTTACAACTGACAGAGAATGAAAGGTTATTTCAAAAGGGCAAAATGTAACTTTTCCCAGGTAACAATGAAAAGGGCAAGGGGTATAAACAGAAAAATAGTAGTGTCTTTCTCCTCCTCCTGATGACTGGCCATGTATAACTACAGCCCTAAGACTTCCTTAAGCTAGTTTCCACAGCGGCTATGTCTCTTGCAATTAGTGAGAGTGAGCCTTATCTGCGTGAGGGCTTCAAGAACCAGTCCTCATTACATGCCATCATGCGTTCTAATCCCAGCTCCGCCACTTAATAATAATGACGATGGCATTTGTTAAGCGCTTACTATGTGCAGAGCACTGTTCTAAGCGCTGGGGGGAGATACAAGGTGATCAAGGTGTCCCACGTGGGGCTCACAGTCTTAATCCCCATTTTACAGATGAGGTAACTGAGGCTCAGAGAAGTTAAGTGACTTGCCCAAGGTCACACAGCAGACATGTGGCGGAGCTGGGATTCGAACCCATGACCTCTGGCTCCAAAGTCCGTGCTCTTTCCACTGAGCCACGCTGCCACTTGTCGGCTGTGTTATTTTGGGCAAGCCACTTAAGTTCTCTGTACCTCAGTTACCTCATCCGTATAATGGGGATTAAGACTGGAAGCCCCACGCGGGACAAACTGATTACCTTATATCTACACCAGTGCTTAGAACAGTGCTTGGCACATAGTAAACACTTAAATACCATCATTATTATGCCAAATTCAGCAGGAGGATCGAGCTTTGAAGGAGCAGCTTGGGCTTTCTCTCCCTCCTTATGATATTCCACATTTTTGTATTTACCTTTTTTTTCTTTTTCTTTTCTTTGTTTGAGGGTCCCCCTTTATCCCAGTGGTCCCCCTTAAGTCTCAAACCCATTTCGTGGACTCCAACTCCAAGAGCAACTCCCACCCTAGGATGACCCGGTCAGTGACTGAGAAACACACCTTGCTCCTCTTGACATAGGAGTCCTCTTCGTACACATCCCGGGACAAGCCAAAATCCGAAATCTTCATTTTACGTCCTTCTGCCACCAGCACGTTTCTGGCAGCGAGATCACGATGAACCAGCTGAGAAGAAAAAATTGTAGTTGAACCCGAGCGGGGATTATCCCTAAGGAAGGATCAGCATAAATATCATTTGAATAACAGCTCTATCACCGACCAGGGGAGGATGCCGCATTGGCATGCTACCTTCATTTCCGCAAGGTACTGCATTCCTCGAGAGATCTGCCAGGCGAATGAGATCAAGTCTCCCATCGTCAGTGCCCTCTCATCGGGGTTGTCCAAGTAGCTCGAATTCCGATTGCCATCACTGCCCACGTAACTGGGTCCCACCTTCCGGCTTTCCCTGAGAAAGCTCCGAAGGGAGCCGTATTTGGCATACTCCACAATCAGGTACAGAGGCCCTGGATGCAAAAGAACGGATGTTGGTGAGGTGGATGGGGTGAATGAAGGTGGGGAGAAAAATGAGCTAGGGCCCACTGGAGTAAAAAGGGCTGGAGAAAAAATAACCTTTTAGAATCCTGCAAGACGATTCTATAAAGTCAAATAGCCTACCTCACCCTAAGGGACTGGAAGTGAACAGAGCGAAAACAGTTCCTAGTTGTGGAATATTGAGGTAATGAACAAAAGGTGATCCTCTCAATTAGTGATGATGCACTCCTGTCAGGAGCAACGGATGAACTTCGGACCCGAGATTTTAGGATGCATAACTTGTGGAGAGGAATCGATTCTAGTGCTAATGGTTTGCACGGCCCCGCTCGTACACTCTCATCCCTGCCAATCCCGTTTTCCCTGAGTTCAATGACTGAGCTGTCGGGAAGGGGTGCAGCACACTGCAGAAGGATATGTTAGCCAGCTACAGGCAGAATGGGCAGGTCTCCTGATTTCTGGACCAGTGCTCTTTGCACTGGACCAAAAGCAGAGTTGACAATTCATGATAATGACTTAGAGGAAAGCTATTAAGTATTGTTCTAACCCACGACCAAAAGGAAGATTCAAAAATCCTAATGCTCTCCCTAGTTGGGCTAAGTGTGGTACTATGTATCTTGAGGGGCAGAAACTTAACCACCTGGCTTACGATAATTGTATTTTAACCTTTCAGTTATCACTGAAATATGAAGACATCACCTCTACTCCAAAGAATAAGAGAAATAATTAATGCTAGCAAGTGTACTGGGATTTAGGAATGATCACCAATACATAAAGGTATAATCTTTGACTGTTCTAACCATCCTCATGATTGATAGCGACCCTTTCATCAGCATCATATATTGCATGCTTCCAGACAGTTTTACTTAAACAAATTCTAGACGGGGAAGCAGGACGTTAAGGGACAGATTGTCAATTTTTACTTTATCACTCTGCCGTGCATGGTCTGTATTTATTATACGACATTATTTTCTATTGCAGCTACACAAAAAAAAAGTCCTGATGCATTATTACGTTCATTTTTTAGTGACTGAACAAGACACACAAAATGTGCTGTCTGTCTCAACCACCAAACTTACTCTGCTGGGAGGTTTTTTGAGTCAGTGAATATGGGGCGGGCTAGTACTTTTATCTGAAACAAATCCTACATTGTATTACTCTGCTCAGTTCTTTTCTTTAGGTTGAGAATAGTAACTGTGGTATTTGGTAAATGCTTACTATGTGTCAAGAACTGCATTAGCTAGGGTAGAGACGAGATAATAAGGGATAGTCTCGGCCCCACATAGGGCTCACAACCTAAGTACGAAGGACAGTAGGTATTGAATCATCACTTTATACATGAAGAAACTGAGGCAGAGATCATTTAAGCAATTTGCCCCAAGTCACGCAGCAGGAAAGTGGCAGAGCCGGTATTAGGACCCAGGTCAATGGATTCTCAGGCCAATGCTCTTTTCACCAGTCCATGCTGTAGTTTCCTTGACTCTTTTTGAGAACAACCTAGCTATTTCCCATAAACGAGAGAGCTAGCGTGAATGGACTGGATAAGAATAGATGGTTTAAATGGAATTTCCTGGAGCACTTTCTAATTGTGGGGCATTCTGACAGAGGTATGAGTTCAATTCTATCATCATATCATAAGAGAAGCAGTGTGGCGCAGTGGAAAGAGCACGGGCTTGGGAGTCAGAGGTCATGGGTTCGAATTCCGGCTCCACTACTTGTCAGCTGTGTGACCTTGGGCAAGTCACTTAACTTCTCTGGGCCTCAGTTCCCTCATCTGTAAAATGGGGACTAAGACTGTGAGCCCCAAGTGGGACAACCTCGATCACCTTGTATCCTCCCCAGCGCTTAGAACAGCGCTTGGCACATAGTAAGCGCTTAACAAATACCACCATTATTATTATTATTATACCACATCTGGTGATACTGCATGAAAGTCTGAAAGCAATTATAAAGAAATGCATACCTTGGGCCTTCTAGCCTCCCCATAAAATGGATTATATGAAATTGTTAGGGGCTATCAGCTATTTCATCCTTCTTTTTCGCAGGAAAGCATAATACATGTATTACAGCTAACACACCATATATTTTAGGCAGAAAGCCAAAACTGTGCCTGGGCCCAGCCAGCTAAATAATAGAGTGTGGATGAAAACACAGCTGGCTGAACCAGTCACAGTGCAAACTGAAACACTGTAGCTCTCGCATAAAAAAAGCTCTTTGTGTACATGCTAAAAAAAAAGTCACCAAAACTGCTGAGTGATCAAAAACATCTGTAAAAACAGAGCAACCCATCTTAAAATTATGAAATAACTTCTTTGTTTTAGTTACTTTGGAAAAGGCATGCAAAAGTCAAGAGTCTGTAAAAAAATAAGTTTTTAAATAAAAGCAAATGACGTGCCAAGATGTATTTATAAGCACATATGTGCATGGTATTTGCATATCTATTTATTTATGGAGAGAGACTGAAAGAGTGAAAGGGAGAATACGACTCCGTTCCCAAGCCCTCTAATCTCCTTCTAGACTACAAGCTCATTATGGGCAGGGAATATGTCTGTTTATTGTTATGTACTCTCCCAAGAGCTTAGTATAGTGCTCTGCACAAGGTAAACACTCAGTAAATATGACTAACTGACTGACTCCCATTTTCTCCAAGTAAACTCAGAGACGTTTTCTCAACTCCCTTCTCGACTTTTTCCCCTTGTTTTTCCTCTGGGCCGTGGACCCTTACCATCCTGACTGCAAGCTCCGTAGAGTTTAATGACGTGTGGATGGTTGACCTGTTTCAGGAGGTTGAACTCTGACAGCAGATCACGGAGTTCACTCTGGGATGCATTTTCTGGAAAACAATTGAAAACAGAGCAGGTTACAAGACGATCCCCTCCAGAAGCTCCACCCCATTCATTTCCTGGCAGTCTTAAAAAGAAGAGTCACGCAGAGACACAAAACCCACTTCTATACCGCTGTGTGAAATGCCTATCGCCATTCCAGAAATCAATAACCTAACATCAGCAACCAAATAATCACAAGGATGTGGGGAAGAGGTGAGGCCAATAATAATCATTATAATCACGGTCTCTGTTAGGCATTTATTATGTGCCAGGCACTGTACCCTATATACTGCTGAGTTTTACAATAACTTAAAAAGGGAATCCTTTTTGGTGTTTTGACCTGAAAATAGGATTTATAATCGACCTGCCATCATGACTTCTCTGCCACCCAAATACCCAAACTTCTGAAAAACAAGTGCTTTTGGAAACTATACCTGGGTGCTGGTTTTTGCTCCAGGGTCAAGCAGTGATGGGAGAAGGGAGTCACTGAGCAGTAGTGACCAGTGGCAGCCAAGTCCCGACCCAAGTTGTGTGGAGTTGGGCAGCAGATCACAGGAGTACAGAAGGGAGTAAATTTCCACTCCTGATCTCTCTCTTCCTTTTCCCTTCTTCCTGCCCTGTCCCAAAATGGGAACTCTGCCTAGCCCAGCCCAAATCCCCTAGGATTCTTATGGCATGTGGCAGTCTCAGGGGGCCACAAGCTGCCAAACTTTGGGGCTATTGGGGTTGCCTGGTGGCTAGCTGAAGCCTGGCCTCCTGGAAACTGATGTTGGCAGGATCTTTTGGTGAAATATCAGTTAGGTATTTTTTCTCCTATGCTACCTACATCTCCTGCCATTTACAGCTCTTCAGGAATCATTTAATTTCTCTCCCTGAAAACTATTTATAGCCAGCACTCTACTGTGGTCAAGTACTAATTAAAGAAGTCAAACAACTAAATAAACTATCAACAAATCCTTGTCCTAGCAATTAGTGTGATTCCCTTGACAGCACTTCATTTAAGTCAACTTATTAGGGAGCATTTATGAGGGTGACATCTTTGTGCATAGCACAGAAATTCATTTATAGCTGTGCTATTACTATAAATGCCACTTCAATTTATTAGACTAGAATGCTTAAAATTAAGCTCTATCCCTTGCTGCAATTCATTATTTCTCAGCTAATTGTTATGAAAAGTCAAATGTTAAATCACCTGGAATTAAACCATGTGACTTTTAAATATGTGTCTGGAGATCTGAGCTCAGCCATATTTTTAGATGGCAAAGTCTCTAAAACAAATGAATCCCTAATGTATTTGCCACATCTTTCTGATGATTAGCATTTCCTTTAAAGTAACATGCAAAACGTTATTTTAATGTGGTGAGTCTTCACATCGCAAGGTTAGAAAGAAGTCTGGACTGAATTTAGGTTTAGATCCCTACTGTACATCAACCAGAAAACATTTTAATTACAAATCATTTCTCAGAAACAGAGGAGCAATCTTGTTATGATTGTGCAGATGACAATATACAGCTGCATTTCTTCAAGGCTGCTAAAGTGAAACTTTTTTGAACATCCTGATGTTCTGATCAGGCAAAACCACCCACTGGCAGGTGAAAACTTTGATACAGTTGAGAACATGCATGCTCTGTTCACCCCAAATATGGAAAGAGCTAGAAAAACTCATCTAAATATTGCTGGGCTCATTAATAACAACAATAATAATAATGATAATGATGACTGTGGAATTTGTTAAGTGTTTACTATGTGCCAAACACTGCATTAAGCATTGGGGTAGATACAAGATAATCTGGTCCCACATGAGGCTCACACTCTAAGCAGGAGGGAGCACAGGAATTGAATCCCCCTTCGATCAGCAGATGAGGGAACTGAGACACGGAGAAGTTAAGTGACTTGTCCAAGGTCACATGGCAGATAAATGGCATAACTGGGATTAGAACCCAGGTCCCCTCACTCCCAGACCTGTGCTCTTTCCACTATGCCACGCTGCTTCACCAGGGGACCAGGTCAGGTGAACTTTAAATTTGTGGCATAGTAACAAATAGAAAACTGATGAATAAAAGGAAAGGAAAGTAACTATTGCTCGATAAAGATGACAGCAACAGTCAACCCCAAAGAACGCTAGCACTCAGTGCTTATGAACTGGCAGGTACGGGTTCAGGACTGTGCCCCTGAGTGGAACTAGACTGCTTGAAAATCATCATCATCGTGGTTCTTGCTAAGTGCTTACTATGTGCAAGGCACTATACTAAGCGCTGGGGTAGATACAAGGTGATTGGGTTGGACATAGTCCCTGTCCCACATGGGGCTCAAAGTCTTAATCCCCATTTTACAGAAAAGGAAACTGAGGCACAGATAAGTGAAGTGACTTGCCCACGGTCACACAACGGGCAAGTGGTGGAGGTGGAATTAGAACCCAGGTCCTTCTGACTCCCGGGCCTGTGCTCTATTCATTAGGCCACACTGCTTCACACTGATTCAATCAATCAAACAATTGTATTTATTGAGCGCTTACTGTGTGCAGAGCACTGTACTAAGCGCTTGGGAAGTACAAGTTGGCAACATATAGAGATATATAAAGACAACATATAGTTGTCTTTGATTGATCAAAGACAACTTGTAGAGATAGATCTGGGGACCCCTTCTGAAGAGGCTTCCTCTCTGCGGAGTGGCATCAGTCAGGAGTTGGCTTTGCAATAAGTCAGCTCTTGAGCTCTGGTTTCCCAAACCTTCCCAGAGGCCTGAGTGACCAGCTGGAAACTCTATGCCTGTCTCTAAGGCAAAAACATTTGACTATTATTAATAGTACATAGGCTCTGATGCTGATGAAAGCAACAAAGGCAAAGAATATTTCTATAAGGAGCTGGATAGGATCCTATTGGCTCCAAAATCCGAGAAATTGTCAAGGGAGATTTCGGTACAGTGGGTAATAGTACTGAAACATGGAAAAAACTCTTCAGCCCTCATGGGACTGTGAAGTTTCATGGCAATAGTCTACTTTGCTCTGCAAACATGCCAAATAGCGGCTAGCAATCATCAGCACAAACTTCAGCCTTCCAATCTCAGGCAATGAAGCATAGCAGTGGGTTTCTGGGGCATCATTGCAGCAGACAGAGACTACTTGGGAGATGGTTTGATCTCCTTGAGAAGCAGTGTGGCTTAGTGGATAGACCACGGGCCTGGGAATCAGGAGGTCCTGGGTTCTAATCCTGGTTCCTCCAGCTGTCTGCTGTGTGACCTTGGGCAAGTCACTTCACTTATCTGTGCCTCAGTTTCCTTATGACTTACCTCATCTGTAAAATGAGGATTAAGACTGTTAGCCTCTCGTGGGACAGCGACTGTGTCCAACCTGATTAACTCGCATTTAAACCCAGCACTTAGAATAATAATAATGGCATTTGTTAAGTGCTCACTATGCGCAATGCACTGTTCTAAGCACTGGGGAGGATGCAAGGTGATCAGACTGTCCCACGTGGGGTTCACAGTCTTCATCCCCATTTTACAGATGAGGTAACTGAGGCACAGAGAAGTTAAGTGACTTGCCCAAAGTCACACAGCTGACAATAGGCCGAGCCGGAATTTGAACCGATGACCTCTGACTCCCAAGAGCAGTGCTTAGCACATGGTAAGTACTTAATAAATACCATATTTATTATTATTATTATTATTGAGCAGAGGCTTTGTGGAGATTGGGATTACCAGGAGGTAGACTGGAAAACAGAGACGAGCCATTTATGAAACAACCGATCAGCACAGCAAACAATATGCAAACAATGCAGAAAAGAATACTGGTCACATATCTGTATTTTCAATCCCTCTTGTGGGCATGGGTAAAGCCTCACTGTTGTTGGGCCATCTTCAAAAACAAAAGACAGTTATATAAAAATGTCTACAGATATGTACATACATACATACATTCATTCATATTCATATATCCTTTTAGAAGCATAAAGGCAATTCATAGCATCTTCAGCTTTCCCCTTTATTTGCTTGCATGATTCAAAGGGAGTCCTGGTTTGGATTTCAAACAAAAGAATGGAGTGTTTACCAAGCCAAAGGTGTCTGGGTATGTTGTTTGTCTACAATAGTGGTCAGCCATCATATATTACTGAGAACAGTGGCCCGCACAAGTGTGACCTACTTAAAAACTAACACAGCCAAACCCGATTCACCTCAAATAGAAATAAAATAAACCGTAAACCCATCTGAAGTCTTTTTGAGGCTTCCTCGCTCATTTTGAGCCCAGGCCAGTGGAAACTGTGACTTAAATCATCATCATGGCACTATTTGAATTTCCTTCAGTCGGGAAATCTTAAAATAAAAATAGATGATTACAGGAAATGTAGCCAGACCCCTAGCATTTAGCACCAGGACCTGTCTCAAAACCATCCTTATCCTGAGAATCGGGTCCATCTGTTTATACTTTAAGCCTATTTATCACAATCTTTTGAACTCTGTATGGTACCTTTCAGCATTTTCACAGCCACGGTGGTGTAGCCGGCTTTTCCCTTGAGTCGGAAAGCTGTAGCTTTGACAACTTTCCCAAACTCGCCTTCCCCAAGAGTTTTTCCAAGAACCAGGTTCTTCCGAGGAAACTCCCATTTTGGATCTTCCTGAAGTGAGGGAGTGGAAAATAGGGTAGAGAGAGAGGAAGAAAGAGAAGGGAATTGGAAGAAGAGTAAACTTGTGAAGTGATAGCCAGTGAAATAGTTAAAAAACTAAAAACGAATCACCAGTCATAGAATTGATACTGAATTATAGTTTTCTTATATTTATGAATTCAATAGTCAGGACTTACTTACTTTTCTGTAGTAATTTTAGCTTCTAAAATTCTACCGCCTCAGCCTCCTTGTTGTCCTCCCTGCCTCCCATCTCTTCCCACTCCAGTTCAAACTTCACTTTGCTGCCTGGATCATTTTCCTACAAAAACGTTCAGTCCGTGTTTCCCCACTCTTCAAGATCCTTCAGTAGTTGCCCATCCACCTCCACATCAAACAGAAACTCCTTACCATTGGCTTTAAAGCAGCTTGCCCCCATACCTTATCTCACTGCTCTCCTACTAAAACCCAGCCTGCACACTTCGTTCCTTTATCCTTCGTTTCTTCGTTCCTTAAAAATCTCCAGTGGCTACCAATCAATCTGTGCATCAGGCAGAAACTCCTCACCCTGGGCTTCAAGGCTGTCCATCCCCTCGCCCCCTCCTACTTCACCTCCCTTCTCTCCTTCTACAGCCCACCCCACACCCTCCGCTCCTCTGCCACTAATCTCCTCACCGTACCTCGTTCTAACCTGTCCCGCCATCGACCCCTGGCCCACATCATCCCCCTGGAATGCCCTCCCTCTGCCAATCCGCCAAGCTAGCTCTCTTCCTCCCTTCAAGGCCCAATTGAGAGCTCACCTCCTCCAGGAGACCTTCCCTGACTGAGCCCCTTCCTTCCTCTACCCCTCATCCCCCCTCCATCCCCCACATCTTACCTCCTTCTCTTCCCCACAGCACCTGTATATATGTATATATGTTTGTACATATTTTTTACTCTATTTATTCATTTTACTTGTACATATCTATTCTATTTATTTTATTTTGTTAGTATGTTTGGTTTTGTTCTCTGTCTCCCCCTTTCAGACTGTGAGCCCACTGTTGGGTAGGGACTGTCTCTATATGTTGCCAACTTGTACTTCCCAAGCGTTTAGTACAGTGCTCTGCACACAGTAAGCGCTCAATAAATATGATTGATTGATTGATTGATTTATTGCTAACCTACTCACCGTACCTCAATCTCATTTACCTCGCCACCGATCTCTCTCCCACATCCTGCCTCTGGCCCGGAACCCCCTTCCTCTTCGGATCTGACAGATGATCACTCTCCCCACCTTCAAAACCTTATTGATGGCACATCTCCTCCAGAAGGCCTTCCCCAATATGTCCTTCATTTCCTCTTCTTCCACTCTCTTCTGTGAAACCACTGTACTTGCATCTGCACCCCTTATTCACCCATCCTTCACCTCCACAACACTTATGCACATAGCCATAATTTATTTATTCATAATAATGTCTGTCTCCCCCTCTAGACTGCAAGCTTGTTGTGGGCAGGGAACATTTCTATCCAGTCCGTTATACTGTACTCTCCCCAGTGCTCAGAACAGTGTGGTACACACAATAAGTGCTCAATAAATAAGACTGTTCAATTGATTCTAAATCCACCCTACCATATCCATATCCTCCCTTGACTACTGCATCAGCTTCCTTGCTGGTATCCCTACCTCCTGTCTCTCCCCACGCCAGTCCAAATTTTAGTCTGCTGCCTGGATCATTTTTCTAAAAATACATTCAGTCCATAGCTCCCTCAAGACCCTCTGGTGGTTGCCCATCCACCTCAGCCCCAAACAGAAACTCAGTACTATAGGCTTTAAAGCACTCAATCAGCTCGTCCCCTCCTACCTTATCTTGCTGATTCCATACTACAGGCCGGTCTGTACATTCTGCTTCTCTATGCCAAGTGCCAACTGAACCTCAAATTGTCTATGTTGCCATCGACCCCTTCCTTGCCCGCTTCCTTCCCCCTTCAAATAGACCACCACTCTTTCCACCTTCACAGCCTTATTAAAATCATATCTCTTCCAGAAGGCCTTCCCCAACAAAACCCTAATTTTCCCCACTCCCTCTCCCTTCTGCAGGGAACATGTCTACCAACTCTCCCAAGCGTTTAACACAGTGCTCTGCCCACACTAAGCACTCAGTAAATACCACTGATTGTTATTCACTCCACCCTCATGCCCTCATGCAATTTATTTTAATTTCTGCCTCGCCCTCTAGATTGGAAACTCCTAGAGGGCAGGGTCTACTTTCTCTATTGTATTGTACTCTCCCAAGCACTTAGTACAGAGCTCTATATAAATATGCACTTAATAAATAAAATTGATTAACTGATTCTCAATTACACAACTCTGAATTAACCAAACAATCCAGATATTTTGGGAAAAAAACATACTTTCACCTGAAAAATATATTTTAAGTCAAAGTATATTTTGGAGATAAATGATCCAGTTAATATCATTGTGTATATCCGAACCGTAACTCAGTTTCATCTAGCTTACATAGGATTTTCCCTGGGTTTACTGGTATTTGCAAACTGCTTGGAAAATGTAAAATTACACCACAAATGAACTTTGGCAATAACCATTATCTAAACCACTAATATCAATATGCTCCAGCATTAATGGTTATGCCATACTTTGGCTCAAAGAGGAACTCTATTCAGCATTACTATTCATATTGTGACACCATTAATATGTCCCTGGCCCTAAGGACCACTGAAGAAGAGAGGATGGATACTCCTATAATTGGGGGAATATATATTTCTTCGGCCTCATAGTTGAAATGAACAGGCTGACTAACTGCACGTGTCAAGAATAATATCCAAATGTGGCATTTACTTGAAGAGAAGCAGTATGGCCTAGTGGAGAGAGCACGGGCTTGGAAGTCAGAAAGACCTGTGTTCTAATACCCAATCTGTCAACTGCTTCCTGTGTGACCTTGGCCAAGTCACTTAACTTCTCTGTGCCTCGGTTCTCCTGTTCTCCCTCCTATTTACGGTAATCCCCATGCGGGACA